>NW_023998565.1:209198-222526 GCF_014805625.2 Glossina fuscipes
ACACACACACACACACACACACACACACACACACACACACACACACAGGGGCAGTAGAATCACCAATGCTAGAGGCCGTGCCCTATTGGAAGCGTTTGCAATGCTACCACTGGCGCTGATGAATGACGGACAAAAACACACGTTCAGAAAAGCAGGCTTTGGATCAATGATCGATATCACTTTCGTGAGTGATAGTCTGGTGCCAAAGTGCAAATGGACGCTCAGTGAAGGCTACTCGGGCAGCGACCACCAAGCCATCTTTATGAAGGTTGAGGCTCGGCGAGGCAGAGGAGATAGAGACCGGACTCAAAGGGGTCCGAAGTGGAACGACACGTCGTTCGACGAAGAAACCTTTAGGCTGACATTCTCTTCCCAAGCCATAAGTGGTGATACAGCGGAGCTGCTCGTAGGCGAAGTGTATAACGCTATAAACGAAGCATGCGACGCCTCAATGCCTAGGAGAAGAACGCGCAAAAAAGGCGCCCCGTGCTACTGGTGGAACGCAGAAATAAGCTCGGCTAGGAAGGAGTGCCTTAAGTCCAGAAGATTAGTGCAGCGATCAAGGAGGAAGACAGGCTTTGACAGTCGGGTCCACGCCTACAAATGCCTGCGCAGGGACCTAAAGAAAGCCATTAGGCGCAGCAAGAGAAGCTGTTTTGAGGCTCTCTGCAGAGAGGCTGATGTCAACCCATGGGGAACCGCGTATAAGGTGGTCCTCATGAGACTTAAAGGGCACGGCCGCCCACATGTCACGTGCCCTGTCATGCTGAGTAGAATTGTGACAACACTTTTTCCACATAAGCTGCCGTACCTAGCGGTGGATTTCTTCGGAAGGGAGCAGGAGCCACCCCCTGTTGTTACCACGGAGGACGTGCTTGCGGCCGGCAAAAGAATTGGCGACAAAAAGGCCCCAGGTCCGGATGGAATCCCTAATAAAGCCCTGAAGGCGGCGATTAGGGTAAGGCCTGAGATATTTGCCCAGCTTATACAACAGTGCCTCAGAGAAAGAGTCTTCCCGGAGAAATGGAAAGTGCAGAGACTGGTGCTGATCCCGAAAGGTAACAAGCCGCCGGCTGACCCGTCGTCGTACAAGCCTATCTGTCTCCTGGATACGATGGGCAAGCTGCTAGAGTCGGTAGTGTACGAGCGTCTGCTGAGAGTAGCCGAAGAAAACGGTGCGCTATCTGATAACCAGCACGGCTTCAGAAGGGCGCGGTCGATAATAGACGCCATAAATCACGTAGTGAGGCTGGCGTCCGACGCCATAGCCGGGGATAGGTGGAAAGGGGGCGACAAGAAATACTGTGCCCTGATTACACTGGACGTTAAAATCGCTTTTAACTCGGCGGATTGGGGAGCTGTCCGCAGGGCTCTTATAAGAACGCGGGTCCCAAGGTATCTATTGGACACCATAACGAGTTACTTGTCGAACCGTACATTGGTGTATGAAAACGACAACGGCACAGAACAGTATAAAATATCAGCAGGCGTCCCACAAGGGTCAGTTCTTGGCCCTCTTTTGTGGAACATCATGTATGACTATGTCCTGAGGTTGGAGCTGCCCACCGGCAGAACGAGTATTGGATTCGGCGATTATGTTGCGATAGTGGTGGTCGCAAAGCATATTGCCGATATAGAAGCGAAAGCTACCGAGGCAATCATGCGTATTAAAGGGTGGCTAAATAAGGTGGGCGTAGAGCTGGCTGAACACAAAACGGAAGTCGTGCTGGTGAGCAGCCGGAAGAAGCTAGAGACGTGCGAGATAAGAATCGGGGACCACATTGTGCAGTCAGTCCCCGCGCTCAAATACCTGGGAGTGATAATTGATCACCGCCTAAACTTAGGCGGCACATTGACTACGTGGCGAAGAAAGCAGCAGGCATCCAGACGGCACTAGCAAGGAGCATGCTAAACGTGGGGGGTCTGAAAGCAGCTAGAAGAAAGGTCATAGCCACTGTGGTGACGTCAATCATTAGGTATGCGAGCCCAGTATGGGCGGGTGCATTGACTGTAAAGGCGCCACTCCGAAAATTGGCGGCGATATATCGCCTCAGCGCTCTGAGGCAGATTTGCGCATTCCGAACCGTGTCGGAGGAGGCGGCGCTAGTGCTGGCTGGCAATCTGCCAGTCGACATCCTGGCCGATGAGATGAGCCGCATCTACCAACGGCGTCGCGACAACGATCTCTCCTCGCTAGTTATAAGAGGCGAGGAACGGCTGGTCTCGCTAAGGATTTGGCAATCGAGGTGGGAAAGAACGACCAAAGGAAGGTGGACGTTCGTTCTTATCCCTAACATAAGACGCTGGGTCGACAGACGGCATGGAGAAGTAAACTATTACCTAACCCAGCTTCTGACTGGCCATGGCTGTTTCCGGAAATATCTACACAGATTCGGGCACGACAGTTCGCCTAACTGCCCGGTATGCGAGGATATGGAGGAGGACGCAGAACACGCAATGTTCTACTGCAGCAGGTTCGAGAATGGGCGGCCTCAAGTGCCACCTAACGAGATAACAAGCGCAATGGTTGGCAGTGCAGCAGCCTGGAACGCCGTAGACGCATTCGCCAGCAATACTCTCGTGGAGTTGCGGCGATTGGAGAGGCAACGGGTGGAGAGCAGAGGGAGTGGAAGCCGATGGTGCATTCCACTGAGGTCCGACCATCAGGAGCGTGCTAGCGACAACCAGCCCCCGCGAAGTAATACCTAACGGTGGTCCCGCGGGGGAGAGTGGTAGACGAAGTGTGTGTGGGGGGTAGTTTTTAGTACGTATGCGTCAGGGATGGCGAATCGTGCATGCTGCTACTAAGACCCAGCAGTATCTTTCGAAGATTTTCTACCTCCAGCTCACAGAGCAAAACAAAAAAAAAAAAACACACACAGGGAGAATGATCGTTGCGATTTCGTATCGCGCGGACGTGTTCGAAAGTGCTCCGTTTATATCATAGGCGATTGTTATCAGAAAATTATCCTAGAGTGGAATTCTTGTATCGGAAAGATAAGTAAACGATAATTAAAAGAGTGATAGTGCTTTTGAGCGTCTTATTTAGTTATAAAGGCATTTAAAATATAAAGTGAAAGGTCAGGTTTCGTTTTCTTTATTCTTTTTCTCCCTTTTTCTTCTCTGTGGATTTACCCGCTTTCGTGCTTATTTGGGGGTCGTTCAGTGCCACCCAGGTAAATAAAGAAGATGAGCAAATCACGGGAGGACATTGCCAACTATTGCTGCTATAAAGCAACCCTGTGCATCTGCGAAAGGTTTTAAAACATTACGCAATAGCACAGACTTACTCCTTGTTTTTCAAGGAACAGCTTAGTGTAGCATAGCTGAGGGCGACATTAATTTAACAAGCAGTATTGGTCAACCCTACACCGACCCAAGGCCTCAGAGAATAAAGTAAGTACAAAATTTGTAGAAAATACCGCCAACGCCAAAAACATACGTACAGAAACATACTCTGCACACACAAGAAACGGACTTGTGTACAAGGACGTCAGAAACATACACATACACAAGTAGATATACATAAATACATTAAAATAAACACACACGAACACACGCACACGAACTTATACATAGATATATACATCCACACAAACAAACGTAAGAGGAATTCTCATATACATACATTCATAACTATATATACAAGTAGACTAACATATATAACATTAATACGAAAATTATGCCGGCCAAAACCGGAAATAAAGGGACACCTCAAGGCGCACAAGGCGCCACGGATGATAGTCCGGAAGCGTTCAAAAGGAGTATTCGAATCCAACGCTCACCTGAGCAAATCGCCGGGCAACATACGCAAATGAGAAGTCGGTCCTCTCCACCGATCCTTCAGGAGGAATCTTTGATGATAAGAGAAGGTGAAAATTCTTTTGTCGAGCTAGGAAAGAAAATTGGAGAACTCATCGAAATGATGGCCCCAACTCCTTCTGCTCCGGCTAGGCGTACCATTCATCAGCCGATCAGAGATTTGGTGGACATGCTAGCTGTGCTCCATAAAAAAGCCGCAAAAGAGTTAGGAAATAAAATGCCAAAAAAAGCGGTCAGAGATGGCACTACACAGACCGAAAAAGGAGGCAGAGTAAACGCCACGAAAAGGCTCAGAGAGGAGGGATCCACGGATACTACTCCTGTGAAGAAAAGTAAGCGGGCCGGTGATGGGATAAATACCAAAAAGGAGGAGCCAAAGCAATCAAAATGCGGAAATGAAGAGTGGACCGTGGTCCAAACAAAAAATAGAAAGGTCAAGCCAATCAAATTGGTGAATAGGCCGGATGCAATTGTAATCAAGCAAACGGGCACTATGTCATACAGCGATATGCTGAAAAAAAGTTAAAAATGATGGGGAGCTGCAAAAAGTCGGCGAAAATGTGACGAGAATACGGAAGACACTGAAAGGAGAAATGCTGCTGGAGTTTAAGCAAAGTGCGAAGGAAGAAAACTCTGCTTACCAGAAATTGATGGAAAAAGCGCTAGGCCAGGAGGCTATTGTCAAACTAATGACCACGCAGACAAAGATCGAATTTAAGGACCTGGATGAAGTTACGTCAGCGGATGACTTAATAGCTGCCATAAATACGAGCTTCAGTAGTCTAAATATCAAGAAGGAAGCAGTCACCTCAATTAGGAAGGCGTATGTCGGCACACAAACTGCAACTCTATCGGTTCCAACAAAAACTGCTAAAGAGTTACTTGAAGCCGGGAAAATATAAGTTGGCTGGGTAGTGAGCAGGATTAGAGAAAAATCCACAGATCCTAAATGCTTTAGATGCTTCGAGGCAGGCGACATTGCTAGAAATTGCAAAGGAAAGACAGATAGAAGCAAGTTCTGTCTAAAATGCAGCGAAGAAGGGCACCGCGCAAGAGACTGCAATAAGAGCCCGTGTTGTGGGATTTGCAAGGGACAAGGCAAGCCTCATGACCACCCAATGGCCGGCAGAAATTGCCCGGTAAATTCACGCGGCGCTAACAACAATGGACAGTCATGTAGTGTATGCAAATAAACGTAAATCACTGTCGTACTACACAAGAGCTGCTAAAACAGAACGTCAGAGAAGCTTCGATTGACATAGTAGCCGTAAGTGAGCCATACAAGGTAGGCTCCGGAAACAGTTGGGCAAAGGACAAGACTGGAACTGCAGCCTTTTGGCAATGCAGCTTGCACCCGTCAACCATGAGATTCATCTCAGCAGGAGAGGGCTTCGTCTGTGTCAAATATAGAGAGGTTTATCTTTACAACTGTTACTTCCCGCCAAGAATAAACCATGCGGAATTCGAAAAACGTATAGATGAGCTATGCACCGACGCAAGGGGAAAAACACCGGTAATTTTCGCCGGTGATTTTAATGCCTAGGCAACTGATTGGGGTAGCAAGTGGACGAATGCTAAAGGCAGAATAGTGCTTGAATCCCTAGCCTCATTGGATTTGACAATCCTAAACGTAGGTAATGAAAACACTTTTAACAGAGATGGTCGTGTCTCCGCGATCGATATTACCATGGCCAGTAGTGCATTGGCCTTGCGTATACGATGGGGTGTTTGCAACATATATACACGCAGTGACCACGCAGCAATAATCTGGGAAATACAGCAGAGCATGCGGGCGAACAGGGTAAAACACCGTTTAAGAGGACCCAAGTGGAAACCAGAATCGCTAGATAAAGAACTCTTCGAGCTTACTTTAGAAGAAGCTGAACCCAGAAACTCAGCTCGCGCTGCCGTCGCGGAGGTTTTAGCACGGATTATAAAAGCCTGTGACGGTTCAATGATAAGACGTCGCTTCTGTAAGTCCAAGGAGCCAGTATGCTGGTGGACTGACGAGATGGCCGAACTAAGGACTCAATGTAACAGAGCGAGGCGTGTCTACCAAAGGTCGAGAGGGACTAGTGCTTACCACAACCACCAAGAAAAGTTCAAACTCAGAAGAAGGCTCTTAAAAAAAGCGATAATAGTCAGCAAAAAAAACTGTTTTCAAAAACTGGTAAGTGAGATTAATGAGGACCCATGGGGGATGGCGTATAAACTGGTAATGAAGAAATTGTAGTATTCTGAACAACCAAGCTGTGCTGAATGTGTGGAAGAGGTAATTGGTACACTGTTCCCACAGAAAGCCAGGTTCTTGTATGTGCCACTGAGGGAGGAGAGGGACAATATAAATCTCACCGGGCCCGAGGAGATTGCGGCCATCGCAAAAGAAATAAAAGCTAGGAAAGCGCCTGGCCCTGATGGTATCCCAAATTGCGGTATTAAGCAAGCCATGTTGGCAAGGCCTGCTATGTTTGCGAGCACTTTCAATGCTTGTTTGAAAGAACAAATTTTCCCAGATAAGTGGAAACAACAGACGTTGGTGTTGCTGCCAAAGCCAAACAAGCCGTCGCATGTTGCAAATGTATACCGCCCTATTTGTCTATTAGATACAATAGGCAAGGTGTACGAAAAGATTATTCGAACTCGTTTAGAAGCATCACTGGAGAGATCTAAAGGGCTCTCGGACTTCCAATTCGGCTTCAGGAAAAAAAACAGCCCAATGGATGCAATAAAAATGGTCACAAATACCGCAGCAGAAGCGATCAAAGGTAAACGTTGGATGGAAGTCAACAAAAAGTATTGCCTAGTAATAGCTTTAGATATAAAAAATGCATTCAACTCAGCAAACTGGTATTGCGTCATAGCTACCCTGCAGGAAAGAAGAATTCCACATTATTTGATTAATATAGTGCCTATTTTACCGGCAGGAAACTGAGATATGTTACGGATAACGGTGCAGGGAGAGGCTGATCACTGGAGGGGTGCCTCAGGGATCAGTCCTAGGCCCTACGCTGTGGAACGTAATGTACGACGATATCCTGAGATTACCTCTTCCAGAGGGAGCATCCATCGTGGGTTTTGCAGACGACACAGCGGTAACTATCGTGGCGAAAACTCTAGAGGTAATTGGCGGAAGAGAAAACAGAAGCGGTATTAATCTCTTCTAGAAAGAAGATTGAGAAAGTGACTATTCATGTGGGAGACACGAGAATACAGTCTCAAGAAGCAAAAAAATACCTAGATGATAGACTGCAGACTCTCGTTTAAACGCCATCTGCAATACACGGGCGAAAAGGCAGCGAAGGGTGCAAAGTCGTTGACGCGCTTACTGCCAAACTTGCGTAGCCTTAGGCAAGACCGTAGGAAACTGATCGAAGATGTGGTAACGGCGACAATAATGTACGGCTCTTCTGTGTGGAACAAGGCTTTCGTTATCCCGTCATACACGAGAGACATACAAGCAGCATACAGGCTATGCGCTCTAAGGGTGTGCGCCGGTTATCGGACGGTGTCGGAGGATGCGGCTTTGGTTATCGCTGGTATGATGCCAATCGATCTGCGTGGTAAAGAAGGTCTGCATAGAGCCGAATTTCGCAGACTGCCAGCTGAAGCGGCTAAGCAGCGAGTAAAATACCGTCTGTTGGAAGAGTGGCAGGAGCGATGGAGCATAGCGGGTAAGGGTAGGTGGACGCCTCGACTCATACCAGACTTACGGCCCTGGGTGAATAGCAACATGATGAGGTCGACTTTTATTTGACCCAGGTATTTAGCGGCCATAGTTGTTTTCAGTCCTCTCTGAATAGATTTAAAATAGAGCAGGACCCATTATGTAGTTTTTGTTAGTGCATAGAAGACGCTGAACATGTTTTCTTTGTCTGTCCGAAATACTATAACGAATGACAGAGACTACAGACGGAAATTGGAGTGTTACCTCTCCCCGACAATCTTGTGATAAATATGTTGCATGACCTCAAAATACGGAAGGCGGTAGAAATGTTCGCCGCAAACATTATGCGTAAACAAAGACACGAAGAGCGTCATCGTAGGCTTTTAGGTAGTGCCTAAACGGCTACCCTCCCTGTGAAGGTATACCTAAACGGTCGTGCCAGAGGGTAGGGAATAGGAGAGGTAGTTTTTAGCGCGTTAAACTCTCGCACTACCCTAAAGGGCGCCTTTTGATGGTCTTCGACCTCACAAAAAAAAAAAAAAAAAAAAAAAAAAAAACACAGACAGGGCTAAGCTCAGGCTACTGTGGGGGTCACAAGTGACGGATTGTGATCGGCCTGCTTGTACCCAAGGGTATATCTGCAGGTTAGCTGCGAATAGCCAATAAGCAGTCCCCGACCAAGAGCGGCTGAAAAGGCCGCATAATCCTGTGACTTCGGTGACAGGACGAGTAAGCACCGTCCTTGGAATAGGTGCTCCCCACTCTTAGTATGGGGGTGGCATCGAGGGAGACAACTGTACGAAGCCTAGGGATAGGCATCAGGACCTAGCCCGGTAAGGTCTTGATTATGGCATACCGGAACACGTATTTAAATTGACGACTTTGAGCTGGTGGTAGTAGCAGTATTCCGTTACCTGAGTAGGTTGGAGTGACATCCAGCCAAAATGGCTTTCGGGTTAATGCTGACACCGCCCCCGCTCCGTTAAAATTATGGCAAGTCTGGGAAGTACCTTCTAGGCCGCACCGTTAAGTTGGTGGGTGTAGGCCCAGTTGAGAAGAACTCCTGGCTAATGCTGGACCTGGCACTGAACGCTAGTCTCATAAGGGCTAGCGTCAACCCACTGCATGGCCGCACTGCTTGCAAAGATAACAATGGGTTCCTAACAGCAACTTCACCAGCGGAACCGGATAGCGGCTTCCCAGTTGGGGTCCATATAAAGTAAAACATAAATAACACAAATAAACCCAAAATAGCAACGCCGATGTCTTTCGGTACGACAAAAAAAGCAGACAGTGGAGTTCACGCCAGTGATCTGAGCGACGAGAACCCGTTTAGGGCGAGTAGCAGAATGCTACGATCGCCGGTTGCCGGTCGAGCGCAGCCACAGTCGCCTACCAATTTAAAGAGAGTGCCTACGACAGATGCGGGGGACACGGCGCCCTTTGTAAGGCTGGGCCACCACATAGAGGCACTGGTGGAAATGTTGGAAGACGGCAAAAGGCGGTCCATTCATCAAGCCATGAGGTATGCCATTGAGGGCATCAGAATGGCCTACGAGCAGTGCGCGCTGCTAACGGACCAGACGAGGGCCGATCCGAGTGGCAAGGCCGACAAGGTCGACAAAGCCGCTCAAACGACCCCTCCTCGTAATCTAGGAGGGGTGAGCAAGAAAGACGCTCCGGAGTCCGACCAGAAGATAAGCGCTTCAAAGAGAAGACAGCCCGCCGATATAGACGCACCAACTGCCAAGCGTAGTAACGTGGCCAGTGGGCCCAAGGGGGTCGCGCAGAAGCGTACCGACCAGAGTACGCGGGCTACCGGCGAGGACTGGCAACAAGTAACGGCCAGGAAAAAAAAGGACCGCCCACTGCAAGTCCGTAGAGGGAAACCGGACGCCATCGTTATAGCTGCGACAGGCAAGCTCTCCTACGCTGAAATGCTGAGTAGGTCAAAGGCGAGCCCAAAGTGAAGCAGTTAAGTGAAGTGGTCCGCAAAATCAGGAGGACACGAAAGGCGACCTATTTCTGCAACTGGACAAAAACGGAGAGAAAACGGAAGAGCTAAAGAATGCAGTGAGCTCCCTGCTAGGTGACCAGGCGGCAGTTAGAAGCCTGAAGCAACGCGGTACAGTTGACTGCAGGGATTTCGACGAAATCACTTCAAGGAAGGGCATCTGCGAGGCCATAAAGAGCCAATATGGGCTGGCAAACGCAGAGGTAGTTAGCCTGAGAAAGGATGGGCACATCGCAAAACTGTGCTCCCAAGATCTCCTGTGCTTTTCTTGTAAAGGTGTACCACATGCTGACGCTAAACACGTAGCGGGGAGCAGAATTGTGGCAAGGGTTTAACGTGGCTTCCTGCCTGAAAGGCTTAACCCATCGGTGGCCCAAGCCACTTTAAGCGTACTACGCCCCCTGGCGAGTTAGACAATCCCCGCAGAGTAGGGCCTTAAACAGCACCAGAGTCCAGAACGGTTTATTGTGTATGGAACAATAAACCCCACTCTGGTCAATGGTGAGGCCTAGCTGCACTCAAATTGTTCCACTTTAGCCAACCACAACCATCACGAGTACTCCCCGAAGGGCCGCACCCAAGCAGTCAGGACTCTCAAATTGATCAACGCTTGCTTCCGCCATAAGGCTTCCACTGTGCTGTTGATGAATTACCACCATTACCCGCAGGCATCCGTGGCATATGTTCAAAAGTAAAAATAGGCAAATAGCGGGGAGCAGTAAGTGCTCGTTATTCAAACGAGCTTTAGCTGCTAGAGAACGCAAATGAGAATCATGCAAATTAATCTCAATCACGGCGAGGCAGCTCATGACCTACTTCGGCAAACGATCGTTGAGAAAGAGGTGGACCTGGTACTACTGAGTGAACCATATCGCAGGGCAAGTCAGGGCATCTGGGCAACCGATGCGTCCAAAAAAGCAGCAATTTGGCCGCCTGGTTCTATAGCACTCTTGGATGGGGACTGCCAGCACAGGGGATTCATCAGGGCGACAGCTAAATATATAGCTGCTATAGATGCTACGCTCCTCCAAGCTGGACACTAGGCGAATTTCAAAGCATGCTGGATGAACTCGTGGCAGACGCCCGGGAGAAGCCATCCGTATTAATTGCGAGGGATTTCAATGCTTGGGCCTTCGAGTGGGGCAGTAAGGCCTGCAATGCGAGAGGACGCAGCTTGCTGGAGGCTTTCGCCATGCTGAAAGTATCTCTTCTAAACGATGGGCAGCGAGATACTTTTCGTAAGGCAGGAAGGGGCTCGAAAGTAGACCTCACCTTTTGTTAGCGACGGTGTAGTGGCCAGATGCAAGTAGTCGCTGAGCGAGGAGTACACAAATAGCGATCACCAGGCTATCTTCCTCGACATAACATCTAGAGAGAACAGAGGTAATGGGTGGAATAAAACTACCGGGCCGAGGTGAAGAGATTCACTTTTTGACGAGGATGTCTTTAACACCATTATGGACTCCTACGTGGTTGGTGACGCTACAGCTTGTGAACTCCGGCAAAACGTAGCAAAGTTTCTGGTATAAGCATGCGACGTCGCCATGCCATGCCCCGAAGACGAAATACACGGAGAAAAGGATCTCCGTGCCATTGGTGGACCGAAGAGATAGCGTCCCTAAGAGCGAACTGCTTGAAAGCCAGAAAAAAAGGTGCAGCGCTCGAGAGGTAGGGAAAACTTTAATGAGCTGCTCCTACTCTACAGAAACATGCAGTGACTTAAAGAAATCCACAAGGGCCAGCAAAAGGAGACGTTTTGAGGAAATTTGCCGGGATGCCGATATTAACCCGTGCGGAACGGCATATAAAGTGGCCTTGAAGAAGGTCAAAGGACAGAAGATACCGCAAATCACGTGTCCGCTCGCGCTCCGAAGAATAGTAGCGACGCTTTTTCCGCAGAGGCCGCCGTATTTGTTGGTAAACCTCCTCGGCAGGGAAAAGGAAGCAATACCAGCAATTTCTGCCGGCGAGCTTTTAAGCGCCTGCAAGCGGATTGGGGACAAAAAACCCCTGGCCCAGATGGAGTCCCAAACAAGGCCTTAAAGGCAGCGATACGAAGGAGGCCAGACGTCTTCATGACGTTGCTGCAAAGGTGCCTGGATGAAAGGACGTTCCCAGACGTATGGAAGATTCAAAGGCTGGTCCTTATTCCGAAGGCCAATAAGCCACTGAACGAGCCATCGTCATACCGACCCATCTGCCTATTGGACACAATGGGCAAGGTATTGGAAAGGGTCGTATATGAACACCTGCTAGCTGTGGTTGAAGAAAGACGTGCTCTCTCGGATAACCAGTATGGATTCCGTAGAGCGCGGTCTACAATAGATGCCATAAGCCACGTCGTGGCGCCTGCCTCAGACGCCATAGCCAGAGACCGATGGAGGGGCGGTGATAAAAGGTACTGCGCCGTCGTTACGCTAGACATAAAAAACGCTTTCAACTCGGCGGACTGGGGGATTATCCGCAAAACCCTCATAAGGATACGGGTTCCAAGGTATATACTTGAGATAGTAACAAGCTACCTTTCGAACGTTAGTGTACGACAGCGATGATGGAAAACAATCGCATAAAATAACGGCGGGTGTTCCACAGGGGTCAGTCCTTGGTCCTCTCCTGTGGAATATAATGTACAACGGCGTCTTTGAACTTAACCTTCCTACCGGGGCAACGATCGTCGGCTTTGCCGATGATATAGCAGTCGTAGCGGTTGCAAAACACGTCGCGTAGGTAGAAGCGAGAGCTAACGAGGCTATCGTGAAAGTGAAATTGCGGCTAGAAGGGATGGGGCTGGAGCTAGCAGAGCACAAATTGGAAGCGGTCCTAATAAGCAGCAGGAAGAGCGTGGAAACATGCTGCATACGAGTCGGGCAGCACACGGTGCGGTCATCTCCTGTCCTGAAATACCTTGGAGTTATGCTTGACCATTGACTCAATTTTAAGCACCATGTTGAGCACGCGACTGAGAAAGCTGCCGGCATCCAGGCGTCACTAGCAAGGATCATGCCAAATATTGGAGGCCGGAGATTCACCAGTCGAACGATAATAGCCAAGGTGATAATCTCAGTCATAATGTGCGGAAGCCCAGTTTGGGCCAGTGCACTCAAGCTGAAGGCAGTGTACCGAAAGGTGGCGGAAATATATCGCCTTAGCGCCTTGAGGCAGATTTGCGCATTTCGTACCGTTTCGGAGGAGGCAGCGCTAGTGCTAGCTGACACTCTGCCAGTTGACATTCTGGCCGATGAGATGAGCCGCATCTACAAACGGCGTCGCGGCAGCGACCTCTCCTCGCACGTTATAAGAAGCGAGGAGTGGATGGCCTCGTTAAGGATTTGGCAGTCCAGGTGGGAAAGAACGATCAAAGGGAGATGGACGTTCGTTCTTATCCCGAGCATAAAACGATGGGTTGAAAGACCCCACGGCGAAGTAAGCTATTACCTAACCCAGATTCTGAGTGGCCATGGCTGTTTTCGGAAGTATCTGCACAGATTCGGGCACGACAGCTCGCCTAACTGTCCGATATGCACAGTTACAGAGGAAGATGCGGACCATGTAATGTTCCCCTGCAGCAGATTTGAGAATGGGAGGCCTCAAATGCACCCGAAGGAGATCACGAACGAAATGATCGGCAGTACAGCAGCCTGGAACGCCATAGACGCTTTCGCTAGCACTACTATCGTGAAGTTGCGGCGATTGGAGAGACAACGGGTGGAGAGCAGAGGGAGTGGAAGCCGATAGTGTATTCCAATGAGGTCCCACCATCAGAAGCGTGCTAGCGACAACGAGCCCCCGCGAAGTAATACCTAACGGTGGTCCCGCGGGGGAGAGTGG
>NW_023998565.1:222536-230778 GCF_014805625.2 Glossina fuscipes
AGCCCCCGCGAAGTAATACCTAACGGTGGTCCCGCGGGGGAGAGTGGTAGACGAAGTGTGTGTGGGGGGTAGTTTTTAGTACGTATGCGTCAGGGATGGCGAATCATGCATGCTGCTATTAAGACCCAGCAGTATCTTTTGAAGATTTTCTACCTCCAGCTCACAGAGCAAAACAAAAAAAAGAAAAACACACACACACACAACACCATCCCTCACGTCTACTATACATTCCACGTGACACTCCACTTACCCTCACAACACGAGATCGTCCCCGTAATACTAAGGCAATAGTCTTGTCGCCTTGTTCCACTTTTCTAAATTCAGTGAGCACGGAATTTTTCTTTTTGGCCTTTACTGAAACTTGGCTAAAACCCGATCTTCATTCGTCGGAACTTTTTCATAATTCATTCCAAGTGTTTACAAATGATCGAGTGAATCGCATTGGTGGTGATGTATTAATTGCCATATCTGCGTCAGTCCCGTCTAATTTAATTGAATTGCCCACTTCTCCTGACGTTGAATTTATCGCTATTCGTGCGAATATGCCTGAACATCTATTTATAACCTGCTCCTATATTCCCCCAAACTCTGATATCTCCATTTACAGGAGACACGCTGCCCTCATTTGTGAAGTGGCCAAGCGGTCTAGACCCACCGATTTGGTCGTTACATTGGGTGACTTCAATTTGCCTCAAGTCACTTGGTGTAACACTGATAATTCTGGCTGTTTGGTTCCTGCTTCAATGTCTGATAGGGCTGTTGTGTTTTTTAACAAATTATTTGATCGTAATTTAGTTCAATATAATCGTACCCGTAATTGCAATGGTAGACTGCTTGATCTCTGCTTAGCTAACTTTCCTGAGATTAACGTAAATCGTTGCCCACCTTTTAGTTTACCTGAGGATCCTTATTATCCATCAATATGCATTTCCTTTCATCATATTAATGATGGTTTGTTGAAATGCCTTAATGTGACAAATCAAACTTTTTAAATAATTATTATGATTTTCATAAAATCAATATTGTATTACTAAAACATCGTCTTTCACATCTGACGCTTGATTTCTCAACCGGTAGTATTGAAAGCTTATTGCCATCGTTCTACAATACATTAAATCTAGCTATTGCTGCATCTGTTCCGATCAAGCATTGTCGACCTCGAAGCAGGTGTCCCCCGTGGTTTAATAAGACAATTAAATATCACAAGAATAGAAAAAACTCGCTATTCAAAAAATATTCGAAAAGTGGCTCTGCGCTCGACTATGTCGCGTACTCGGTGGCGAGGCATAGATTTAACTCCCTCAACCATCATTATTACTGCAGATACCTTCAGTTCATTAAATCCTCTCTGTTTGCTAATCCTAAATTCTTCTTTAAATTTGTTAACTCTAAAAGAAAAATTTCCACATATCCCTCTCATGTTTCTTTTAATGGCTCTGATTCCTCGGATGATGTTGAAATCTCAAATCTATTTGCTGAGTATTTTCGACGTAACTTTTCGATTGCTAATTTCGGTTTATCAGCAAACTACCCATATCCTATAACTAACTCGGTTTCAATACCTAACTTGGTTATTTCGGAAGATAACGTTTTTAAAGGGTTGAGTTCTCTAAAATACAGTTGTTCGCCTGGACCTGATGGAATTCCATCATGTGTACTTAAATCTTGCGCTGTCGAGTTATGTGGTGTGATATCAAAGATTTTTAACATGTCCTTGTATTTAGGTGTTTTCCCTTCATGTTGGAAGAGTAGTTTCCTTATTCCTATCCACAAGAGCGGGAGTAGACAATTTGTTGAGAACTACAGAGGCATAGCCAAGTTCAGCATTTGGCCTTTGCCATTAATTCGTATATTTCTCCACACCAGCACGGCTTTCGGAAAGGGCGATCTACAGTCACCAACTTGTTAGAGTTTACCTGTCATGTTTTCAAAGCTTTTTCTAGTGGCTCTCGCACAGATGTTATTTACACTGATTTAAGCAAAGCATTTGATATGGTTAACCATAACTTACTCATCTTGAAACTCCAAGCCTATGGTTTCCCACCGTACTTAGTGAAATGGATAAGCTCTTATCTGCACAACAGATCCTTTGATTTGTTCAACTTCATCACCTCGGATGAATTCGCCGTTACGTCTGGCGTATCTCAAGGAAGTCACTTAGGTCCCATTTTATTTAGTTTATACATTAACGATCTCCCATCGGTGGTTAATTCCAGCCAGATCTTAATGTATGCTGATGATGTCAAACTGTTTTCTTCCTTCTCTGTTGAATCGCAATCACATCAGCTTCAAGGTGATTTGGATACTTTTGTTGCATGGTGCTCTTTGAATCTCCTGAAACTAAATCTGAGTAAATGTAAGAAGCTTTCATTCTCAAGAAGAAAGTCATTCATTACTCAGTATTTTATTGATGCGCATAAGTTGGAGGACGTCGATTCGATTACAGATTTAGGCGTTCTATTTGACCATAGGTTGCGTTTTAACTTGCATATTGAGCTTTCGATTAGCAAAGCTAGGTCCGCGCTTGGTTTTATAAAAAGGTGGTCCAAAGAGCTTGATGATCCCTACATTACGAAAAGGCTGTACATGTGTTTGGTTAGACCCATACTCGAGTATGCCGCAGTTGTGTGGTCTCCTTCATATAGGTGCTACGTAGATTCAATTGAATCTGTTCAAAAGCAATTCTTGCTGTTTGCCCTTAGAAATTTGGGTTGGGATCCGATTGCCTCTCTTCCTCCGTATGAAAATAGGTTGCTTCTGCTGTCCCTACCGTCTCTGGAGAAACGTAGATTTGTTCTTGGCGTTTCCTTTCTAATTAAAGTAATAAATGGTGCTATTGACTCGCCTTCATTACTTGGTGAAATAAGCTTTAATGTCCCTAACCGCTTCTCCAGGCACTTTATCTTGGTTAAGCTTAGTCAGCGTAAATTTAATTATGAGCTGTTCAATCCGCTCAGAGTCGTTTGCAAGAACCTAAATGACGTCTACCACTTATTCTCGTTATCGGACTCTTTAAAGTCCATTAAAGCAACATTGCTTAGTACGCGCGATTTACCTATGTCGTACTTAAACTAGCTCTTATCCTTAAAAAGTCGTTACGTTTCGAAAGTGAATTATTGTCAATTTATTATCGGTTGCCAGGCTTATGCATGTTTGCGATGGCTTAGGGGTTCATTTGCAATTTGGTCCTGTACCGGTTGTAAGTATGCTCCTATGCTGATAGTGTACATGCTTTTTTTTCTTTTTTCTTTTTCTTTTTTTTTCCTTCTTATTTGTTTTGTTATGCTTATACTCAATTTTATTGTTAATTAATATAAGTTTTGCATTAAGAGCCAATTGAACTCGGCTGCTATTTGTTTAGTTGAGTTTCTAGTATCAGTAGAATAAATAAAATAAATAAAAATCTTCCATGTAGTTCATAGTTTAAAAGGCGTTAGATAAATGAACTCAAAACACGATTGTAATAGTTTTTATTTAATGTTAGCTCAAATGTACATTTTTATAAAGCAATCCACTTATAAATATTTTCGCCCTTCTGAATTGAAGATTTCTGCCCCAATTTTCGTTTTCCGTCTGAAATGATAGCATCTGTAGAAAGGCCACTTTTAATTAAGTCAGCCTTAGTTTTAAGTTGGCTTCTAAGTCGGGTGTTATATGGAGAAATGTGTTTTTGAATTCTCGATTTTACATTAGGTTTTGTAGGTTGTCTGCTTACTTGGTGTGGTGTTGCTTCTTTAGTTCTATTTAAGAATTTTTCAGGCGTCATAAATTCATCTTTTGAAATGCTATCATCTAAGTCACTTTGCAATTTTTCGCTACTATTTTTGATTGTGCTGTCATCTAAGCCACTTTGCAATTTTTCGCTACTATTTTGGAATATGGCGTCATTGTTCACGTTTTGGAGGAGGATTTCAGATTTTTCAGTGTTAACTTTCCCGTCTTCTACATCACTTTTAGAAAGCGCCATTTCGGGTATATGGTCAAAGTTTTGCTTAATTGGTTTTAATTTCCTTCTAAGTATTTAATCCTTTTTTAATTTTGATCCATTTGTTATATTCTGAAAGGGAGACATTGTTGAAATATGGTAACAGCTTTCTATTAATAAATTCCGCTGAATGTTTGCCGTCCATCATCGCGTCGTATGCACTTGGGTACAACAAGATTACTTTATTTAGCTTCGGCTTAAATTTCTTGAACATTATCTAACAATTTTCCGATAAATCCGCTTAATAATGATGCTATGATTATAGGTAAGAAGTCACCACCTTTCTGCACAAGAACCTTTCTTTTAGACTTTATGGACGCGTTTGGTCTCGAGGTGAACCTAAGGTCTTTTTTTTATACTTTCTTAAAATCTGCAAATCTTTATTTTTATTTTTTTGTTTCCAGCTATTGTGTTAAAGATAATCTCAGTCAAAGTTTTAATTAATTCATCATCAGCACAGTTGAGTATAGCTTTTCTTAATTTTCTATTATTGGTTTTGAGGACATACAGCATATGTTTGTGGTTCTTCAGTCGCTTTAAACTCTTTTTTAAGGCCATTTTCTCCGGTGTCACAGAAGCAATAGCAAAAATTCGAATTAAATATGTTCGTTCTATGCCTTAATAAATCATTTATGCTTTATGTAAGGTCGATTAATAAATAACCGTGAGGTTTGCTAGTCACATCTCTATACATACTCATCAGTTCAGATGAATTTTCTGGATGAATTTGCCTTGCTAAATGTTGAAACTGTAGGATATCTCTAGGATTTTTAAACATAACTATATATTTTGAATTCAATGAAATATCTCTTGTGTGCGACGATTTGTGAAATATGTTTTGTGTTACTACAATGACAGAAAAATTCCTATGGTGTAACCCGTTTGTGAAAAGTTCACAAACCGTTTTGTTGAAAGCTCCCATCATTGAGTCATCGAGTACGACGATAGTTGGTTCGTTGAGAACATTTTCCAAGTTTTCTGGCATTTCATTGTTATATTTAATATGCGCAACATTATTTATATCAGGTTTCGCATTTTCTTCATCATAACACCAAATTATTCGATCAATTTTCACAATAATCAAGAAATCCTTATTGTGAATAAGATTTTTCAAAAATGTTTTTTTGCCTGATCCTGATGGTCCACTAATAAGCATAGTAAATGGATGGTAAAACTGATAAAACATGTTGTCTTGTTAATTATAAACTAGAGAATAAACTAGGACTTCATAGAATTCGTAATTTTATAAATATTTATTTATTTAATCTTAAGTAATAACTTCAATGGCGTTTGAGTTTTTTTCAAGATAGATAAAAAGTTTATATAAATTGTTAAGAGCACATCTAAATTTAAAATCATTTTGATGATGTGGGCAGTTAGTAAAATAATTAGGTAGTTTTCGCAAAGATGTTTGAGTGTCCACAAATATCACTTTAGATTTCAAATATTTTTTAAGAAATTCTTGTTTGTCTCTTCCCGTGACTAAAACGTACTCATAATTATTCAAGGGAGATAGTATGTCACCTAAGCAGGTATAGTCTGTAGCACCATCCCACCATTTTCAACCATGAATATATTTAGCACAAAAATGATTTTGATCCTTAGTTTTCTCATTTAATTCCTTTTCACCGAACGGTGGTCTAAATAAAAAGTAGTTAGCTACAACAGAACTTGCACTCATATATGCTAGCTCTTTAATAAAAATTTGTTTCTGATTTCCATGACAATACTGGAAATCAACAAGAGCGAAAGTACTTTTAGTTACGCTGGACATGGTTTGATGAGTTACTGATAAATACTGAGCTGATTTTAAATAGTCTTTGAGTTTATATTTTAAAATATTTCATATCACTTTCAGTACTAGTTGTGTAGTCTCAATAAATGGATCATATATCGCCAAGTGCCCAGAAAACTCCGCGTTTACCAAAAAGAAATCAAGACCATCAATTAATATTTGGTTTGGAATATTTCCTCAGTTTGAAAACTAAAATCAAATCAAGAAACTTTATACCACTTTTATGGCTGCAAGATAATAAATGTAATGTAATGTGGTCCAAAGAGCTTGATGATCCTTATATTACTAAAAGGCTTTACACGTGTTTGGTTAGACCTATTCTTGAGTATGCCTCTGTTGTGTGGTCTCCTTCATATAGATGCTACGTTGGTTCAATTGAATCTATACAAAAGCAATTCTTGCTGTTTGCACTTAGGAATTTGGGTTGGGACCCGATTTCCCCTCTTCCACCCTATGAAAATAGGTTGCTTCTGTTATCCTTACCGTCACTCGAGAAACGTAGATTTGTTCTTGGGGTTTCCTTCCTAATCAAATTAATAAATGGTGCAATTGATTCGCCCGCATTACTTCGTGAGATTTGCTTTAATGTCCCTAACCGCTTCTCTAGGTACTTTATGTTGATAAAGCTTAGTCAATGCAAATATAACTTTGAACTGTTTAACCCGCTCAGAGTTGTTTGCAAGAACCTAAATGATGTCTATCATCTATTCTCATTAACGGACTCTTTAAAGTCTATTAAAGCAATATTGCTCAACAAGCGCGATTTACCTATGTCGTACTTAAACTGATTTAACCTTAGATTTTGTCATTATGAGTCGAAAATTAATTTGTTGTTAACAATTATCGGTTGCCAAGCTTATGCATGTTTGCGATGGCTTAGGGGTTCACTTGCAATTTGGTCCTGTATCGGTTGTGGGCGTGGCTCTATGCTAATTGTGTACATGCTTTTTTTTTTTTTCTTTCTTTTTTTTTTCCTCCTTATTTGTTTTATTGTACTTATACTAAGTTTTATTATTAAATAATTTTAAGATTTACTTAAGAGTCAATTGAACTCGACTGCCATTTTATTTTAGTTGAGTTTCTTGTATAAGTGGAATAAATAAATAAATAAAATAAATTAGTTTCACTCGTGATCAATGGATTCATTTAATGGCCTACAAGGAATACATACAACTAAGATTGGATCAAATAGACTTTATAGAATCTGAGAGCATTCTAGATCATCCAACTCTATACAACATTGAGTGTAATTTTAAATATAATCGAGATGGACAATGTCTTTTGATTATTAAACAAAAAGGGCATAGAATAAAACTTGATGCTGAAACGTGGAGCTTAATAACTCGCGTTGGAATTTTTTTATCAACGTTCCTATGCTGGAATACTATATTACAAAAGCAAATCTCGTTCTTTTATTACAATAATTTTTTACCAAAGTGCGTGGAATTAAATAAGACTGATGTTCAATTGGCTGATATGTCCATATCCATCGACCCTGATATTGAGATTGATTTGTTATGATTATGTTTTGAATTTTCTCGGAAAATGTCAATAAAGATTAGGCAGAATATTAAGATACATAAGCTACATTTGAGAATGATAAAAAAATAAATGTATAAAAATGAGTAAAATTCAAGTTGTTAATGAGATTCACAAACCAGTCAGAAAAAATTTTGTTCGAAGGCGATTTATTCAAAAAGGAATTAATGATACATGGCAAATAGAATTAGTTGAGTTAATTCCATTTCATAAACTAAACAATGGCTATAAATGCCTTTTGGTTGGAATTGATGTATTTTCTAAATATGCTTTCGCGGAACCAGTAAAATTTAGAAATTCTTCAGACATAGTTAAAGCTATGGAACAGGTATTGGAAAAAAGAAATACATCTCCAAGAAATATTCAAACTGATCAGGGAAAGGAATTTTACAGTAAAGATTTTAAAAGTTTGATGAAATATTATCAAATTAATCATTATCACACATATACTCATATGAAAGCCTCCATATGTGAAAGATTTAATAGAACATTAAAAAACTTAATGTGGAAAATGCTTAGTATGAATGGTAATTACAAATGGATAAACAACCTGCAAACATTACTAGCCAAATACAATAATACATATCACAGAATTATAAAAATGAAACCAAATGAAATCAATAAACACAACGAGAAGCAGATATTACACACTGTATATAATTTTCCTAAAACATTTCCAAGACCAAAGTTTAAAGTTGGGGATTATGTTAGAATTAGCAAATTTAAAGGAGTATTTTTTAAAGGCTATGAACCAAACTGGACTACCGAAAAATTTCAGATCAATAGAATAAAAATTACGAATACTGTTACTTACATTCTAAAGGACTATAAGGAAAATGAAATATTAGGATCATCTTATGAATACGAAATGCAAAAAGTTCGTGACGAAAATGCATATTTAGTGGAAAAAATATTGAAGAAAC
>NW_023998565.1:230878-232600 GCF_014805625.2 Glossina fuscipes
GAAACAGAGAAACAAATTTTTTGTGAAGTGGCTAGGGTTTGATCAAACTCATAATTCATGGATTAATAAAACTCAACTACTTCGATAAATATGTATAAGACCAACCGAAAATGTTTGCTATTATTAGTATTTTTATTATTATTATTATTATTAAAATCTAAATAAAAATGGAAATCCAAAAAAATTGCATTGCGTATTAATGTTTACATTTATTCTTGAATACATAGTAATTACATTTCATTTACATATTTGTATTATTTACTCTATAATTATTTTACATATGTTCATATATACCTAGTATTTATACATCGTTATTTATTATTTGATTACCAATTTTATAATTTCCCCATGCTAGTGTGGAAATTTTATCATCTAAAACACACCGCTTATCATCTAAATAATCGAACGCTATTTTTTTGCAGATCTCTGTGTACAATCTGTGAGATCTGCTTCTGATAATTCTACGTTCACCATAAAAAGATTGTCTATTTATAATACAGTGTTTATAATCACTATATTTTAATTTGTCGGTTACACATTTTTTTTCCCCTTAACTTTTTTCACTTCTTTTTCTTTATTGTTCCCATCATTGACTATGTATGCATACGCTTTGGCTTTTGAACCTGCAAACTTTGTCATGATTCTCCCGGCATTCTCGTCTTTCATCAGACCTAATACTTTTTTGTTATTAGGAATTATATAATGTATATTGCCGGGTAGATAATCTGATGTGTCAAATTTATTAGGGTTATTTTTAATAATGTCATATATATTACCATCAGACGCTAATATAAATGAATCTGTATCCATATATATAATCTTTATTGTTTCGCTCTGGTTAAGTAAAAAGTTATAATAGAAATCATACATCAACCATTTAGAGAGTTCTAACACAGTTACCCCCACATATATCGGTTTATCGTGAATAATTTCCAATTTATTTAGCTCAACTCCATACAAACCATTATCGAATATTTCGATGCCCTTGAAGTTAAGTTTGGCTATGAGAGCCCTATACCCTTCAGAATTACTTCTGTTTTCATAACTATTTACTAAGCGAACGTCTCGGCGATTTGCAACCTTTTCTATGGTTTTCCCATACACAGCATTATTCATTAGCTTATAGAATTTCTTCTCAAACTCATTCTTGGCAACTTTTCTTCTATTGGTGTTTAAACTAATGTAGGGCTCTAACCAAGCCCTTTGAGTAAATTTTAGTATTCTGTGAATGCATATTAATTGCAACCCGTGTTGCAAGCAGAGGAGCAGATTGTTTAAATGATACTTATAATTCATTTTATGAGTTAAATCTGCTATGAGTTTTTTATATTTGTAGGAGGAATTTTATTGTCTGCACAGAAAGGTAGGCAATCATGTTGATCATGAATATCAGGCGGATAATTTAGGTCAACTTCCGAAATGTAACCACTACTTCCCTGGATATCAATGGAGTAAATATCAAAATCTTTTACCTCATTTTCGCTTGAAAATTGGAAGTTTGCATATGGAAGTTTTTGAGACATGGCCCATCCATACAAATTGTTTGCATCCATATAGACCAAATAATTTTCAGACTTGCTTTCATCATAATTTTCATTAAACTTATTATTTGACTCGGACAACCTTTGGGTGCTTTGAGTAATACCACCTCGAATACTAGTTTTTAAAAACGTATGAATTTCAGGATCCACAATAAGTTCCATTTCAACTTTAGTATATTTC
>NW_023998565.1:232610-250007 GCF_014805625.2 Glossina fuscipes
GTATATTTCAGCATGGCATCCCAAGAAAGAGATAATGCTGTAACAGATATAGAACCATATAATCATTAAGGGTCTGACATTTGAACGCGTCCCACACCGTCCGCGCGAAATTGTAGTCAGCCTCACTACATTCTCGATCGGACAAATAATTATAGAGGCACTCTCGGCTTGGTAAAATTGGATCATCAAGCTTCTTAATGTCGCTTACATAATCGTACGGAAAGATTCCCTTACGACTCATGAACGCAAATTTTTCCGGATTTTTAAATGCTTTCTTTAACACTTTAAACTGACTGGGCTGCAAATATTTGGCCAATTTCTCTAAACTAGAGTTCAAGAATCTATTAGAATCTACAAAATTCACTAAATATTTTATCTTATTCCCTTCCATTACTCTCTTCGTTATTGATATAAATAATTCTTTGTTACAAGGTATAACCGACAAATTAGACCCTAACTGCGTGATAAAGGGAGGGATATCATACCTACTTAAATTATGGAAGATAACAGGAAGTAGGGTAGCTTAAATTGAAAACATTTCCTACATTCCCAATGAATGAACCCCACAAATCAATCTGTAAAATAATTATAGTACTTATCTTTATACCCTAAAATTATTTCCTCACAGGCGTAGCATTCAGTGTTTTCCATCTCTGTTGGTTGCTCATTTTGCAATAGTTCTTTAGGGCTTGCGGAATTCGTCCAGTACAACTGATACAGATCGTCCATTTTCCGCTGCATATGACCAAGAAATTCAGCTATGCAGGTTTCTCCTAATAAAAATAAGAAATAAATAACCAGATTCAATTAGTTACTTAAATGAAAAACAAAAACATTTGTTATATACTCACCAACAAAAGTATACTGTTCATCACACTCTTCGTTATACACATGTTTAACATAATAAGAGACTGCGCACGCTTCATGCTTTTGAATTGTTCTCGTCCCTTCGCTCCTCTTAAGAACTTCTATTGGCTTATGCACAGCCTCTATATCAGCATATATGATTATTGGCCGCTGATGGAAATACACTTTTCACTTTGGTGCAACCTTCCTTATGGTGGGTTCCAGTCATGGTGTAAAACGCTTGACACAAATCACAAAACTGTCCTGATGTATGACTTCGCGTGTATTGAGTTTTTACCAATCTTTGCATGTTGGTAATAAGACAATAATGATATTGCTTAGTCGTTTCGTTAGAAACAGTTAGCAAGTTGATATGCAAACTTTTAGGTTCTTTTGTGGCTCTTGCCGGACCAACTACTTTCCATGTACTCTTGGAACGTAGCAATTCATATGTATTGATGCTGAAGTCTTTGTTGTTCTGCTCAAACCGATTGATGTCGCAGTTGGTTATAGGGAATTTTAATCCAGAAAAGTCAATCTGAATAATTCGAAATTTAATGACTATCTCGCGAATACTTCCGATTTTATAATAGCTCATGTGAGCTAATCTGCGTAATTCGTCTCCCAACGGTTTGTCGAACTTGTAAGCGATAGCCGCTAATATGCATCATTTAAAACAGTAGACATCAGCATTTTTCACATTAATTGTAGCCTTTTTAGTGAATATACTAATTGGCAATGGTACATGTGAACCCACAGGAATGGACTCCAACTTGCAAATGGTTAATTCACAGAATTTAAATTCTGCTATCGCCCAACCGCTATCTCGTCCTGGTATTCTTCAGTTGCTCTTTTAAGCTCAATAAAAAGCTCGTCAATCTTATCGCCAACTTCACTGTTTTCTCTTGCAGCAACGAATTTCGTTGAGAAGTGTTTCAATGTTATCACCATTTCTGTTTCGAAGCCCTTCACGTAATCTCCAAAAAGCCTCAAGTTGAATTTTACAGAGCCAAATTCATCTAATATGATTTGAATTTGCTCGTGTATAAATGTGCGGATATCATTCAAAAATTTGTTTATTACAATCTCATCCCTCGAGTCGCTGACGATTTTATATTGTATCACATTTTCCGATGTCGGCGGAGATGTGATGAACACATTTTCTTTTAAGAGCACAGCTGCCTTCTCTTTGTGCTTGTTGCTCCTCAAATGGTTTTTGTACTTTGTCTGCATCATAAAAACTTGGCAGGGCTCGCAGTAAACCTCACTGGCAGGAACTTTCTTCTTGGTGCTAGCTCCAAACACTGCTTTACGCTTACCGCCGTTGCTTGTGGACGGTCCGTCATTCATAATGGAAGTAGGCGGCTGGTTTTCTTTAAATGCTGTTTCACAGCTTGCCACGAACTCTTTGCATAAATGGGTATGGAATAACTCGTGTTCGGTTACAATCACACCACAGAAATTACACCTTGTTTGTCGGTCACCAATTTATATAGGATAGAAATGTTGGTGAACTTACCTTCAAGCGTTATCTGTAAAATTCCATCTGTCTTTTATTTTTCTCTATAAATACTTTGAAGTGTGGTCCGATTGACCTTTTTCTTTTTATCATTTATAATACACCATAATACTAGTTCTTTTTCCATTCTCAGCGGGGTATTTATACGAATGGAAATAGTGATAATAAGAAATAGAAATGAGGAAGGATCATGAGACGTGTAAGTGTTCTGAAATGCAATATGGTGAAATAGCATCACCCGGAGTGCACTTAATTTTTTTCTTCGTGGAAATTTGTGTAGACATGTGTATGGACGACCGTGTCCCTTTTTTTTATTTTTATTTTTTTTTATTATCGGAATCGTAAGTAATGTGTGTTCTTGAAGGAATCCTGTTTTGGTTTGGTCATTAAGATGCGTGTAATGAAGAGAAGTGTTTGTGTGAATCTGTGTAGACATATGCATGCACGATAGTGCTTCTTTTTTCATATACTTTTGTGAAGGGAATCATAAATAATTCATGTGCGTTGAGGAATGGTTTTTCGTTTGTGTAGGAGGATGTGTGTAATGGAGGTAAGATTTATGGGAGATAAGTGTTTGTTAGCGTGATATGAGGGAGTGTAATTGGAGAGGGAGGGACATGATGGAGTGTGATCGTTGGCATTGGAATCCGTGTTGTGAGGGTAAGTGGAGTGTCATGTGAAATGTGTAGTAGACGTGAGGGATGATGTTGTGTGTGTGTGTGTGTGCGTGGATACGCGCATGTGTGGCGTTTGGAGTGTGGCCATGTGTTGGGAGCGGGGAAGTGTGCGGACATCATTCCCCCATATATATACTACTATACGGAAAATTTTGATGAGCAAAAAAAAACAAAAAAGTCCTTCCTTGTTTCGGGCTAAAATTCGCGGCGACGTTCCATCATATATATACTACTAGTAACACTTAGCTGGGTACTAATGTGTGGACTCCATTAATCTATACCTGTTAGTGCTCTGAAAAATTCAGTCTATGAATCTTTATATGATATTACGCATTTCAATCCTATACAAACTCAAGTCTTGCATTGTCTTTATCATACTGAGAATAACGTTTTGCTGGGCTCACCCACATGTTCAGGTAAAACTGCAGTGGCGGAAATCGCCATACTTCGAACACTCAATGATTATGAAAGAGCTAAGGTTGTTTGTATTGCGCCTTTGAAAGCTTTGGTTAAGGGAAGAACTAACGATTGGATTCTCAACTGATATTTACCACACCAGAAAAATGGGATGGTATCAGCCGGTCTTGGCAGAGAAGAGAATATGTACAGGATGTTGTACTAATTGTTATAGACGAAATACATTTACTAGGAGAAGACAGACGCATTGAAGTAATTGTGTCACGTACGAATTTCATTACGTCACTCACCGAATGCAACGTGCGTATCGTTGGTTTATCTACTGCTTTGGCCAACGCTCAATATCACGCTAATTGGCTGGATATTAAAGATATGAGGTTATATAATTTTAAACTTTCCGTAAGACCGGTTTCTTTGCAAATGCATATAAATGGGTTTTCCGGTCATTAAACCGAATTGAATAACTTTTCTGACTTTTTTTTAATCATTTATTTCAGGCAAACATTACAGTTTTTGTTTCATCCCGCCATCAAACTCGATTAACCGCTTTCGATCTGATTACTTTAGATACCTACGAAGAGGTAAATGAGATAACGATAGGAAAAGTGTGTTGCTCTAATTTATTTCTTCTTTACTTCTTTGCCAGATACTAGATTATTTACGCTTATACTTATGGTATTCTGCCGGTGCCGTCTGTGTTCTCGGTGATGTAAAATACTTTAACAAGATCAAACGCTACATTATCAGTAACTACGAAGAATCAGATAAAAATGAATAATACCAATACGTACAATTTGTTAAACGCAGTGTGGATGCCAAAAGATGTATTATCTTTTTTTTTTTTTATTCATAGAGTTCAGTTGGAAATCCTTTTGTTTTTTTGCAGGCGAATCAAATCTTTTGTGCTTACATGATTTACTAAACGCTGCTCCAGAATTGTTAGCCTCTTCGTTGCTTTACAAGTCGCGTATACAAGTAGCTCAAGTTGTATTATGGGCTTACGGACTCGATGATCGAGAATTTGACGCTAATGTTAAAGAATGCTTGGAGGCTTCATCACAACGTCCATTGGAACATAAGCATGACTGGCTGTTAGTTCTTAACCATGCCTTGAGTAAAAAAATGAAATATCTCATGATACAACGTCGAACAAAGAATTTCGCTGAATGGCAAAATTTTGTAGACGCTGTGGCTCACGTCGGCCCCCGCCGAATATAGCTTTCTTACTGGTTCTTTTCTTTATACGATATTTATAAACTGCAGGCAAACATGCATAGTTAAAATCAGTCTAAATCATGCTCTTACAACGAACTAAAGACTAATAAAATAATCACCTTGCTCCATCATCAACCTTTGCAATCGTGAACCGACGGTAGCGGACGAACTCAGGCTTTCAAGAACGAGGCAAATTTTCTTTTAAAAGCATTTTCAGAGTCAGGAAACGATCTCCATGCCGAGCGGATAAGGAACAACCTTTCATCCAATATACGAAATTTATATAAAAAGGAGCCGATAGCCTGTGTTGCTAGTGCTCAATATATTTTTTTAGTCTAAGAATTTATTTCATTAGTCTAAAATTAAAATAATAATAATAATAATAATATCATATAAAAACGTTCGTACTTGTCTTAGAACACTGGACTCGTTTGATTAAAAGAATTGGCGCTTGTGACCGAGCAATATAACCAATGCCGACAACACAAATAGCACAATCACAAAATGGACTTGTAATGTTAATGACTTGCACGATGACTTACAAGAACAGCAATTAAATGGTGATGATTAAGCACGTGAGAGAAGCTGAGCGTGATATTCTGAGTCTCAGTGATCATGACGATGAAGAATTAAGCGTAGAAAACACTCGCCTTTAAATTGTAATTATAAATTTGTACACTTACCTAAATGAATACCTATCGGAAAAGTGTATTTTGGATTTTTCTTAATTTAGTACAATATTTTATATTAGTGTTTTTTTCTTTTTTTTTATGCTAAATAATTGTACTAAAGCTTAGTATATTTTGTGTTTGAATTTTACAAATTATTGAGTTATCTAAGTATTATTATTATTATTATTATTATTATTTTAATTTTAGACTAATGAATTGAATTCTTAGACTAAAAAAAGACATTGAGCACTAGCAACACAGGCTATCGGCTCTATCTAAGTAAATTTCGATAAACGCAATTAATTTGAATAGTGTTTTTAGTATTTCTTATAACTAATTTATGTATTATACGTACGCGATGAAGATTTGATTTTTTATTCCTTTATACATTTACGTTATTTTTTCGGAGGCCAAATAGTCTAGAACTAATTTTAAAGTAAAAATTTTCATTTTCACTGAAGTAGTTTGTTCGGTTTGTACCTATGTTAAGTTAATTATCGCATTAACCAAATCTTATATTTATTTATATATATGTATTATTTGTTTAAATTTAGTTCTTAAAATTTCTTTCTTCCTGTAATGACTGTTTGAATACAACGAAAAAGAACAGAACTAATATTCGCTTTCCTTTAGAGGAGAATCTAATCCTTCTTTTCCTCCAATTGCAACATAATTTAATAAAAAAAAAATGTATATTTTCAACACATTTCTAAGTTTTCTTTTATAATTATCATTAAATTTATGTTTAAACTTTAATTAGCTATTTATATATACTCAATAAATAAAAAAAAATATTTTTGTATGCAATTTCTATATTATTTTCAAATTTATTTGTATTAAAAAAATATAGCAAATAGATTGGTTGTGCCCCATTTGCTTATAACAAAATTACCATGCAAACACTAATAACAACATAGCCTTAACGTTAACATAACGTCAACCTAAAATTACCATAACCCCATTTCTCAAAGGGTACATTTTCAAAATAAAAGATTCTTCATTTATCCGCTTGCATTCATGCTTTTCTACGTCGCCATGGTGCAAGGCGAAAGTCTTTTATTATATTATAAATTTGATTTTAAAGCGGTAGTGGTGTCTAGGTAATAAGAATGTTATTTAAAAACATATGAACCCATGCCTTAACTTCTTTATATATCTTGACCCGCTAGGATTACTTTGAGTAAAAAACATGCAACGTGCGATCTACGAAATTCATGCAAATTAGGAAAACACGTAAAGTGTAAGAAGCATCATTGCCAAAAGTGGTAAAATAATATAGCGGCATACATATTTGTAGTTGTAATTTCGCCAATATGAATATAATGCAGGTGTACAATAAATATACATTTTATAATAAGATGTCATCATCAGCGAACGGTAGGATTGCATGCATATACTATTAATCATTATTACTTTTATCTATTAACGTACGAGATGGATGCAGTATTCTATAAATGCTTTTTACAAATAATGAAATGAATTTTTTGGGGGATTTTTCGCCGTTTTCTATGTTCTGAAGCAATTTTATCTTCCTCCACTTCGTCTACTCCGGCATTTCCGTAGACGACACAGCTTTTCAGTACACGGTGCGTTCCTCAGCTTATTAGCCTCATATATTCTTTTACGTTTGTCAACTTTATTTTTTTATAATTAATTTGCTCAATAATTAATAAGTCCTTTGAAAGTCGATGAATAATAATATTTTATTTACTATATCTATATATTTATCAAGTCTACTTGAAGTCATTTTTGCGGCCAGGAGAATGTTTACAATAGATATTACACAGACGATTTGAATTTTACTTATTGTATACTCTACGATATAAAGAAGACGCAATTAGTTAATCACGTTCCGGATAGTGATCTAATAGACAAATTAAATTTATGAATGCCCTTCTAGAAGTGCAAAAATCGGATGATCGAAAATATTTCTAAATTTTAACAAGAAGTTGTTGAAGATGTTTTGATCTTGATTATGTTACAATACGTTTTACTTACTGATATATTTTTTTTAACTGCCCAACAGCGACTTATGACTGTTCAAATTTATTAATGGGTCAATATTTATGTCCGAATCCTAGTGAAATTCAAATTGTCAATGTCATTTTTATTTGGTGTATCGCAGCTGAAGTATTGAATGTGAGACTACCAATACTAACAATACTTTTAAAAATGATATGCCATATAAATGGCCGTACGTTATTTAGAGTATCTTTCAAACGAATAATACATTTTTATAATTTCAGTAATGGCTATTTGGATTCTCTGTTACTTTCCGTATTTACGGGCATGTTTGGTTTCGATCGTTTCTATTTGGGCTACTATGGCATTGGTTTATTAAAAGTCAGCACATTGGGCGGTTTCTTTATTGACCAATTAGTCGTTATTATTTTGATTGCGTACCAAATTGTACGAACCGCAGATGGGTTTTATTATATTACAGCATATTATGGAGCTGTTTTTGAAATCATACGACGCGATAATGAAACTTATCGTGTCTCTAAGGACGACTTTGTGAATTATTATGTATAATTGGATAATTTGTTGAGAAAAAGGACTGAAATGTTTGTTTTCTACTTTTAATTTGCTCGCTATGTTAATAATCATTTGTAATTTGCTATATTTGAACAACAAACGTCGTCCTATTGTTTGAATTACTCAAAGTTGTATATTCGAATTGTTCTATTTTGTTGCCCGGTCAAAGCCTCTGAATGGCATTAAAAATTTGGCGTTCATCGTACATAGTAACTTTGATCTACTCCTTTTTAACTTGTGGGATTTGTAGGGACGCTGACGACTTTTCGCGGTAATTAAAATAGTTTATAAGCAGCGAAATGAACGAAAATCAACTGTGGAAAGTTTTTGCTTAACATGTCTAGGAAATAGCTTTCAATATTAATTTTAAGGATACGCAAAGAACCATTTGGTTAGAATCGCTTGGAAATTTATTTGTTTTAAAATTTTATATGAAAACATATATCTAAACAAAATTTGTATATTTAAATAGAATGCCAATGATAAGCGAACCGAATCATTAAAATTCCACTATCATTTTCTTATTGATTATTTACTCTGGTAAAGCGTTAAGGCATTTTCTTCTAATATATTCTAAGATTTTATGCCTATCGACGTCCCAAGGTTTCGATAATTGATAATCCTTACTACTTATTATACTACACTATATGAAAATAACTGAAAAGAATATTTATTCCCAGTTTCGATTATTTTATTATATATAGAATTTTTTTTCTTGTTTGCTTATGCATGACGTTTGTAGCGAGGCCCATCAATTGAAGTCATAGATAAGATAGATTACAAAAGTTTCCGGTAGCACGGCAGGAAAGTTGGAACAAAAGCGGAATATTAAAAGGACCTCTGCCGTAGTTATGTGTGGGGCCTTGTGACTACCTGGTGAATTTTTCACCTTAACATTATTCAATTTTTTAGAGTTATAATAATACGTCACGCTCCTTATTTCAGTTTACCTCTTTCTCGTCTTCGTTTGGATAAATGACATGATTCGATTATGAATTCCTTTTTTAGCATTTGAAATTTGGCTGACTTGCAAAGAAATTAATGTTTATGTGAGAAGCATGCACCAAAAATAACAAGTGAAATTTTCTTATGCGGTGTATTCTCACATTTTGAAAGATTCATTCGAGAATGTGTTGGCTTAATTGCACGGGGATTCTATTTAGTGAGTTGCAACGTTTTGCCCAGAACTGCCCCCGGTTTTATCCTCAATTTAGTAAAATGGAGTATATGATTCTTGGCTAGAACCAGATGGGCAAGTTCGGAAGAATGAAAAATGATAAAGGATTTGCTGAGATTTGAGAAACGACTTTAAGCTTAAAATTGAAAAACACAATCGAGGAAGTGTCTTGTATACACTAGATAAGAATAAAGTGGAAAAAGTAGCAGTAGCAGCCATTTTAGGCAAGGCGTAGAGTTATGGTAAAGAAAAAGGATTTACACTATATATCGGATAAAGACAACTTATGAGGTCATTGTCAAGCTTATCATCACTACACAACTTTCTTGGCGAACGCTTTGCAAATTTATTTGTGTATTTCTTGTAAGAAATTATATAAAATTCAATTAGGAATTTGAAAAGTTTACAATTTTACAGTTTATTGCCAAAAGAGACACTTGTAGCTTTTCTCACCATTTCTTCCATTCTTCCAACATATCGCCTTTTATTTGTCTTTTAATCATTTAATCACATATTTCAATAAATTTCAAGTATTTTTCTTTTCTTACAATACAACATTAGTGTAAGGTAAATATAAATTAGACAAATAATATCTAAATTTAAAATAAATCATTTGCTTTAAAGGAGCCTTTTCAGGCTGATGAGAGCTGCAAAGTGTTTCGTTTCGTGCTCTCATAAAAAGCTTTCATCAACCTCTACAAAACAGTTCGCAGTGATAAAAAAAATAAAAATCCAAAAAAATATAACGACGTCTAAAGAACGTCTAAAAACATGTAAAAGGAAAGCGGATAATAGTTAGTGTATAAGTTATTATTAATTTGAAATTTAAATTCATCATGCAAAAAATTGAAATTATTATATAAATAAATTAAAATTAAAAAAAAAATTGAAAGTTGTTTCATTTATATTTAAATTGATAATTATTTACTTTTATTTATTCTTTACACCACTATAAGTGACATTTTGACAAATTTTCTTATATATTTGGTTTGGCTTTTCAGTTTATATTAATAAAATATTTTATATATATTATATTTTATATTATTCTATATTTGTTATTGTAATCAGTAAACTAATATGGCGTACATTCCCAGCGAACTGTTTCGCAAGCTATTGGTTAGGTACCCAGAATTGTGGGGTGTTGACGAAGGACCAATTTGTTGGGAGGTAGTTGGCAAGGAGTTGGCTGACAAACTTACTAATAAGACAAACCACCTTGTAATCGTAGACGTGTAGCATGCAAAGCAGCTCAAAGGGCTCTTAACGTTATCTAACTAGCTCGCCGCAATTGGGGTGTTCATGAAAGTGATTTTGCCCTATAGAATAATTATAAATTTTTAAGGTGTAAGTGAATGTGTAGTGAATGTGAGTGTGTTAAGTGATCACCTACTTCGCCAGCCAGAATCAAAACAATATAATTAGATTACAAACATTTTATTAAAGTGTTGTTCTTACAAATGTCTTAATCTAAAAGTGTCAAATGTGTATTCTGATTCAAAAATTATGATTATAATAAAAATAAGAATTATACTCTATGTTAACAAAAAAAAATAACAACTCACCGAATGTACATTCAAGATCTTGGAAACAATTAACAACTTGATAAATCTAATTTTGAAACTACTGCCACTCGTATCTTCACATATGCAACGTAGTCCAATATTTCTTCAATGTTTTCGGCAATTTACGTCATTAATTTTTCTCCCAAAATTTACCACCGATTTGATTTACGCATTGACCGGCTTGCATGTGCACAATTACACGCATTTTGTGTTTTTGGTTCTTTTGAAACTAGCGATAGAGTCTCTTTATTCTCGCTTTCTTAGCTCTTTCCTAGTGCCGTAAGAAATGTTTACTTTTTTTTTTTTTTTTTTTAAACTTAAAAAAAAGTCTTGTCTTTTCTGACGACAAACTTCAACTGAATATTTTTTTTTTTTTGTACTGGGAATATCTTTTTTTTCAAGGGTGAAAATGACTCAGGAGTCCGGTCACGTCATTAATATAATTAGTGAACTGAATTATTTAATGCACTCGCGTTGGATTGTCAATTTTCTTCTTTTTTAGATTACTTAAAAAAAAGTCTTTACTTTACGGCTGACATATTTCATCTGAATATTTTTTTTTTATAATGGGAATGTCCTTTCTTCAAGCGTACAAATGACTCAGGAGTCCGGTCACAACATTAATATAATTAGTGAACTGAATTATTTAATACACTCGCGTTGGATTGTCAATTTTCTTCTTTTTTAGATTACTTAAAAAAAAGGTCTTTACTTTATATTGTTATACACATTTTTTTTAAAATTTTTAAATTTACTTTTTTTCATTTTATTTATTTTTACTGAACTGAACAAAATCCAAAAATTGAATAATCAAAAAAAACGTTCCCAACAAAAAAGAAAACTTGACATCCCAAAAAAAAAAATAATACCAACGCCTACTTGTTTTCCTACAGACGTTGTCCGATACACTGTAAATTCAGCTAAAACGGCGCTTAGACAGTTAGATAAGCCAAAGGGTCGAACGACATTGTGCGCGTATTTGTAATACGTGTACAAATTAGGACTGACTCACGCAGTGGACAGAATGACGAAACAATTGTTAGTAGATGGAAGAATAAATATTGAGATAGATTACAACGATTTCCTAGGGTTTGACGAGATGGACGTAATGGACAAACGATTCTTACCGCAGTTAGAGCAATTGATTGAGGAACAGATAGAGAAAATGACTGAAGAACTGTTAGAGCAAATGACTGAGGAACTGATAGAGCAAATGACGGAGGAACTGACGGAGGAACAGACGCCAATTAGCCTACAAAGCCCTGCTAGTTATGATAATTATAATAATATTTATAATAGTCATAATAGTAGTTGTAATATGTACGACGAGGGACCGTCAACATCAGCGGAGGCAGCGCGGAAGCAGAGAAACGGGCGCCTTCAACCCACAGGAGATCAACATGAAGTCCAGGCAGAAGCTGAGAGCGTAGTCCCGGATATCGAGGCACTGGGAGAGGGCGTGAGAAAATTAACTTCTCGCGGCAAAGTAGTGACACTTCATTTCGATGAAATGTACAGTAACCAAACAGCAACATATTCTCGGGTGCAGGACAGGCTATATAGATGCGGCTACCTCGATAGAATTAAATTGCCAGAGACGGAGGAGTGCAGGACGGTACTCGTCTTCAGAGTGCGCAGCATGTTGACGGCGTTCTACATGCTACTCAGGACCCTTTCGATCACCCGCTACTATGGAGGTAAGGATTTATTGGATTCAAATATAATTATGGCCGAGGAGATCGGACTTCATGTAAAAGGCGTGGTCTGCGATAGGAAGTTCCAAAACCGTGCAATTCTACAAAATTTCAAAAACGTCGTATACACGAAGAGAAGACCGGATGGAATCGTGTATAAAATTGTACCAATGTACGATTATGTACACATTTTTGAAGCGCACTATAAAAATTAAAACGCGACACGCGCTACGACACTTCCACCACACACAGAAGTTACAGCAAAGGAACGAGACCAGTTGTAAATTCTGGACAAAGAGAGGCACCAGGCCATTACTTGTCGCACCGCCGGATTTTACCCGGTCCGACCCGGTCGTCACTAAATATAATGGAGCTGGTACATCGACTGAGGAAGTTTCAATTGCGGAGTTGGTGTAGCCGCTCCAAGTCTGAAGAGAATTACCTTCTTGTCCACGAAGTAAATTACAAACTCGCAGCGAGAACCGAACAACAGTTTGTAGCTTACGACCATGATGGGAAAATATTCCCCGACTTGTACACGAATAAGATGTCACAAATCGAAGAAGAACACCGGCGGCTGATCACCGGGTACGCAACAGGGCGTTACATTGCTGAGCAGCTGAGATACCAAGCGTGCCTAAGAGATTTCACGCTTGAGAAAGAAAACTTCTTTCAAGAGGACAGCGATGGCATAGTTGCGGTGAACGTGAAAGATAATTTAACCTCCGTAACGGAGTAATGCACCGAACAAATTTATTCGAATTCGTGTTATTTATGCTGCTGTCTGGAAAAAACTTTAGGGAGGAAACACCGCCAAAAATTAACATAATGCAAATAGAAGAAAAAGAATTGTAATGAAAACCGCCTCAAAACGTCTAATTTAAATATGCCTGCCACCGATCCGTTGAAGCGTTTTAGAAGCGCGGCAGCCGAGGCGCAGCAGGAGGTTTATTTAAAAAAAAAACGGGAAATAAAAAGAAAGAATACTTATAAGATACTTCTTTTTTACAGCCTAACGAAGATTTAGTATGTACCACTGCGGATAATGTAGCCGAATAATTAGTCACATCTGCGAAAAGATTTTGTTTCATGACGAAAATGCTTTTTTAATGAGACTGTTCCCCTACATTTTACAGTTTTGTAAATATTCATTTAAATATCGCGACCCAACGTTAAAGCAATAAGTCTCCTTGGCTCTTGTACGTTTTATGTGTTTCATCAGGCGTCTGTGGGTCTTAAATGCCTTTCTTGATGAATATCCTCAGTCATAACAAAAATATCAAAATCAAATGCAACATTGTAATCAGTGTATCTGATCTCACATTTCGCTTTCCCAATATTATTGAACCGTAGACTGGTCATTTTTATTCGACACTGCATGATAAAAACACAGATTTGCATTTCACGGCAGTGAACATTTTATCTTAGTAAGTAGACCAGGAAAAGCAGACGTCCGATACTCTTGACTACATTTAGTGGTAATAAAAAAATTAAAAAATTTTCTCTTATTTATTTATTTATTTATTTATTTATTTATTTATTCTACTTATAATAGAAACTCAACTAAACAAATAACAGTCGAGTTCAATTGGCTCTTAATGCAAAACTTATATTAATTAACAATAAAATTGAGTACAAGCATAACAAAACAAATAAGAAGGAAAAAAAAAAAAAAAGAAAAAAAAGCATGTACACTATCAGCATAGGCACACTTACAACCGGTACAGGACCAAATTGCACCCCTAAACCATCGCAAACATGCATAAGCCTGGCAACCGATAATAAGTTGTCAATAATTCACTTTCGAAACGTAACGATTTTTTAGGATAAAATCTAATTTAAATACAACATAGGTAAATCGCGCGTATTAGGCAATGTTGCTTTAATGGACTTTAAAGAGTCCGATAACGAGAATAAGTGGTAGACGTCATTTAGGTTCTTGCAAACGACTCTGAGCGGATTGAACAGCTCATAATTAAACTTACACTGACTAAGCTTAACCAAGATAAAGTGCCTGGAGAAGCTTAGGTTAGGGACATTAAAGCTTATTTCACCAAGTAATGAAGGCGAGTCAATGGCACCATTTATTACTTTAATTAGAAAGGAAACGCCAAGAACAAATCTACGTTTCTCAAGAGACGGTAGGGATAGCAGAAGCAACCTATTTTCATACGGAGGAAGTGAGGCAATCGGATCCCAACCCAAATTTCTAAGGGCAAACAGCAAGAATTGCTTTTGAACTGATTCAATTGAATCTACATAGCACCTATATGAAGGAGACCACACAACTGAGGCATACTCGAGTATGGGTCTAACCAAACACATGTACAGCCTTTTCGTAATGTAGGGATCATCAAGCTCTTTGGACCACCTTTTTATAAAACCAAGCGCGGACCTAGCTTTGCTAATCGAAAGCTCAATATGCAAGTTAAAACGTAACCTATGGTCAAATAGAACGCCTAAATCTGTAATCGAATCGACGTCCTCCAACTTATGCGTATCAATAAAATACTGAGTAATGAATAACTTTCTTCTTGAGAATGAAAGCTTCTTACATTTACTCAGATTTAGTTTCAGGAGATTCAAAGAGCACCATGCAACAAAATTATCCAAATCACCTTGAAGCTGATGTGATTGCGATTCAACAGAGAAGGAAGAAAACAGTTTCACATCATCAGCATACATTAAGATCTGGCTGGAATTAACCACCGATGGGAGATCGTTAATGTATAAACTAAATAAAATGGGACCTAAGTGACTTCCTTGAGATACGCCAGACGTAACGGCGAATTCATCCGAGGTGATGAAGTTGAACAAATCAAAGGATCTGTTGTGCAGATAAGAGCTTATCCATTTCACTAAGTACGGTGGGAAACCATAGGCTTGGAGTTTCAAGATGAGTAAGTTATGGTTAACCATATCAAATGCTTTGCTTAAATCAGTGTAAATAACATCTGTGCGAGAGCCACTAGAAAAAGCTTTGAAAACATGACAGGTAAACTCTAACAAGTTGGTGACTGTAGATCGCCCTTTCCGAAAGCCGTGCTGGTGCGGAGAAATATACGAATTAATGGCAAAGGCCAAATGCTGAACTTGGCTATGCCTCTGTAGTTCTCAACAAATTGTCTACTCCCGCTCTTGTGGATAGGAATAAGGAAACTACTCTTCCAACATGAAGGGAAAACACCTAAATACAAGGACATGTTAAAAATCTTTGATATCACACCACATAACTCGACAGCGCAAGATTTAAGTACACATGATGGAATTCCATCAGGTCCAGGCGAACAACTGTATTTTAGAGAACTCAACCCTTTAAAAACGTTATCTTCCGAAATAACCAAGTTAGGTATTGAAACCGAGTGAGTTATAGGATATGGGTAGTTTGCTGATAAACCGAAATTAGCAATCGAAAAGTTACGTCGAAAATACTCAGCAAATAGATTTGAGATTTCAACATCATCCGAGGAATCAGAGCCATTAAAAGAAACATGAGAGGGATATGTGGAAATTTTTCTTTTAGAGTTAACAAATTTAAAGAAGAATTTAGGATTAGCAAACAGAGAGGATTTAATGAACTGAAGGTATCTGCAGTAATAATGATGGTTGAGGGAGTTAAATCTATGCCTCGCCACCGAGTACGCGACATAGTCGAGCGCAGAGCCACTTTTCGAATATTTTTTGAATAGCGAGTTTTTTCTATTCTTGTGATATTTAATTGTCTTATTAAACCACGGGGGACACCTGCTTCGAGGTCGACAATGCTTGATCGGAACAGATGCAGCAATAGCTAGATTTAATGTATTGTAGAACGATGGCAATAAAGCTTTCAATACTACCGGTTGAGAAATCAAGCGTCAGATGTGAAAGACGATGTTTTAGTAATACAATATTGATTTTATGAAAATCATAATAATTATTTAAAAAGTTTGATTTGTCACATTAAGGCATTTCAACAAACCATCATTAATATGATGAAAGGAAATGCATATTGATGGATAATAAGGATCCTCAGGTAAACTAAAAGGTGGGCAACGATTTACGTTAATCTCAGGAAAGTTAGCTAAGCAGAGATCAAGCAGTCTACCATTGCAATTACGTATACGATTATATTGAACTAAATTACGATCAAATAATTTGTTAAAAAACACAACGGATCTATCAGATGTTGAAATAGGAATCAAACAGCCAGAATTGTCACTGTTATACCAAGTGACTTGAGACAAGTTGAAGTCACCCAGCGCAACAACCAAATCAGTGGGTTTGCATTGCCACTTCACAAATGAGGGCAGCGTGTTTCCTGTAAATGGAGATATCAGAATTTGGACCAGGTTATAAATAGATGTTTATCAGGCATATTCGCACGAATAGCGATAAATTCAACGTCAGGAGAAGTGGGAAATTCAATTAAATTGGACGGGACTGACGCAGATATGGCAATTAATACACCACCACCAATGCGATTCACTCGATCATTTCTAAACACTTGGAATGAATTATGAAAAAGTTCCGACGAATGAAGATCGGGTTTTAGCCAAGTTTCAGTAAAGGCCAAACAGAAAAATTCCGTGCTCACTGAATTTAGAAAAGTGGAACAAATTTTCGAATTTAGGCCCCTAACATTTTGATAAATGAGAGATAGTGGGCCTGAAGAAACAATTAGTTTTTTGAAGGCGACAAGACTATTGCCTTGGTATTACGGGGACGATCACGAGGGATAAATTCCTTAATTAAGGATCCTACTGGCCACAGTAATTTGTTTAACAACATATCACTGTTTTCAGTCGGAACTAATATTTTAAAAGAAGAGATTGCCCTAGCTTGAGAAGGAGCCATTTTGAAGATGCTAACATAAATTGACTGATGGGACTTTCGTCGCCAGATAACTTTTTATGTTATCCACCGAAGTTTCAGGCGCCAGTCTTGACACAAATATTGCTTTTCTGGGAGGAACTGCCGTCAAGCAAATGTCATTATTTGGAACAGGAGGGGGGTTCACGGTAGGAGATTTTCGAGTTTGGGAAAATATAGATGGGGTTATCGCCCTTGTACCGGCAGCTTGTGAGACTTGCCCAGTCTGGTGA
>NW_023998565.1:250407-269804 GCF_014805625.2 Glossina fuscipes
TTAGCTAAGGGGCATACTTCTGACCATTTACTGAAGTAATCAATGACTACCAGTACGTATTTATTTCCTGGGCCATGGCTGGAAATGGCCCAGCAATATCCATTGCGATTCTCTCAAACGGTGCACCCACGTTATACTGCTGCAAGCGCTCTCGCGGCTTACTTTTCGGGCCTCTTGATTTGCTGCATCGATCGCAGTTGCGAATCCATGCAGCTACGGAATCCTTGATGCCTACCCAATAAAAATTTTCTTTGATTTTCTCCACGGTTTTTGTGATGCCAAGATGCCCTCCTCTTGGCCCATCGTTATACTCCTTTATAATTTCATGAGTTCTTGCATGTGGGACCACCAGTAATTTGTTAGCCCAGGAAGCATCTCCACTCTGCCATATGCGCCACAAGCATCCATCTTCAACGGCGAGGCTTTGCCACTGAGCCCAATACGCCTTCGTAATTGGACTTTCTCTTGAAATCTCTTCCCAGGTAGGGCGCCCCTCCTTTTCTAAGGCCTTTAATATTGCGTTTAAATCTTTGTCAGCCATTTGGGCACTGCGCATATCTTCCTACGAAAAGCTGCCGTTGGGCTCCACGATAGTTCGGCAGATGACGACACCTCTTTTATGTTCGTTTTTTACGCAGCGTTTGCAGTGCGGGTCGCATGGTCGTCTGGAGATAGCATCGGCATTGCCATGCGATTTGCCGCTCCGGTGTGAAATCGAGAATTGGTAAGTTTGCAGTTTTTCAATCCACCTTGCTAGCTGTCCTTCTGGTTCTTTGAAGTTGAGTAACCATCGCAGAGCAGCATGATCTGTCCTTGAAATTGTTGCCCATACAGATATTTGTGGAAGTGCTTGACCGATTGCGTTATTGCCAGCAGTTCCCGTCGCGTGACACAGTAATTCCTCTCGGCTTTAAATAGGCGCTTGCTGTAATATGCTATGACTTCTTCGTTACCGTCAATTTGCTGGGAGAGCACACTGCCCAAGCCTTCTGCGCTTGCATCGGTATCCAGTATGAATTTCTCTTCCGGTACTGGATAAGCTCGAATGGGTGCTGCGCATAACAACTCTTTTAACTGCCTGAACGCGTGTTCTTGGGACTCGCCCCATGTAAAGGGTTGATTTTTCTTCGTAAGGTCATGCAGTCCGCTAGCAACCGTGGCGAACCTGGGGACGAATCTGCGGTAGTATGTACATAGTCCTAGGAAACTGCGAATTTCGTGCAAATTGTTTGGTCGTGGCCATTCTTTTACTGCTCGGATTTTCTCTTCATCCGTATGAATTCCAGTCGTGGAGACCTTGTGCCCATATGTCACTTCCTTCCCAAAGAACATACATTTTTCGATACTCAGTTTTAAACCTGCTGCCTGTAATCGGTGAAAAACATTTGCCAGATTTTCTAGGTGAAATTCTTGAAATTTTTACCCATGACAATGATGTCATTCAGATACACCAGGCATGTCTTCCAGTGCAACCCTTTTAGCACGCAGTCCATTAGGCGCTCGAATGTGACTGGCGCTTTGCATAATCCAAACGGCATTACAGTAAACTGATATAAACCCTCGGCAGCGGAGAATGCTGTCTTTTCCTTGTCAGGTTCGGCGACCTCCACCTGCCAGTACCCACATTTCAAATCTAAGGTTGAGAACCATTGCGAACCTGACGAGGTGTCTAGGGTGTCGTCGATCCTAGGCAAAGGGTAGCTATCTTTCTTAGTTACTTCGTTCAGCTTCCTGTAATCCACACAAAATCTGGTAGATCCATCTTTTTTTTTTAACAAGGACTACTGGCGACCACCAAGGGCTATTCGATGGTTCGATAACTTTCTGCTCTTGCATGTCTTTGATTAAGTCCGCCACTTCTCCTCTTTTTGCCAGTGGAATTCTTCTAGGCCGTTGCCGAATCGGATCAGCTCCTACAGTGTTAATTATATTTTTCGCTGCATTAGTACGGCCATTTCAATTCGTACCGTCGGCAAAGATGGACCAATTTTCCAGCAAAAACTTTTTGGCATATATCTTCTGCTGCTCACCAAGATTGCTAGTCCATCCTTTTATGAGAATTTCAGCCTCTGAGGATACCGTTGGGCGTGATTTCGGAGTTTCGGCTTGATGATCTACTACATATTCGGCTTTTTGGCATTGTGCTATAATGTCCCCTTTGTGAATTTTTGTTGTAACGCTGGTCGAGTTTAATAGCCGTACTGGTATTAAATTGTTGACTGGTGACACAACCGCTTTTCCAATGATGATATTGTCTTTCGTATATTCTTTATTCGGGACGACAACCCATATCTTCCTTAGCCTTAGCTCTTAGATAGTTATGGCCACACTATTTCTTCGTAGTTTGGAGGGATCTTCTGTTTTCCTTGTTCTGCAACTTGTAACACTTCGGTTTGTCTGTCGTATCCTACAGTCAACGGCAAAGTCACATTAGCGTATTGTAACAGTTGCCTTTTCATATCCAGTACAAAGCCATGTTTTGCCATAAAATCCATCCCCAATATTACTTCGTCCATTATATCTGCCACCAGAAATACATGCTTCATTGAAACGTCGCTAATCGAAATGTTTCTGATAATTTTACCTTTAATAGCAGCTTCCTCAACAGTTGCCGTTCGGAATCGTGCTCCCACTAACGGGTCAAATTTTTCTTTGACGATTGTAGTGTTGATAATTGAATGCGAAGCAACAGTGTCCAGCGTGATGATGTGTTCACAGCCCTGGATCTTCCCATCGATTGCTAGGCTGCTATTACTTCTTTTTGCCTGAGTAATAATGACGATAGGGCTACTAAATTTCTGAGTCAGCCGTTGCCCTGCTGCGCTGAATCTTTTTAGTTTAACGTCTGTTTGTTGGATATTTCGCTGGCACCTTAACTAAAATTCCGTGTAGGTGACGTGGAATGTGCTCTTTTGTGCTTTGATCGGCATTCCCGTGCAAAATGCCCCGGTTTTTGGCAAACATAACACTTGCGTGTTCTTGAACCCCACACTTGCTTATTACTGCGCGGGACTTGTCGACACGCCGCGCAGACCACATCCAAATTATCGTTCTCGCTGGTAACTTCCGTGCGTCTCACCTTCATGCTTGATGTCCATAGCACTCTAGCTGCTTCTTGTGTAAGTGCGAAGCCAAGCGTTTCCGTGAACGTCGTTTTAGGTGACGTCCATATAGCTCTTTTAAGCTCCGCGTCACGAAGTCCTCTAACAAAAGCGTCGATTTTCAATCGTTCCGGCACGCCGTTGGGCATTCCGATATAAGCGAGGTTGGCCAGGCGTTCGATATCGGTAGCGTAATCTTGGATCCTTTTGTTCAGTTTCTGGTAGTGCGAAGACAACTCTAGATGGCTTACCTCCTTACATGTTTGCTACCATATTTCCTTTCCAATGCATCCATAATTTCCGCGAATTCCGATCTTTTTCCTTCCGGGATTATCTGGATAATTTCCACTGCTGCTCCTCTTAAGGAAGTTACTAAGGCGACTGCTTTATCTTCATCATCCCACATATTTTTTGTTGCAACAATACCAAATTGTAGCTTGAATGCGTCGAAGTTAGCGGTGCCGTCAAATACGGGTGTTTTTACTTTGATAGAGCTGGTGGTTATGTCGTTAGTTTGTAACTTAGCCATTTCTTTTTTTTTAAGGTTTTTATTTCCTTTTTGAAGGCGTCTGCATTCTCTTCCTGTGCATTTATTCTGGCATCCAATTGTTTCGTCTATATGTGTTTTCAGGATGCGTTGATTTTCTTGTATTTTCTCGTCGATTTTTGATTCTATCTGTTCCGTCTGTTGTTGCATTTGTTGTTGCATTTGTTGTTGTTTTTCCTGTATTTTTTCGTCAATTCTTGATTCTATCTGTTCCGTTTGTTGTTGCATTTGTTGCTGCATTTGTTGTTGCATTTGTTCCGTTCGTTGTTGCATTTGTTCCGTTCGTTGTTGCATTTGTTGTTGCATTTGTTCCGTTTTTTGCGTTTGTTGTCGCATTTGTTGCGTTTGTTGTTGCATTTGTTGTTGATTTTCCTGTATTTGCTCGCCAATTTTTGATTCTATCCGTTCCGTTTGTTGTTGATTTTGTTGTTGCAATTGTTGTAAAAACTGCATAATGCTTGACATACTTGTGCTATCTTCGCCTTTTTCTTTGCTATGTTTTTCCCCTGCTGTAGCTGCATTTTCTGCACCTACCAAGTTGTCGGCATGCTCCTTTCCCTCGATATTATATTCGAATTCAAGTATCGACGGGTCCAGTCCGTCTTTTTCTAGCTGTTCGACCAGTCTTTGTTTCAATTCAGCTTTAGTACCGGTTGTACGAAGGCTTCTTTTTCCCAGCTCTTGTTTGAGCTGCTCCACTTTGAGTTCTTCTAATCTCACCATTTCTCTTAGTTTCCACGATCTCACTTCTGACACCAGTTGTTATGAAATTCGCTTTTATGAGATACAGTCCGTATCACTAGATCGTAGATATTTTGATCAAGAGAAATACACTTCAAAGTTCTTTTTCTTTACGATTATATTTCTTTTAATGTAGGATTATTTACAAATTATTTTTGGCAATACTTTCGACTGCTTAACTCAAATACTCTTTTTCTACCCTTTGTCTTTCACAAATATTCTATTTATATACATTTTTGCCATCCTATTACTAGCACCTAACTTTATGACTTGATATTTAATTCGTTAATCTGCTTTTGTTGGTAACCGTTTTCATCGGCATGCAGCTGCATGAGGCGCCTGCGAATGTGCACTCTGCTTTTACCTGTCTGTTTTTCCACTAATCGCTTTCATCGATCTGCAGCTGCATGACGCCTAGCGAATGTATATTTGGTTGTAGAAAATGACTAGATTTGGGATTTCCGTAACAATACCATAGAAATATGAAATTCCTTGTGTTTTTCTTTTAAGGAAACTGGTGTAAGTGTTATTCATACTATGGATATTTGAAATTCCTTGCGATCTACACTCCTGTGTCCGCGGAAAATGTGCGCACCGCTATGAAAAACGTCAGAAGAAATCTGCAATGGCTTGAAAAAGGGCTGTGTCGGAGGACGCTCTATTGCGCATACCTATGGTATGGTATAGGACTTATGCGGGCCGCGGAGGCGATCTCGAAACTAATTGAGGAGAAGAAATTCTTCGAAGAAGAAGTCATGGTGAATGCAGGTGGAGCCTCTATCGATGAATTGGCACAAGATCTTGCTGCGATTAAAACGAATATGAGTAATACGCCAAGTTTCGAAAAATCCTTAGGGGAGTGCATGCAGGTGTTCGATGAGGATTGCCAAGGCCCGTCGACATCTGCTCCGAGCGTCGAGGAGCGCATGCAGATGATCGACGAGGATGTTGACGGTCAGTCCACATCAGCGCAGGCGGCGCAAATAAGAGAGAATCGGTGGCCCCGAACTGAATCTCTCTTTCGGCAAACAACTCCAAACACCGAAGGAGATTGCGGAGAAGAAGTACTTCGCGATGTCCTCACTATACATGATAGAATAGTGCAGGTTCATTTTGCCAACGTTTTCACAAATTTGAAGACGATATATTCGCGAAAGGAAGACGTGCTGCGAGGGTGCGCGTTTGCAGCGCGGAGTTTGTTGACCTCGTTCAACATCCTGCTGAACGCCTACCCCCGCACATCTTATACGAGTGGATCAGAGGTGCCACTTGACGTGAATCTGCAAGCCGCTGAGGATATTGGATTATACGTCAAGGCTGTAGTCTGCGACCGATCCTCCGTTAACAAACGAATACTCGGAGGAAAATTCACCAGCGGTGTGTACAGAAGAAGGCGGGCAGACGGCAGCACCCACTTAATTCGCCTACTGTATGACTACCCCAATTAGTGGAAGCGCTACTAAGTAAACACAAGAAGGAAAAGAAAATCAACTGTGATCTAAAACTACTTAAGAAGCTGGCGGAAATGAAGGCGACCAGCTCACCATTCTGGGAGGAGACTGGCACCAAGAATTTCATACGCGTAACGAAGGACGCGTGCGAGGAAGTGGCCGATGACATTGTCACCAAGCACCCAAGACAAGCGAATAACTTGAGGCGGAGTTCCCCAAAAAAGACATACATGACGCGTTCAGGCCAGCCTTCGACATCTTGTACGCCGTTATGAAGCCGGAGCCGGAAATAGGGAAGCGCGTACAGGCGTCCATTGTGGAATGGGTTGACTTTTTCCGCACAGGAGGATCCTGCAGTAGCGGAGAAAATCACCAAAGGAATCTACTAAGATATGTAATACAATTGGTGCTAATAGGAAAAAATTGGCGGGAGTCACCGCACAATGTGTCATAGTTCGAAGCAATTAGAAGATAATTCTATTAGATATTAATATTATTATTGTTTTTGTTCATTTATCGTATGTATGTATATATTATACACATTTACATTATATATTTATATTATATTAATGAGCGGGGCTTTATTTATATTATATATGTTACTCGTAAATAATTTTGTAAATGTAATTCATGAACATATTACTTCAACTATCATTGTAAACATTAATATAGTGCTACAGTAAGCTTATAATGGTGTAGGCCTAACGGGGAGCTAGCCATTTCAAATAATTGCCAACGCGCCTATCACGATACTTCAAAGGTGGTGTGTTAAACCATGATAAGAATCTTTTCTTGAAGACTTGTAGGAATCTTATTGTATACTAACAGCTTCTGCAGAACAACTAAAACCAAAACTCTTATCCTCAGTTGAAATACAAAAGCAGGGCTGTATCCATGATAATCCGCAACTGAACAAAAATACTGAACGGCACAGGTCTACGACCAGTAATCCCATGCCCACAATCATAAGTACGAATGAACTTCACGCATGTCCTATTAAAAAAATGTTGGCTGTAGATGGTCCTTTAAAACAAGAAAACTTAGGCGGGGAGTTATATTTTAACACAACGTGAAAGCACGTTGCATTATTCTTGATTATATAGATTAGCTGGCGTCGTCGAGTTGCGATTCGATATTAGAGAGTTAAGTCAAAATGAATAAATTAATGCCGTTGCCACTAGCACAAAACGATGTCGCACAAATGGACGTTGATGATTTAATTATAGAAGAGAGCATTAACAGCTCAGAAGAAATGTTGGGAGAGAGAACACTGAATCGCAAATTAAATTCAAAAAAAGATTTTTAATTACAAATATTCTTCTTAGGTGATACACAATATTCAGCAACGGGCGATAAATACGTTGCAAATGCAGACCACAAAAAAGTAAACAATATTAAATGCAAGACTTGCGCTAAAAGTTTTAGAACTCAACGCGAGTTGAGGGCCCATATGTTATCAAAGGTCGGCATAGCGAATTCAAAAGAAAACATATGAAATTGTTTACAAATCAAAGGTCGGCATGGCGAATTCACACAACGGTATTTAATTATAAATGCAAGTAGGCTTTTAAATCATATTTCTTATTTTCAGAACTTCCACATCTTTTTTGTGATAATTGCACGTTTTACACTTTTTTTAAAGAGAATATACATCAACATTATAGGAGCCGACATAATATTCAGTCAACGAGCCCATAGTGGGGTGTTACTATTATACAAGAGCCCAAAAACATGACCAGTTGCTACATGGCTCATATAGGTTACTTGCCCCAAGATTTGTCCCCCTACTTTTATTGCATTAAAAAATATATGCTAGGCAATTAAAGGCTACTATCAGAGACAGTAACACACTTTCCCTGTTGTGTTAACAGCAAATCCATAACATAACCGACACCTAGAAAGAAAAAAATGCTAATGGATTCAGTGATTTCTACTCAGAAATTCGAATAAAAACCTGAAAATGACCTTGATTTTTGAAGAGTTCCAAATGACACTGATCATAGGAAATATCGAGTAGTAGTTGACCATCTGGAGTAAATTTACGCAAATATACTAAAGGATTATCCACATTTTGAACTATTAATGATGGCGTTATGGATTTGTAAGATTCTCTTTGATAATTATGATATTGAGACGCTGAGGGATGGCGTTGGCCTTTAGGATGCCAACCAGAAACGCGGTTAATTAAATGATGGTAAGGATTCTGCGACATCGTTTTTATTTCTGTTTAAGAATTATTCTTCAGTGGCAATTATCACGACCCGCGCACACCAGTATTTTTTTTATTGCTGGTATCTATTGTCAAAAGTTTACCTTTATCAAGAAATATAAGTCCTAATAAAAATAAAAAAAAATTTATTTAAATTAATCCATTTTATTGGAATATTTCTAACACCCTTGATTTGGAGAAAGGAGAATAAATATTTACAATATTTACATTCTAACAAGTGGTCGCTCATTTACTTCTCCTTTTTTTGGCCAAATTCGAAGTTCGCTCATTTACTTCTCCTTTTTTTGACCAAATTCGAAGCTCGCTCATTTACTTCTCCCTTTTTTGGACCAAATTCGAAGTTCGCTCATTTACGTCTCCTTTTTTTTGACCAAATTCGAAGTTCACTCATTTACGTCTCCTTTTTTTTTAAACAATTTCGAAGTTCGCTCATATACTTCTTCTTTTTTTTGACCAAATTCTTCTGTGTTGTTTGTTTATAAGGGCTGTTCTACTTAAGTTTGACAACAATATATAAATAAAAATACTCAAATAAAAAGACAACAAATACAAAACAACATTTGATAATGTAGAGCGTCCAACTTGTTTACAATTTTTAATAATTGTTCCAGTATTTGTATAAAAATTGCGTGCATGCGAGAGTAAGCATATAAAAAGTTCGCGCCAACTGAAAATGATTCTAAATAATTCCAAAGATGTGAAAATAAGCGTCCGATTTGTTTACACTTCTCAATAATTGTTCAAGTATTTGTATAAAAATTGTGTGCATGCGAGAGTAAGCGTAAAAAAAGTTCGCGCCAACTGAAAATGATTCTCAGTAATTCCAAAGATGTGAGAATAAGCGTCCACATTTGTTTTCATCGATTACTTTATTGATTCGTAAACAATGGAAAATTAAGGCGATGAACGAAAACAAATGATATTTGCTACCTAATCTGTGGTTTTTTTTCGTATATATACAATTTTAGGTATAGTACAGATTTTGACTATCAATTCTAGTTGATAAATAAAATAAAATTTTTGTTGTAGTAAATCAAAAGCAATTAGAAGTAATATAGATATGGGGTCAAATGTTGCGTGTCCAATTCAAGTCGAAGATGAGGAGCCTTAAATTGCTTCTAAAACTGCTTTCAAGCCGATTGGCGTTAATGCAGTTTTAGGTCTGTCTTGCTCCTGCAAACTATTAAGTACATTCCATGATTAGTTTGGCAGTTTGAATAAATGAGAAATATTTTTAAAATTCTTTTTCTTCACAGTTTTTAAGATTTTAATTCTTGTGGCTGCAAGCAATTCTTAGATAGATGCAATTTTACGTACTGCACCACCTAGAAAAGGAGCAAAGCCTTAAGTTCTACAAAGGATATGAAGAAAGAACATAAAGATGAGGCAGTTGTTAGTAATGAATGCTTTGCAAATACCATTATTCCCGCTAATCAAGAGAACATCGATAGTAATCAATAGCACAAAATATTGAAAATGACATATAAGCCACAAATCTATCGGCTTAGTCCATCTTCATTCAACATACCAAAAAAAAAAAAAAATATTGAAAATAAACCAAGAAAGTTTTAATAGCTTTGTGTGCATCACAAAGGCATTTTGAAGTTTTGGACTTTTGTTATCACATCTTAAGAGCGCAGCGTGCCGATGAGATAAATATGTCAAAGGATTGTAAATCTTTTAATAGTTATGTTAATTTTCCATACTTACTGAATTATTTATACCTAATTTTTATTAAAATTATGCAGAAACTTAAATGCATGGTAGACCAGATGAGACGCTTTGAAATATTGAACTCTTAGATTTTCGCTATATTGAACAAACATCTGAAACGTAGTGACTTTGAAGGAGCGTGTGGAGCATGTACGTGCTTTTCACCGCTGCAATATTATTATTAAAAGAACGAATTGTAATAGATTGTTTTTTATATTTTGATATATTTGATGTTTATAATAAACATATTTTGTTAAACAAATACAGTCAATGCAATCTTAAATATTCGAAATTATTCGATTTCTCTTTGATACACGCAACAAAGGCCCCTTACTTAGATATTATTGATTTATTGTTTACTCTAGAAATAAGGGGCAATTTTTTAGATAATTGTTGGTCGACTATGTTTAAATTATAAATCATACGCGTTGAAATCTATATATGAAAAGCCAGGCTAGATTTCCTGAGGTCAAATAAACGCTGTCGCCAGAGTTTATAAATCGATTTTTTCACATTTCATTCTTTAAATTTTCGGGTTTGGTTTTGTGTGGAGGTTGTGGTTTTGATGTTGAATTCTTATTATTTTGAAGTGTTTAGAAGTGTTTAAGACTGCTTAGAGACACCTGGATTATGAGTATTACCTCATCGGTAATCTACGTTACCAAATTTATCTCGGTTTACATTTATTATTATGATTGGCGGATTATCTGCGATATCAGATTTTCCTCGATGTATATACATTATTGGAGTTGGATGCAGTCAATACGACACAATGAATTTGTAATTTCCGTTATTCGACCCTGTCCAGTTGCAATTGATGTGTAGGTGGCAATAACGGCGTTGGCTAATCGGTTTTTTCTTTTTTTATATAAAGACCCTTTTGATGTGCTTCGGTTTGTTGGAATGTTGAATGGAGTTGAAGGCTAATTCAGCGGCGGCAATATAGTGTTTCTGATTGCCTTGCGGCAAATTCACAGTCAAGTTGGCAGACTGGTTGACTATCCCGTCGGATGTTTGGCCTTGTAATTTTATTTTATTATCCGCAGGTATTGGTGTTGTAGGGTTCGGGACCTGTTCTTCGTAACGATTGTACTGACTCATATTGTTTTTATTTCATTGTTTTAGACAACATTTTATATTATAAAATATGTTAGCAATACACAGAAACAATAGAAGAATGCAGATGCAATGATGCTTTGTCTCATATGTAAAGCCAAAAGACATCGCATATAAATTTAACGTAGGTTCCTGTCATAGTTGGCTTAATCTCACGGTGCCCTATGTCATTTTAAACACGAAACTCACAGTGGCATTAATAATTCAATTTTTTAGTCGTTTGAATAATGGGATGTAACCATTTCCAATTAATAAATAAATTTTTTTTAATGGGTACGTTTTTCTAGTGGGAACATCATTGAGCAGGTAAGAAAGACCATTTTCAATTATGGAAACAAAATCAGACAATTTTTGAGCGGCGAGTCACGCTTCTTTACAAAAGGAAAATGGGTAGGCAGTCAAATCCGTGGGTTTGGCACCATTAATTAATTGCGAATTGAACAATCGAAAACATTGACCTTTAAAAATACATTAGAAAGAAGATTGATCAGGAAAATTGGCAAAAATAATCGATGTCATCCACATTATTTAAGAAAAAATATACAGATTTATAAAAGAAAAAATAAAGTGGCATTAGAAATTGAACAACCTAATATTCGCACTACTTTTTACTAGTCGTTCATTAAAGGTGATTAAAAAAAAGGTTTGTTGCTTTATTTTGAGCTCCATTTAATAACAATAACGCCTTTCAGTTGAAAGACTTATGAAAGTTGTAAAACCCATAAATCAGCCGCCGTAGAAAAGGCAGCCCAACCCAAAATATCTCTACAAAGTAAGAAGAATTAAATGTAAGAAACGCTTGGCTATCCATAGCATTATTTTGCAAAAAGCTTTCGATCTACCTTACGAATAATGACGTTTGCAGAAGACAATAAACACTTAATTGCAAAATACAAAATGCTCAAAGGAAAAACGGTGACCAATCTGCTACTGCCACCCGATTCCGATTGTCCGGAAAGTTTCACGATATGCAATATGATCACATAGAATACCGTAACAACGAGCATAATCAGAGCAGCGACTTTATAGAAATAAAATAAACATTGAGCCAAAAATTCTTTTCTCAAAGTGAAAAATGTTTCTTTCAAACTTACCTCTTGCTTGCATATCCTATTCATAGGGTATACATAAGGACCATATATCGAATAGAACACGGGCGAAAAAAAACTGTTTTAAACCTCCAGTTCGTTGTTTTAATGAGCATGATGTGTACAATTCGTCTAACATCAAGTCTGACAAACCCACTTCACTCATTTCTGCTTGATCTTTCTCATGACGCTTTTGTTTAGCTGACGTCGTCATATTATTATTACAATTCTATCTATGATCAGTCATTTTATTATAAATTCTTTCCCCCAGAACTAATTGTCCTCTATATAAAACTCAACAAGCAGAGCGTTGAATGTTGATGTGTTGTTAAAAGGGGAGAGATGATGTCCTTAAAATATATTTACATGATCATAAAGTAGAGCGAAACTCCATTCACTTGATATATTCTCCAAACTTTTTTTTAATAACAGTATTTGCTTGTTGGTTTTTCAACTTCCATACATATGTTTAAATCTGTAATTTTCACAAAATAATGATATATAAAGACTAAAAAAACGTTTAACTGAAATTTGTTATATAGCGTGAGAGTTCTGGTATAAGTATAGATATAACCTGCAACGAAAGGAAAAGAAGACGTATTGGAATTTACCCATTTTCATTCATATATGGCATTCATCAGTTCGCTTCTGCAACAATCAATAAGCGTCGACAAAATATTAAATTAATAGTTTTCAGCATCATTTGTCGTTTGTTTGGATCTACTGTAGAACGCTCGCTAGCAAAATCCGTATTTAAAAAATGAATCCATATTTAAAAAATACTTTAACTTTTATGAGAAAACGAAAAAACAGTCATATGAATTCAAAAGGAGATGTGAAAGAAATATAGGAAATTGTTTACAACTCAAAAGGAGATGTGAAAGAAATATAGGGTTTTTTGGAATGTGGGAATTTGATTGGATAGACTTCTGTCTCTATTCTCAACACAACTATTTTGCAAATTTGATCACAAAAAAAAAAAAAAGGCATGGCTTTGGTGCGTTAATATTTTACATTATATATCGTAATAAATAGATACGAATTTTGTTTTGCTCTTAGGGGTTGTTTTCAATTTTTGATAAAAGAAAATGTTGAAAAGATATCTAATAAATCTTTTTAGAACACTTTTATTAAACACGAAGCGAAAGATTTCATTGATACTATTTTGTATGAAATAGATTTTGAAATGCCTGATTTCGGAGAGAACACTGCAAGTAAAAAAATCAATCATTAAAATTGTTAATTATTACGGTCTTTTCCTGTATGCGTTCTTTTCACTACTCTCGCGTTAGTCTTAATATCGTACCGCCACTATGCAAACAACAAAGTCGCGATATCAAAAAATTTATTGGAATTATCCTTAGTCAAATTATTGCAAAGCAGTAACAGATCTTTCAGAAATCTACTCTTCCAAAGTGCCGAATAGTTTCAAGAATTCGAAAATTTGCATTCGATGCCCTACGGCCATCTTGAAAGGAAAATATGACATTCATATAACATTTAACTTTATTAAAACGACTAGATTAAATATTTATCCTATCGTTTTTCAAAAAATAGAGCCGATAGTCCTAGTTGTTCGTAGCCAAAATAAATTATAATAATAATAACATATTTACGAATTTTTTAATGAAATACTCAGGAGAAAACTATTCTGTTATTCGTTTACTTCAAATGGATTTTTTGAAATTCTTTTTTAATTTGAATTCATAAAAAAAATTGTTTTATTCAATCGGTGATTCAATCGGAAATACCTATATTTCGTATAAATATTTTCTGGATTGGAAAGGAATTTTCACCATACAACCGGTTCAATTACTGAACAGCCGGTAATAATCAGCTGTTAAACTTGACAGTTGCTGTCAAGTAGTTCGCGCCTGTTATACTCAGATTTAGATATTGATATTTTTCTCCGCGAAATTGTTCAACCAAAGAGAATGAGGTTTTCGATTCTCTTTAGTTCAAATGCGGCTTTGTATTTGCTACTCTGTTCTTGGTCTGGCTGGCTGTCAAACTGCCGTCATCATCAAAGTTTTTATTTGGAGAAGTAAAAATGTGAATATTTGGCAAATATAATCCTTTAGGATGTACAGTACGTTTCTGTAAAACAATAAGTGATGCAATTTTTACATCAAAAATAAAGTAAATTAAAGTCCGTACTGCATTAAAACAAGAGATTATTCTTTAGTAAACGTGGTCACGCCTTGATATTTTTTCTTTTGCTTAACGGCTGAAAAAAGTGTTTTACAAAACCTGGAAGCCGGTATAAATTTCGGAATCGTTTACCAAACGATGATAAGCTCGTTTGTCAATTTCCAGATTAAGTGTTAATTTCAGTAAAAAGTGAATTTAAAATGACTTGGAAAAAAGTTTCGTTGTGAATGTATGCGTCGAGTAAACCTCTATTAAACACATAAATATATATAAAACAAAAAAAAGGAGTAGCAGAGTTTAAAGCACCATATAAAAAATTATATAAAAATTTTTAATTAGATTTCTAAGGATTCTTGGACACACAAATGTATTATAAAATAAACATATCAATTGTACAATCAAACGGTGAGTGTAACGAAAAACGATTGCAGTTTTGGTGAAAATGTATTTACGATCTGTTGATAATCTTTTCCATTTACAGAACTTTATTGCAGTTTTTTAATGCAATTCTCTAAAATTACAATAATAATTTTGGCATAGGAAGCAAATAAAAATTTCTAATTTTTTTCTTTTGTTGTTCGCCTCATCGGCTTTATTACGAGTGTTTGTGCAGTAACCGCTGTCGTCGCTATCACTATTCTTCATTTTTGCCGCTTTTTCTTTACTAGACGGAGAAATAAGACTCATCAACTTGAATTTTAGCCGTGTGCGTTGTTTTCCTCCAGCTAGTTTGCTAGCCAAACATTGAATTCAATCATCCGTCCAACTAGTCGCTTTACTCTCACGCGTGTTCCTACTGCGCTCACTATACAACATAAGCGCGCGCGCTACTCTGCTCTTTACTTCTCATTTTTGGCACAAAAAGCCCGCGCGCGCCAAAATGCTCCAAAAGAAATGTCCATAATTGCCAAAGATTTCCACTAATATTTAATTTTTTTAAAGAATCTGATACTACGGGGTATTACCACAAGTTGAACATAAATCCTTTACCGTTTATCGTTTAGGTTTACAATGAAAAACGTTTTCAAAGTAGGCCCCGAAAATGCATAATCTGGGTTTGTTTTGTATACATTTTTGTTGCTGTTTGTTTTCGTTGCCAACAGTGTTGTCAATTTACTTTTATTTTTAGTCGAAAAGTAATTTATCGGTATTAATACACGCAAATTGGTTGAAATGACGTTTACTTTATAGAAAATTATTTGAGCATTTGCATAAAAGTAATTAAAATATCTTTCGGGATCTATCCGAAGGTAGTTTAGAAAGAAAATTTAGATTCACTGTAAATTTTAAAATTTCAAAAAGTACAAAAATTATAAATTTATATATAAATATACCTCCCAAAAAAAAAAAAAAAAAAAAAAAAAAAAAAAGAAGAGGAGCCTGTAGTTTTAGTTGCTACTTTTGGTCGTAGTATTTATTTCTTTAGTAGAAATAAATTGTAATAATAATAAGTAAATTAGTCAAATTTACCTCTAATTTTATCAATAATTTATTAATAGCGATGAAATTAAGTTTGTACGAATTATTAATTGTAATTATTATCCCACCAATGAAACACAAGTAAGCATAAAATGTAATTACTGTTATAGACAACATGGTAAAAATATAAAATTAATAGGTGTAAATGTTCTTATAATATCTTGATTTTTCTTATTTCATTTTGTCTATTTAATATATAACTTATATGTTAATAGGCATCAAGTGCAACTTAAAGCGCCTGTCATTGGATTTATATGAGTGTCGTACACAACTAGCTGACTAATAGGGTATAACAATGTTGGAAGATTAGAAGTCTTTGAGAATTTGGGCTAGCAAAGGTTTTTTTTTGTAATTGTGCGATATTCTGAAACGTTGATTAAACAACCGATCCCCCCACTTCTGTGATCTACTTTGCAGAAACATTTGGTACTTGCAAACTTATTGCTCTCCCTTATGTTTTATTGAGATAAATGTAAATGGTTATGTTCATTTTTCGATGTTCAATTGCACCAATTTCGAATTGCGTCGACAATACTGTTTCACTTGAACGAGTTTTTCTCAGGGTTTTTTCGTTAGTGTTTGTTGAAATAATTCGTGAAAAGTCGATATATAAACCTGAAAGAATTATCAATACTTCTGTACTACGAGTTTATTTTGATTGACACTTTATGATGGATACTTGCATGCGTATGATGGTACGTAATAAATTTGCACAGAATAGAAATCATCACCTTTAATAGCGACTTTGAATAGTGTGTTATTTGCTAATACCCTAAGAGTATAATCACTCTTTTTCAGTTCTTATGTAGTCTGTATTTTGCTGCGCCTTCTGCAGCTGCAGTCAGTCAATAGCGCCGCATCTCTGCTTTGGTGATGTAGCTCCTAAAGAGATTTGCGCGCAATATAAAATATTTTATAAGAATTGTTTTATTTATTTATTTTTTCAATTTCTTCACTCATTGCGTTTTGAGGAATTTGTCTCTTAATATGTAATTCCGTAAGAACAAGTGCTGCTAGTTCTGCATTGTAAGGTAAAATAAAAGACAACAAAGCAGTCGAATCGTTATTGTTGGTTGATTTAGTTAAATTAAAAGTATATATTTTTATTATTGCTGAATTTTGGCGCTCGATCATCTGTTTTCGCGCCTGGTATGTGTTTGTAGATATATTCAGTGGAAGTAACAATCTATGTATATACGTGCTTGTGAATATAACTGAGTAATTAATTCCTCTAATATTAGATGCTACAGACATCGTTGATGTATAGCTTCTTTCCTTCCTTTCCTTTCTTAATGCAAATAGGTGATTCATGCACGTTAATCTCTCCCAGATTTGATGTTATATCTAATATAGGAGAAGGCAGCAAGTCATTCCGTTTATAACATCCGTGACATATATATATATATATATATATATATAAAATCAAATTAAATATAATAAATTAAAATAAATTATACAATATAAAATAAATTATATATATAAATTATATAAAAATTACCATATATACAAAAAAAATTCAACATGTATATATATATATATAAATTTGTAATATATACAAATTTATGTAAATAAAAATAAAAAAATAAAAAAATATACATATTTATGTAAATAAAATTTGTATATATATCTATAAATAGTACATATATCACCATGAGGAAAAATTTATTAAAATTCGATATAATCTAACTTAGTAGTCAATTTAATATTTGAAATAGCAAACGTTGATAAAATTAAAATCAATTCCAAGGTAAGAAAGATCTTCGAACATACAAAATGGCGTATCTAGAAAAAAATTGAGGTAAAATGTAGTACTAATTAAAAATTTATTATTTATTCTCAGAATCATATAATATTTCGTGCAAAATATCAACTTTTCTTGCTACCTTTGTAAAGTTATATTCGAATATTTTCTTAATTCTTACTGTGGTTTGACACAGTCAACGCTGCATAAGAAGTAAGAGAACATACGTTTCAATCTGAGGATTGTAAAATCTTCAAAATAGTGTAGGCGTCATCTTGTAGCTTAAGCGCCTATGAATACACAAAAATTTACATGAAACAGAAAATTACGAAAGTTGGCTGGAAAGAAATCACGATTATCAATAACCCATTCTTTGCTAGAACACTCAGTGTTTGTAAATGGATCTCCGTGCCCAATTTCAGAGGTCATTTATATTGCACTCCTCGTCGTTCTTCACAGGCACGAAAATAGATGTAGAAAGCAGAAATTGGCAAAGTCCTTTGTAAAAGACGACCAACTGGCTGGGGTTTGGTTTAAAAGTGCTGGTTACACTTCATAAAACCCGGCGCACAATAATCTAAAACTTCCAGGAAATATTTGCGAAAGTTATTGGAAACCTCAACCCAAGAGGGTATAATCGCTTATAAATACCGCTAATAAAAGCAAAAGTTTTACCTTGCTACCTATAGACGCCTATCAAATTACAGTTTGGTATACATATTTGTTTGATCAAACTAAGTTTCCATGATTAAAGAAATATTTTATATTTTTTCAGTATTGGTGCGAGGTGGATATTAGAGATACGAAAACCGATATCCCTTTTTTTTGGTTTGACGAATTTGCGTTTCCGTTCAGAAAATTATCATCTTCAATTCCAATCGTAGACTTACAGCTTGCGATTAATTTTTAAATCATTCTCCAAAAAATTTAAATTTTTTGTACTTTATCTTTGCTTATACCGTTCATATGTTTTTTGTTGTCTTTGTTGGTGTCATGATCAATTTGTGGACGATTTACCTCGGTTCGCACTACTTATTAACCTTATCTCATATGGGGCTTTGACAAAGTTTGCACATAATCATTCATCTGGGGCCATGAGTTTTTTCGCACATTGTCCTCATAACGCGTCCACTTTTCAAATGTCTCTTAAATGCCATGAAAACGTCAATGTTCCAATTTCCTTCTCCATTAATACGAAGCTTCCTTTTCTGCCCATCCGGGTCAATTCGATCTTTTTTGACTTATAAACAAAATGCTTATATTGCTTATTAGCACATTTTTACCCAATTATGAATAAATTGGAAATAGATTAGAATGAAAATTATTAATATTTGGCGTGCTAGTCAAACGATCGAGATAATTTTTGAAAGGAACGTGTAATCTGATGTGACGAACATGGTCGTAACAATTTTTCGGAAATTGTCCAACCTGTTTACGTAGAAGAACTTGAGATAGACTTATCTATCTTTTATTAAACCGGTCGATTTAGAATCATTCTCTCAATCGATCTAAGCTTTTTTTCTTTTCTTGTATTCAACTTGCAGGTCACAGTTTTCGGAATATTTTGACGAAATTTAGTAAACTGACGCGTTTTCGTTCAAGCACCCCTTTTTCGACCGCTTTCTATACAATAACTTATCTTGAAAAACCGTGATATGAATAACAGTATTAAGCCAAGCGGTGCAGGGTATTTAAAGGCGAGTCCCACTGTAGTGTTGTTTACGAGTTTAACACTGCGTTTATAAGCGGTAAAGCCATCTTTGGGCTTAATTTTAATTTTTCGTCTTTAATTTTCCGACTGCAGCGATCCCACAAAGATTATACTGTAATATAGCTCGATAGGGTTGGTGTTACGCGGCTCTACACACTATTGCAAGAAATTCAGCTTCTTGGTTAGAGTTTTCAGGACCGTTAGAGTTTAGCACATTTACGAATGTTTCTGAACGTATCTGTAATGAAAGACGTCGACAATTCCATTCGATCCTTTGTTTTTGGTTGTATGTATCTTTTTCTTTTGTTTAAAGATCTACGGAATGAGA
>NW_023998565.1:269814-302213 GCF_014805625.2 Glossina fuscipes
TGGTTGTATGTATCTTTTTCTTTTGTTTAAAGATCTACGGAATGAGAGAAAAGTTATGAAGAAAACACCTGAAAAAACACTTCTATCTCCCTATATACACAACAATTTAAATAAGAACCTTATATCTTTATACATGGAAACGCACATGTTGCATATAAATAGAACTAGTAGTTTCATATGACACACATCCGAACAAAACAGCGTTCACTACGTAATCAGTCTTAACTAATTTTCAAACGTGATTAAATTAGACTGAAAAATAACGAAATATTCATCAATGTACTTTGTTAGTAAAGCTGTTTGTAAAATATGAAGTTTTTTGAAAAAGAGTATCATTGTAAATCAACCAACAACCACGCAAAATCAAGCAAAAGATACAAAATTTCTCCAGCTGTATGGCTGTGTTCTATAAAAATTAATCTTGTCCATATTTGCAGGATTAATTTTCAACTATAAAAATTAGCTAATATCGTTCAAGACGGCACTTTAAGAGTGGAATCAACACCATTTTTAAAAAACGTGCACACAATTACACCGCCCGCCAAATAAGCCTCTCCAAGCTGCCACACTTCTTTTTTTAGTTTTCGGAGACTGATGCGGCCGATTTGGTTATTTTCGAATCCGAACGCGAATCAGCGAATGTAGAGTGAACGTATCTGAAAACTCCATTGTTAAATGTCAAGGCAACTATGGTCATATATTGACAGTTTAAAAGTGATTGTGAAATTTAAAAGTGCCCCTCTTGGAAACGTCTACAGTAATGTCTATAAAAATTGATGTGTTAACTTGGTCCTAAAGTCCAGTTGCGTTGATCGGTAATTTTCGGTTGCGCAACTACGTTCTTCTTTTTACTGCCATAAATGAGACCTTTAGTTAACATCTGGAAGGTGAACTGCTTTTGAGATATCTGCTTATATATGTAAGACCAAATCACTTTCTTTTACAGTTTTGCATCTAACAGTTTGGTTATCATACACTAACCTGAAAATTCCTATAACTACTGCGTAGATTCACTAAACGGTCACTGCAAAAAAAGCTCAACTTATTTATTCACACTTAACAAATGTTCCGATTTCCTTCAACATGTTAATAAAAAAATCGCGAATTTTCTAGCTCTGAAAGTACGACTGTATTTGCATCTTGCGCGTGTCCGATTCCCGCAGACGTCTTCAATGAAAATGATTGAAACTGGCATATTTGCCTTAAATAAATCGGAGCTCTGTTCTGAGGCAAATTTACACTATTGTTTCCTGTCTTTATTTTCATAAAGAAAGCAAAATATTGTTTTTTGTACATCTGGAGATGTGTGGATACATAATATGTTAATTTTGTGTTTTGGTCAACACGAGATTTGGAACGCAGGCAGTTTGGCACGCAATTTTTGACTTGCTTTGGACAAAAAAAGTAATGGAGCCTGTTGTTTGTTTTACCTGATCTAGTTCTCGAGAAGCCAATAGAGCATAGATCTACTTCTGTTAAAATGGATCAATTTGACCTATAACTGGGAGAGAAGCTGATATTTGGTCCAAACATTCCAGTATTATTAAATCAGCAACTGTTTTCAGCTCGTTCCACGTTTTGTCAGCTTTTGCTGCTTGTGTATCTATCCGTCGGCGGCAGGTAGGACGCGGCCATCCTTTCGTACGGCTGCTTAGGTGATTTCAGTCAATTGCGTTTCTAGTGAAATACTGATGCTCAGCGATTTCTATTAAAAACAGTGAATATATTAAAAAAATTTGTTTTCGTATAATGGCATTTTCAAGATAAAGTGTTATAGGGGGAATGGCTGCGAAGATGCTCTGATTCGACCCAGTTCCAATAGAGTTTGTCGTTGGCCCAAAACGCATCAATTTGTCAAATTTCGCAAAATATTTCGGAATATGGCGACAGAGACCCAAATTAACATCTAATGCTTTCCAGTCTCTTCACGCGTGCATTCCATAGAAAATAGATATATACCCAAATTAATAAGGAAACTTTTTTGGTAATTACGTCCGTGTTCGTAAATTGAAGTCGATCATTTTCGGAACAATCTTTTAAACGGTGTTGGTAAATATTTGCTGAAGTCTGGATAAGTTATATTTAATATTTTCAATTGAGCACGAGCATTGATTAAACCGCGTACTATTCTCAGCGAAAACGCTGATGATATAGTTTAATATGATCACAGATATTTTTTCGTTTGTGAAAATGTAAGTAACCCAAACCAGAGTGCTTCCCCACCAATTCGAATAAATCGATAAAATACTTATTATTTGGTAACCAGGCAATTACCGTATAATGTCAATATGGGTTTGTGAATTAATGTAAACCGGTGCTTGATGACATAGCGACCATTGGATTCTTTAGTTTCATAGATCACAAAAGAGGTATGTTTATGCAGCCGATGATATTCTCAACTTAGAATCCAATAAAATGACGGATTCATTAAGGAACTCAAGCTCATTGGGGAAATTCTATACTAACAGTCAGAACGGAAGGTGTTAAAATTTGCAATTGTACTTAATCCTCATAAGCCATTCATAAATAAGCTTGAAAGGATAAGATCAAAATGAGTTTCCTGAAAAACGTTGATTCTGCATGCTATGGATTGCTTAACTGAATGCGTTTCCTTCCAATCGTTAAATAATAATAAAAACATAATATAACATAATATAACATAATATAACATAAATAACATATAGTGTAGTAGTATATAAAAACTTCGTAAGATTAAATATTCATTTAATTAACTTAAGTGTAAATCTCTTCAGTGAACTAAAGCGCGACTGCACTGAACTCGACTTTTTTATTTATACTTGTGTTTATACACTCTCTAATATTCATTCATAAACATTTTTTTGATAAAGATTTTTAGATAAGGATTTTTTCAAGATTCACTTATTTTTATACCTTTAAATTTAAATTTGTTCATCGCAACATAGAGCTCTCTTGTCTTCTAAGGCATTAGTTCCGATTGAAAACATGGAAGTTTTGCTAACTAATCCTCGTGGCCAGTTGGATTTGTAATTAATGAATTCATTTTTCGGGATAGGCCCCTGATACTAATTTGGTAGTTCCCCCACCCTAAAAAATCCAAATGTATCTTCAGGCCCAATAACTTTCATTTATCAAATGTTATGAGCGAAAACTCAAAAATTCGCTCTACTTTCCTAAATTCAATGAGCACAGAATTTTATTGTTCGGCTTTCACGAAAACCTGGTTAAAGTCTAATTTACATTCGCCGGAACTTTTTCATAATTCTTTCGAAGTTGTGAAGAAGGATCGTTTGGATCGCAGTGATGACGGTGTTTTAATTGCCATATCCGCTGCAGTTCCGTCCTATTCATTTGAATTTTCTCCTGCTCCTAACGTTGAATTTATTGCCATTCGGGCAAAAATTGGACTAAACAGCTACATGTAACTTGCTCCTACATTCCATTAAATGCGGATATCTCTTATGAGAAACATGCTGCTGTTTGTGATGTGGCCGCAAATCTAAACCTACCGATATGGTTGTAGCGTTGGGAAACTTCATTTTGCCACTTGGTAATAATTCTGGCTGTGTAGTCCTCACTTTAACATCCGATAGAGCTTTTGTGTTTTTCAATGATGTATTCGATCGTAATTTACTTCAATTCACCCGTACTCCTCATTGTAATGCAGACTGCTACATCTTTGCTTTACCAATTTCCCGGAGACAGTTGTAAAGCGTTGTCCGCCTTTTAGTTTACCTAAGAATCCGCATAATCCAGCGATATGTATTTCCTTCCTTTGCAGGCATGATGGTCCGTTGAACTATTCTAGCGTGCCAAATGTAATTTCTTCAAATAAACATTATGATTTTAATAAAACATATAAATAAAATAAAAACTATGTTAGTGTTTAAATCTCATATTTCGCCCATTGTGCCCGTTTTCTTTTGGTGGGAATATTGAAACTTTACTCTCTTCGTTCCATAATATATTAAACCTGGCTATTTCTGCATTCGTTCCGAGGTAGTTTACCTCTACCTCGAAGCAAGTGCCCGCCATGGTTTAATAACAGAATTAAATATTATGAAAATAGGGAAAACACCCTTTTTAAGAAATTTATGAGAAGTGGTTCTGCTTACGGCTCATTCGCCTATTCTACTTCAACTCCAAAAAAAAATCTGTATATATCCCTCGCATGTTTCTTTCAATGACTTTAAGTTCTTTGATGATATTGAAATTTCAAATCTGCTCGCTAAATACTTCAGACGAAAATTCTCAACTGCTTATTGCGATTTAAATATTAAGTACCCGTTTCGGATAACTAACCTAGTTTCGACTTCTAATTTGGTCATTTCAGAAAACGTCGTTTTAGGTACTTCGAGGTCTCTAAAATATACTTGTGCGCTTGGGCCTCATGGGATCCCAAACTATGCTCCGACGAGCTACGTGGTGTTGTTTCAAAGATTTTTAATTAGTTCTTGAAATCAGTTGTTTTTCCTTTGTGTTGGAAGAGTGGATTCCTTATTCCGCTTCACAAATGTGGAAATAGACATCATGTTGAGAACTACAAAGGTAACAGCCAAGTAGAATGTCTTTCATAAATTATTTGTACGCTGACGAATGTTAAACTGTTTTCTTCCTTGTCCTTGGGATCGCAATCGTATCAACTTCAAATTGACTTAAATGATTTGATTATATTGTGCTCGTTAAAGAAGTTTTTTTTCTCAAAGAGGAAGTCATTCAATACTAAGTATTTCATTGATTCACACAAATTGGAAAGCGTTGATTTAGGGGTTCTATTCAACGAAAGATTATATTTTAATCTTCACATTAAGTTCTCTTTAAGTAAAGCTATGTCCGCGCTAGGTTATATTGAGAGGTGGTCCAATCCGTTCAAAAGCAGATGTTGCTTTTTTGTTGGGAACCGCTTCTCTCTCTGCCTCTTTATGATAATAGGTTTCTTGTGTTAGATTTATTCTTGATGCTTCCTTCTTAATTAGTTACAGTTGTTATCTACCGAAAGTTTTGGCCAACCTTACAGTGCCACTGGAAGAGGAATGAACGTCTGTGAGTTATGCGTACGTGCCATAGCTGAGCTAGCTAGTCTGTGAGGTGCATGACGGGTTCTATATTTTTACAGACGGACCCTTCTAGGGCGGTTACACCAAAGAAATTGCGCGTACTTATCCCTTACCGAATACGTGGACGGAGCGGGAATTCTGCTTCTAGGGACTTTCATTACCCACTCCGCCTGTTGGTTTCCCTCCGGCCAAAGAAAGTTATTGGGAGACCCCGAAGTTGGATCCGAAGACCTAAACCTACCTTCCTCTCTTAAAATAATAAAACTTTTTACTTCATTTTATTCTTGTACATTTTATCTAATATTTAATATAATAATAATAAACATAATAAAGATAATAAATCGGCTAGAGAAAGGGATATTGAATTTTAAGTTAAAATTTCAGCTTATATATGTATGTTATATGTGTATGTACCTATAAGCTTTTATATATAATAAAAGTACCTTGCCGTTTACATAAATCGTTTATCTATGTAATTTAGTAATCATTAATAAACATTTCTCGTTATATTATTGTGGCCACAACTTATTTAACTATTTTCAAATATGGCATACAATACCTCTGAGCAGTGACATGTGAATGTTTCTGGTTAAAATTCAAAAATCTTGAACGCAGACAAACATACAATATTTCTGTAAGCATTCACCTTTACTATCAAACTAACAGAATAACGCATCGGAACTAAACGTTCTTAAATCACATCAAAACACATTTGTTCATATGGGGGTTGAATTGTGTTCATCCAAGATGTAGTCCGTATCAAGTCCATAGAATTTGCTACATTTCAGATACAAAGAATGGTCTTGCTTGCCTGGTAAAACTAGAGCTGTTTTGATTAGTTGTGCGAGGCCTACAAAGATCCAACAAGACACTATTAATTATGTTTCCTCAATGTTCACTTGTTTATGCGTTAGAAACCAAATAAATTATAATTTATTTGATGTGGCTATTTTTATATTGTTTTATTGAATTGTTAAGCGGTCGAACACAAAATATGATAAATTTCTACATGTATTTGCGAAGATCTCCAACAGTATACAGCGTAATAACAATTCAAAATTCAAAAATTTTTCTCCAATTTCAGATTTATTTATATATTTATATATTCCACATATACAAGAAACTCAACTAAAACAAAATGGCAGTCGAGTTCAATTGACTCTTAAAGTAAATCTTAAATTAATTAATTTTAAAACTTAACATTAAAATTTAGTATAAGTGCAATAAAACAAATAAGAAGGAAAAAAAAAAGAAAAAAAGCATGTACACAACTAGCATAGAGCCACACCCACATTTACTAATTTGATTAAGAAGGAAACCCCAAGAACCCCCAAGAACAAATTTACGTTTCTCCAGTGATGGTAAGGATAACAGAAGCAACCTATTGTCATAGGGTGGAAGAGAGACAAACGGATCCCAAACCAAATTCTTAAGGGCAAACAACAAGAATTGCTTTTGAACAGATTCAATTGAGTCTACGTAGCACCAATATGAAGGAGACCACACAACAGAAGCATACTCAAGTACACATGTAAAGCCGTACACATGTAAAGCCTTTTCGTAATATGAGGATCATCAAGCTCTTTGGACCACGTCTTTATAAAACCAAGCGCGGATCTAGCTTTGCTTAACGAGAGCTCAATATGCAAATTGAAGCGTAACCTATAATCAAATAGAACGCCTAAATCTGTGAACGAATCGACGTCTTCCAATTTGTGCGAATCAATGAAATATTGAGTACTGAACGACCTCCTTCTTGAAGAAAGAAAGCTTCTTACATTTATTTAGATTTAGTTTCAGTTTGCTGTGTAAGTTAACCAAATGTACACTTTTGTAGTTGTTATTTTTGAGGACGATTTTTTAATAAAATTGTTCTCTTGTAAATTATGTATTACTCTTATTTGCATTTATTTTCTCATTTCCGATCAAAAAACAACTTTTGTTTGCAGAAACCGAAATGATATCTACCACTTTATCTCAATATCGGGCTATTTAAAGTTTATCAAGGCAACTATGCTTAATACGCGCGATTTGTCTATGTCGCATATAAACTAATTAAAGAATGAGTTGGAACCAGGACGAGTACAAAACTACATCCATGTTTCTGCAAACTCGTTTATCCATTTTTACATTGCCACAATGTATCTTGCAATAAATTTGACGTGTTAATTATTTATTGCATTACGACAAAATTTATGGGATTGCCAAAGATACAAGGCTGATACGTTCGCGTCCCTTGCTTATTTCTTTTGAATCATTGTTTTCAACTAGGGCAAATTATAGTTATTTAATTTTTCTTTTTTTTCTTAAATTTAATTTTCCATTTCTTTTAAAATCTTTATTTCTTTTTATAATTTTTTCAGTTCACAAGAATAACTAACATTAAGCAAAAAGATAACCTCATTTTATAAAGAACTGTCCTTCCTACACATTGCATTATGGATCACTATAAAAGGTAAGCCAGTGATCGTTTCAAGTTTATTCACTACATATTCTATCATTTATATATAAATATGCGTATATAATCTTCTAGACTCATTGCGTGACCATGATACATTGGATTTGCTGCTATAACGTAACATGCCCGGAATATAACATAGTTAACAAACCGCATTACTTCGCAAATATTATCATATAAGGCTATCGCCGGTTATTTTACGTTTATTTAGCAGGTTTTTAAAGTAATTGTAAAAGGCAAATTTAAAATCAGTAGGACCTGACCGGACAAGTAACCAAAAGAAAGCTGTATTAAGATAATAACAAAAAATATTATTAAATTTTCTCCGCCGAAGACAATTGGTAGTTTGGTGAGCTCGATTTACGATTTTCGTTATCAAGTTAATACGATAGGGAAATTGCATTTTAAGTTGATAGTTTTCAGTATCAATCAACTCCTAACCAGATAGCGTATTAGTATTCACTCGATATCTTCTTCTTCTGTAGGTAAAAATAATGAAGAAATGGAAAATACGAATGTACATAATGTTTGAATTCGATGGTTTTGACCTTCCTCTAAACAGAACAACAGTCTTCCATTTAATATTAATTTATTCGAAGTACGCCGACACTACTCGTGTAGCGCTCAATATTCTCCTTCATCCAAATTCATTACTTCTGTTGTTTATTTGAAGAAATCTGCTCCCGCAGCCTACTAAACACGTTTAGACTCTTATGGTGATGCTGCTCGATCGTATCCCAATTGTCGATTATGTGTTCAACGGTTTAAAAGTAGCGGAACGAATTGACTGAAAATGCCATTTTTTGGCCACTTGTTGCAAGAGTTGTCCACAATACACTGTTATAGCCCGAATCGGAAGTTCTGCAACACGTAGCGTACTCCGCAAACATGGTACCCCCGATTACCACTTGTTGTTGATCGGTACAGCGTGGTTAGGCTGGCACGACCTTTATAAAACTTTCTTTTCGTCTTTAGAAAGATACACATTTGATAGAAAAAGTAATTTATCTCAGAAATTCCAAACGTTGGCAAAAATAATAAAACCAAATCATTATTTTTTTGGGCGGTTTCATCTGTCGTTGCCATAAAATTTGAAAAAGGGAATTAGCGGAAAATGTTGTGTAAACGATGAAAAGTGGAAATAGAGAATTAATTACCAGAAATTATTTCAAGTATTCTGGAAATGTAATATTCTGATTTTGTTTGGGCTATATAAGGCAAATTTAATAAGGAAATTATAAATATCAAGCTGGTTATTAACAAAAATTTAAGCAAAGGGTTATATATTTAAATCAATTTATTAGACTTTGCTTTCCGTTTTCGTTAAACACATTTTTTCGTAATTTTTTTTTTATAAAATATTATATCTCGTTTGTTTGCTTAGTTACTTTTGTTTCTCTTCCTTGCATTATTTTGCTATACATTTTGTTACGCGTTGATGTTCTAAATATTCGGTTGTAATTGCAATGAATGGGAAGCTGTACTCGATACGAAAATAATCGAGTACTGTCAACCCAACAAGCAATAGTATCGTTTCTGCGCTCCGCAGCGTATGGTAGCTCGATAACGCAAACTAGAACCGCAAACCCATCCCTGGTGTAGAATGAGTTCAAACCAACGTTGATGATATTAAAGGCAGCGGATGCCCAAAAACGTGGTTATTCTAGGAAATATCAAAGGGATATTGAAATTCTCGATAGTCGAAGAAGATAGTTGGCGGTCTAAAGATATCAGAAAGCAGTTTATTCACTGTTTTGCAGAAGAATTTGACTGTGAGAAAGAAAGATATGTCTCAGATGCATGCAGTGTTTATTTAGAAGATGGCATCGTGGCACAAGCCTATGGCAACGATGCGAAATTAGGGGACTTTTCAACGTGTGCTGGGAGACATTTAATTCCGTTTTCTTTTAAGCTAAGAATAAAACAATTAAGAGCAGTACAGCAACAATGCCGACCATAACATATCCTACAGCACCTTTCCTAATAGAGTCACTCATTTCGTAATTTAGAGTCATTCATTTTCGTAATAGTAGACGAAAAATTATATTTTACTTTTAAGTAAAGCATGTTTCGTATATTAGAGAACGGTCAGAATTTGTGGCAAGGGTTTAACGTGGGTTCCTGCCTGAAAGGCTTAACCCCACGGTGGCCCAAGCCACTTTTAAGCGTACTACGCCCCCTGGCGAGTTAGACAATCCCCACAGAGTAGGGGCCTAAACAGCACCAGAGTCCAGAACAGTTTATTGTGTATGGAACAATAAACCCCACTCTGGTCAATGGCGAGGCCTAGCTGCACTCAATTGTTCCATTTTAGCTAGGAACTCGCCAACCACAACCACCACGAGTGCTCCCCGAAGGGCCGCACCCAAGCAGTCAGGACTTACAAATTGATCAACTGACTGCTTCCGCCAGGACGGTCAGAAATTTGTGGCAAGGGTTTAACGTGGGTTCCTGCCTGAAAGGCTTAACCCCACGGTGGCCCAAGCCACTTTTAAGCGTACTACGCCCCCTGGCGAGTTAGACAATCCCCACAGAGTAGGGGCCTAAACAGCACCAGAGTCCAGAACAGTTTATTGTGTATGGAACAATAAACCCCACCTAGGCCTCGCCGCCTAGCTGCACTCAATTGTTCCATTTTAGCTAGGAACTCGCCAACCACAACCACCACGAGTACTCCCCGAAGGGCCGCACCCAAGCAGTCAGGACTCACAAATTGATCAACTGACTGGTTCCGCCATAAGGCTTCCACTGTGCTGTTGATCAATTACCACCATTACCCGCAGGCATCCGTGACATGTGTTCAAAAGTAAAAATAGGTAAAAGGGGAAAACTTATTCGAAGCAGGACGGTCAGTATTACAAACTTATTTTAAGTGTTAAGGATTTTATTATTTTCCAGTTGCTTTTGTCATAAAAAACTACAAATTGGCCTTTGCCGCCATTAAAGGGTTTACCTTTCGCAGGGACTCCGACAGGATAAATATGATCCAAATTTTCTACGGTTCATTTTTATGCTACTACGGGCCGATTTTCATCATAAGATATTAAAAACTATATCGTTTGGAATGTATTAATATTTCATAACACACTTCTACGCGATGATGTCGAAAAAATAAACCTACTTCATCCGAACTTGATACAGTTAAATTTTGTGTCAAATTACTATCACAAGTCAATTTTCATCATAACATGGTAAAACTTAGCCTTTCCTGCGCGAAAAAACCGAAGGATTTCGTAAAGATCGTAGGAAACAAAAATAGGTGTACGTGGTCCAAATTTTGTACAGTTAATTTTTATATCAAATTTCTTTTACAAGGTCAATTTACGTAAAGTAAAATTTCGCAACATTTTTTCGTTAGCCTTACATAGGATAGAGTCCAAAAAGTTGTCCGAGATGGTCCTCATTTGGTACAATTTACTTTTTTTATCTTAAATTACTATTATGATCTAAATTTGATCACAAAGCAATGAGAATTAGACCTTTTTTTATATGAAATTCAGTTTGCTTTAGATGAAAGCGATCCAAAGTTTTCCCATATTACGACTTTTCAAAATACGGTGTTATGTGGGGAGTAATCAAAAAAGTGGACCAATTTAAGCTATTTTCAATAGCGTTCGTCTTTGGGTCAGAGCACATCATTGTATCAAATTTCACCATCCGCAATAAGTTAACATATCCTGTATCACAAGTGATGTAGGGTACAAAAACGAAATTTTCCATTACGTTACCTGCAGTATATTTTCTTCTGGAATTTTCCGTTACTCACTATACGTTTTTATATCTTACACAACTTGTGGTACAGGATATATTAAGTTTGCAATCCAAAGAATGACTTAAATTGGCCAACCTTTTAGTATAGCGATCGATTTTGAATCACTTACTGAATTGATCTAAGCTTGTCTGCCCGTCCATCCGCCTGATGTCCGTTTAGGTATTTTTGTGTTCAATATACAGGAAGCAAATTTTTGATATATTTTAATGAGATTTGGTACACTATGTTTTGGTGCAACGACGAACGCTATTCAAAATAGTTCAAATCAGACCCCTTTTTCGACCACTCCCCATATAGCGCCATATTCTGAAAAGTCGATGTATAAAAAAAAAATGCCCATTTTCAAAATTTCTCAGCAAAAGTGACTAAGTAGTGGAATTTAATCATTCTAAATTGGTGTGAAAACTTCGGAATAGTTGGGGCATTTTTTGAAGCCCCTCATATATCGAAAACTAAAAGCTTGCAGTGTCAGATTTGTTTAGATTTCGCGAAGGTTTGGTATTGAGATTTGAGAAAACAGAAACAGAATTTAAGTGAAAAATCACTAAAGATTTAGCAATATACTTAATCGGCATCGTTGTTTTAATATAGGCAAGTTCAAACCCGACAGCTTGTTTCACATCACAAACAGAGATAAGCAGAGAGTCTTATATTGGCCTATTTTTTGGATCCTCTCCTAAAAACCATTTTCACGAAAATTGATCCTTTGTAGAGCAGAAAAGTCTAAATTTTAATATGTGATGAAAATTGACCCTTAATAGTAGTTTCATACACAAATAAGAATTGTGTTGTACAATGTAATGTAGGGTATTTTTAGCGGTCGGCCTTGACCGACTTTAATGTTCTTACTTATTTTAGATGAGATCGGTAATATATACTCGAATATTGCAGCAAGGTCGTAAATAGAAAATTTGGATTTATAATTAAAAATTTCCCACGTTCCTTCAGTATATAAAATATAAAATTCGAATGCACAATTAATCTATTTGTCACAACATAATCATTTTTATTGTTCTGCTTGGTTAAATTCTTTTTTCTTTTTTTTTTTGTCAAGCACATAAACTAAAGCAAACGGTGTTTAAGGCAATCAAGCCGAAACGCACCACGTTTTGACAATTTTTTTTGCATATACGTGGAAAGGATATGACATATGTGGCTTTTCTGAATTTACTTAGTTTAAGATACCTAGGTATTTGTACATATATGTAATCTTTCCACTTCGAGTAAAAATTGAGCAAGTTTTTTAACACGCAACAATTTGCCTAAATTTCAGTTTCGGTTAAAATTCTTTAAGCCGAGTATTACACGTTTCTGCAATTTGTTTTCCAGGAAATTCACCAGCAAACCTACCTTTAACAGAAAGTTTTAATGCTCTTTGCCGTACTAGACTGCTGTAGAGAGGGTAAGAGGGAGAAAGAGAAAGTTCATATCAGTATTTTTTTTTTTGCCAACTAAATAGGGGATCTGATATAATTACAGGTCTCTCAGGAAAGGTTATTTTTGAAGTGAATGTACGTCTACTTTGACTTTTCCATTGATTACTTCATCATAGTTAGCGTGCTATTCGGACGTTACTCATATTCATCTGCCAGGCACATTACCTTGAGTTACTTTAGTGGTGATGACGTTATGTACCCGTAAACCGCATCACTCTGCTTGCGTCCTTTGAATCTATAGTGCGCTGCGTTTGAAGTTGGTAATAATTACGTTTACCATCAAATTGATCACATTATTTATTTGTATTTACTACTATTTTCATTTTGAAAACTATTGAGTGCATAATTTTGCTAGATTGAGCTTGATTAAGTTATATAAGAAAGAAACAACGGGTATTATTTTTGAATTGTGCCGACTCTCTGATAACCATAAATCTTTTATTTTGCAAGTTTTACAATCAAATTTGGTTATATGTCAAATGCGGACCATTTTTACAAATAATAAACTGACAACACTATTGGCGTTGTCTACCGATTACTGCAGAATGCCCAATGCAAATTCAGTTCTGTATAGAGTTTAACTACGTCTACATAACTTGACCAGAATTTGTAGATGACGTGGAATTTTTGCTGTATAGATAAAACTGCCAATAGCAAACAAAAACTAGGTATTATTATAAAAGAAGGAAAGTGAAAAAGCTCACGAAAACAAAAACTATAAAAAGAAAGAGAAAAACTTGCTTTGTTAAAGAAAATATTTAAATAAAAAATCAGCAAAGAGTTAGCAATATACTCAATCGGCATCGTTCTTTTAATATAGATAAGTTTAAACCCGACAGCTTGTTTCACATCACTTGCGGTTCCAAACAGAGATAAGCATATTATATTTCGATTTTCTTCTACTTTCTTTCTTTCTTCTTCGAACTTGCAAGTACTGGATGATTCTACTCTTTATTAAGGTTAAAATATACAAGGAATAATCGAGCCATGTCTGTATTTTTTTTTTCTTTCTTACAGCGACTTTCAGAAGTCCAAGGTAACAGACCAGCATCACTAAATCGGATCAGAATACTAAGAGAATCAAGTTATTGTTTTGTAATTGGAGTTAGAAATGACATGAGAAGTTTGCAATGTGAGATTTGTTCAGGCTTCGCGAAGGTTCGGTAACTTGAGAATTGAGTTTTGCAATAAATTACATTAATGATCAGTTCTGAGCATGACATTTTCGCCCTTATAAGGTTTTCGAAGCTAAATAGATGAAAATATTTGGCAACATAACAAATATAGCAAAACGAACATTTTTTATTATTACACATTGAAGAGCGAGTGATACGAACGAATATCAATAGTTTTATTATCTTATGTTACTTCGCGTAATACAGTTGTTTATATAACGATTTTTTAAAATAAGGTCTTATATTGGAAGTGATCGAATAGCTATCGAAGAACAGTTTCCCTTGACATTAATTAACTACAAATCAGAATTCGTCGTCGTAGAAGAGATTGGTTCTATGGCTTTTTTAAACTCGCTACGATTAATTTTTATCCGCCTCTTTGGTGTATAAGGTATAATATTTTATAACAATCATTGTAAGCGATGATGTCCAAGAAATAGATCACCAGATGCAAATTTCATATAGTTAAATTTTATATAAAATTGCGGGACATTTTTGTTGTAAAAACATATTTTGCATTCGAAATCTTATATGGGATAAAGTCCAAACAATAGACCTAGGCGAAAATCTGGGGAATAGGAAGGATTACGTGGCATGTGATTCAAAAAATTACCCAATCCGATCTAAATTTTCCATACTAATTTGAAATGTCGAGTCACTATTACCTATTCTATAGTTCCAAATACATAATAGCACATTTTGGATACAGAAATACGTTGGATCTTCTAAAATATTAATTTTTGTGTGATATACTAAGTGTTTAAATAAAAAATATTCGACGAAAAAAGGTAATTTTTTGTTACTAACCAATTTTTGAATTAACTTATGCAAAATATTCTACGGACTTCTCTTCAGAATGCTATTTTAAAGATACTTTAAAAAGTTTCTATGAAAAGAATCAAGTTGGTTGTAGTTATGCTGCACGGTTATTTAAAGTTTTGGAGTTCGGAAAAATTTTTTCATTATAATAAGATTTTCATTAACTTCTACCATCAGCAAGGCCTAAAATCTTAAAGGTACCCCTTCTTGTTGAAATATTTTGACTTATGCCATTTTTCACTAGAAGGCGCTCTTTTGCTACATCTGTCTTTTTTATTTGCCACTTTACATAAGTGGGCTTAGAAAATACCTTGAGAATGGCTGATGTATTGCCAAACTTAGTGAAGTTCTGGTAACTAAATGATTCACTTCTGTTTTAAGGTTTCATCGCCCTTTCAGCTTGGTTTCTTAATATGGAGATCAGCTTCCACCTTGAGTTTTATAGCCAAATTTTCAAAGCGTTTCCTGAGCACAATCAAATTAATGTTATCTCCACTGAATTTTTCAAAGCGTTTTTTTTCTTTTTTTTGGGTACTTTTTGTTTGTGTTTTAAATGCTTCAGCTTGATGATATTAAGTGTCATAAAAGTGTGTTCGATCTCCAAATATATAAACTTGATTTGTTGTTGTTTTCCAAAGATGTGTGTATCGCTATTCTGTCTATTATAGCGTTTTCGATTTTATCTGCCAACATGACATATTTACTTACACCATGTCGCACCAGATGTGCTGATATTACTGGCCGAGCTGCAGACGCAGTTCTACACCTAACGAAGGGGTTACGTTGGTCGTGCCCCGACAACTTGTATTGTAACATGTGGCCTTTCACCTCCCCTTCGCAAAAAGCTCTTGCCCATGTTTCCTGCCGCCCTTCCTCGAGGTCAACGATAGAATTTGTGCCATAGTAAACCAAGGTGATAATCCTAAGACGCCGAGCAGCCATTGTTGTGTTAACTATCTCCATTTAATTGAGACATTAGATCTAAATCTAAAAAAAAAAAAAAAACAAATGTGCTGAGCACCAGGTTGCACAGTTGAGTGGCTCCCAGTTCAACATCTGATAGACCTGTTATGCTTTGCAATAACTTATTTGCTCGTGACATATTTTCTGTTCAACATGACTTCATATTTTATGTTTCGCAATAGCCCACTTCTAATTTCTTGACTCACATAGCGATTTCTTTCGAATCACTCTCAGCCTCTATACTGGCTACGCTAATATATATATGTTTATACCACAAAACAAGGCAGCTATTAATTAGTAAGACGTTATAACGTAACCTCATAGACGGCCTTTCTGAGGTGCTTGAGGAAAAGCTTCAAATCTAAGAGAACAGTTCTCTTCAACTCATGAACTTTTTCCACACAAAATCAATTTGTCTCTTAAAAAATTTATAGCGGCTTCCCCCTTAGGTTGTAAATAAAAGATTCTGTAGGCCCCTTCACTCGATATTTCACTTTTTGCGAACTCGGAGAAACACAAAGGCAAACGACGTGCTTTTATAGCATTCCATTTAAAAACGAGGGCAAGTGATGAATTTCACTTAGGAATTGCAAACTTCGAATTAACTTTGACTGTTTTTATGTTAACAAATTTTGCATCATAAGGAATTTTCATAATCAAAATCTAATTGTAAACGGACTGCCTTCATTTGATGGCACTTTATCATTTGCTTCATTAGCCCTAAGGTCTTCATGAAGTAATCGACATGATATTTACAAGATTTATTCAGCTTTTCTAAGTGTTCAATTGACTTGCAGAGTTTCAAAATGCAGAATTCGTATTCGAAATGTATTAACCGTAAACTTAAGCGAACTAAATTTTCACATAATGTTCGTTTGTGAAATGTCAAATAAAATTTTATCCCCGACACGGTAAATAGAAAGTAATGGCTGCAATATGGATTGTTGTCACACTGTTTATGAAAAAGATCACTATAATTTTTTACCTGATTCGTTGTGAAATTCACAAAAAAATGTGTTCTTCTATTTTTTGTAGCCGACATCACAAGAGTAGTACCAAGAGCAATCACAACACCAACAACCCTAGGTCACATGTCTTATCACATAAAACTGCAGATAACACCAAATCATACGAGTTAGAACGCTGCACGTCAGTGTCACCTTCTTCGCCATCATCTCATAGGCCATTACCACGCTCATCATGCATATCTTCTGTGAATAAAGCCGTTGTCGTCAAGGTCAAGGCCGAGGAAGTTGTAATTTCATTCCCAGATGACTGCTCGCATATCTCATCCTCATCGTCAGAATTAATTAGTACCACCTCACAACTGGATACAAATAAAACGGCAGCAAAAATATCTTCCAGCCACGGTAAAACAGTAACGAAACGGAAACGTCGATCATCATCTAGCTTAGACTATGAGGTAAAGTATAAAATGTTTGCAGTTGAAATAATAATTTTTTAACTCTATCAAAGGTTTTACACAAGAATTCTCAAATTTTACATGAACCAATCTCTAAAAATTTGAACTAATTAAGACATGGGTAATAGATATTAGTTCTCACAATCGGCAAGTTATCCAACTATACATTTTATAGGTAACAAGGTTATGTCCCTTTCGAATTAAAAAAGAACGACCTTAAACGCAATTTGTTATACGCACTGTTTGCGTACATTGTTTGGATGTAGCAACTACACGCTTAAACGAATATGCGTTCATTCAATATATCCAAAAATGCAGATAGATTTTTCTCTTATATTGTATTTTATTCATTGCACAGATACAATCGAAACAGCTTTAGAGATATTGGGGTAAATGTAAGCCCCGACTGTGATACTCCTCCCTCATTTCTATATTTAAATACCGAAGCAATTTTTATGGGTATTACGTTTTGGGAAAGGAACAAATATGCATCTAAACTCAAACCGCAATGTATAGTGTATTCAAAACACCAAATGACGCTACACATCTAAGCTATCTTCCTCCAAATTCCCCAAAAGCAGCAACTAAAAAAACTTTTTGATTTTGCCTTTGGTGACGCTCTTCCCTGATGTTCCCCCATGTTTTCATGTTTCTTATCACAACAAATATAAACATCTCTAGTAAAAAAACCAGTTGCAGCTAAGTTCAAAAGTTATTTTTCTTTTACAAAATTAAATAAGATATTTTAGAGGATCTGTTTACCGGAATGCATATCGTGAGCATCATGATAATTGTGATTGTATTTACTACGAGGGTATGTAATCGTAAAAATTTCTTTTAAATTAGATTTCACTTCACATGCGCTATATATAGGTTACTGTTCGTGTCCTTCAGATATCTCTTCCTTTTAATGGTAAAATCCAAGCCATTGCTTAGTGTCATGTTCGTTCGCGTGACATAAGCCTATATGTTATTGAATGTTAAATATATAAATTACTTCTTAGCTTAGAGTTATCTTCAAAAGATATCCTATCTTCCTCTCTATTTTAAAAACTAAGAAGAATTTAAAACTCGTTGCGTAATTTAAAAAAAATGTGAATGAGATGAACACTATTTGCCTAGTGCTTTATTTTTACAGACATAACTTTCCCGGTATTTGTTTTACTTTAAAGAGACGTTCTAATCCTTGCTGCTTTGTTAACATTAGTAGCACGATTGCATAGTTTTCTCCATGAAAGTTAAATTTATTCCAATAGTATCGATAGTAAGTAAACAATGGAGCTTGAACCAGGCACGTAAATAAAAAAAACATGAAATAATCCTCGCTAATGTATTGCAGCGATTTATCTTCTAGACATGTCTCTTCACTTGCAGTTGGATATTTAATAGAAATTATGATGTTGGGCTTTAGATCACGACTATAATTTATTGAAAATATTATTATTATTATTATGAACTCAGCCAGAGAATAAATTCTAAGACGAAAGTCTTAAAGCACTAGCATCTAAGGCTTTCGGCTTTATTAAAAACCCTACCGCACTTGAGATTTGAACCCACGACCTTTGAGTTGCTAGTCGAGATTCTTGCCTACTTGGCCACTCAGCCGGATTTATTGAAAATAAATTTCCCTCGCTCGTTCAGAAGAGTTTTCACAGTAAATAGGTGTCCTTATGAATGTAAAGGCAATGTCATTTTTGTAACATTTGCTGTTTGATTTCCTTTTTTGTGATCATTTTCACCTTCGTCGTAAGGAACTAAATGAACCACTCACCCAGTCTTATTTTTAAAAATATGTGCACGCATGCGTGACCGTCATTACTCCTATGCTTGTATGTAATGATATAAAAAACATGTCGCTACCAGTAATAATTTTAAGGGTTTTTTTAGATTTCATTCCGCGAACTTTGTTTCCTGCATGATGTTATTGTCGTCGGCTTGTTATTAATATAGTAAATTTTATATTCCTTCGCACTCAAGATCTTTGCTTGGCTTGTATTTTAATAGCTCTTAGAGAGATTGTTTTCTTATCTTATTTTTAAATAAACTTTAGAGATTGTAGTCAAATACTTTCATAACGAGTATAAAGTTTTAAAAAGACGAATAGCGGAGGTTTTGAATTACATTTCCCAAATTGCATGTGAAAAATATGAAATTCATGTATGTAGAGCTGTGGACAATATGTATCGCGATGTGAAAGGCCTGTTGTATTCGATTACAATATTGGCATAATGCTTATAATACAGTTTGTTCGAATACGGGCACGTCAATGTTGAGTTTGCTACAAGGACAACTTTTTCGGACCGTAAGGAAATGAAGCTACGTTTACTGTGCTGCCATCTATTTTGTTTGCGTTCGATGGTCAGGGTGATTTTTTTCCAATTACGTGGTAACACCGAAAATCTTAAAGTGCTGCTTTTTTACATCTTTGGAATTTCTAAAGCCGAATAGAAAGCTGACACTTGACGTACAAATTTTTTGATCAATTCTGTAGATTAACCAGCAGTTGTATAAATGTAGATTTTAATATTAAATTTGGATATAAGCAGAATCTGAAATTCCTGAGCCGACAATTGATCAATAATTAGCAAACAGTTTTGTAATTTTTACACGAATGCGCTTCGAAGATGAATGAACAACTTGTACCACCAGAAAGAGACAACTATTTTTGCTTATGCAATCCAAACATTACCATACCTCATAGCACTGTTATAATTTATACATCCCCAAGGGCTAACGTAACTACACAAGTTGATTCTATACTTTGTTTAAATATTCTTATTTTTCATCACTTACTGTTTTTTTTTTAGCCATAATGGACAGATCTCACAAATAATAGACGAGTTCTGTGAATTCGTTCGCTTCCTATTCTTGTAAATACCAATCTGGACATCTTTACTTTCTCATAATAATATATTTTCCCTATTTTATTATGTTGATAATTTTTGTCCGTATTTGTTTAAATTGCCAGGTGTTCTTTTACTTGAAAACATTCATCGTCTCCTTCTTCTTTCGATCCCCGTGTTAGTCGGCACAACTGATTTAATTTTTTTAATATATGCAGTTGCGTTTGTCGCTCGCTGCTGAGGTTTCTTCAACTTAAGGGCGACTTTAATGAATGGATCGCTTTGTAAAGGAAGGCCGCCAAAAGTGTTTATTAAAGTTATTCAGCTGATCTAATGGTTTCTGCGTCAATTGTTCGATAGTTTTCGCTGTGATTGTTTTCATTTTAAAAGTGCATAGGAAAAAATTTGCACAAACCAAAAAAAAACCTTATAAATTCAACTGATTCCTTTTAGTGAGTCCTAAGCAAATAAAATTATTATGTTCGTTTGTGGATAAATCTTTTATCTCCCGCGCACCTTCGCCCAAAAAGCGTAACCAAAATTTTCCATTTTTGTACAGAAATCTATGTAAAAATTTTAATTGTTGAATCTATTGTTGTTCATGAGCACTGAGCAGAATGCAGGAGTGCTTTATTGTAGGTGCTTTTTTGACAAATTTTGACCGAATTTAATTCCTCACTTTCACGTTTTCATTTGTTATGACAGCCATAATGTCAAGAAAGCTTTCTATCCTAGGGGCAATGGCCCTTGAAGATATTTGCACTTCAATTTGTTATTTATTTTTCTAATCACTTGGAATATAGAAGAAAGGTGAAAAAAGAAACTTAAGCCTTGTATGCAAGTAAGTCAGAAGAAACAAAATCCCTTCTAGCGCTACCGCTTAGGATAGTGAGAAAAAAGACTTTCATAGTTTTTTTTTTGTTCTCAACGTGAAGAATTCATTTAACGCTAAAATAAATAATCCAGCTATCTTGTTGGATGATTATATTTTCCATTTTCTCTCATAAGATTAGTTCCTCATATTTTCTTGAATTGGGTATAACTGTTTTTCAGTTAAATTGAGTAGGTACGCATGTCGTAAAACAAATTTCTTACGTTGACTTGCGCCTTTAATTTACCTGATGTGATAAATTGTGACTATTTACGATTTGTCGATTTCTTCCTCTATTGTTCTTTTATGTATATCCTTATCTGTTTCTTGCTCTTCCTACATAAACTTTATGTTGAATTTTTGTTTGCGCCTAAAATAAAGGATCATACCAAAGGATATCATAGAAATTTTTTTTAATTTTCTTTTGTTATGACCTTCGCATGTTTAACGGAAGGCTGTTTACGTACCTAGTTATCTGCGTTCCCATAACACGCATAATGTGAGAGATCGTTCGTAACTTGGGTACGTATGATCTTTGGTGTTTGATATGATTGCTGCATTTTCAACAAAACTAACCCCCATTTACGTTTGCATAGCGAAGGATCTACGCAAGCAATTTCATTTACTGTCGCTTCAGTTCTACGTTACAATTCAATGTGATACATGCATTTCGCGCAAGCTTTAACAACACTCATGTTTATCGGTATGAGAAACTGTAATGTTTACAATTATTAATTAAGTTGTTTAAAGAAAATGTTAAAACTCCGGAATCAGAGTTCTATAAAAATATAAAAACAAAAACCATTTGTTGAGAAGTCTATAAAGTGCCATGTGAATCTATTTGAAATAATTACGAATCATATCTCTCTCTCTCGCGCGCACGCTCTTAAAATAACAATAAATTTCTTGACATATAATTGTTAGCATACGAAGAAATTTAATTTGAATTAGCCCCTTAAATACCGATATTATGTAAAGAAAAAGTGTAGCGAACACCGCAAACAAATTATTTAAAACCGGATTTTTCGAAAATATACTACAGTTGTGTTGACTTCGTCATTTTTGGAGTTTTATTTTTGTTTTGTTATTTGTAGCTGTCAAATTACCGACTTTTCGTATTATTATGAAATGTGAGCGCAAGAGAAAGCTCATTGAAATGGTATAAAAAAGACCTTTGCCTAAGACCTTCTTGTATTCTGTAATTATTAAAAGATATGTTTTTCTCGTTTCAGGATCCTGAACTTGACTTCGAGCCCACGGCTAAACGTAAGCAAAGATTATCGTCGGTATATGAAAGTGAAACTGTAACATCGATGGTGTCGTCCGTTTATCCTTCGCCGGTCGATGATATGGCTATAGTTAATGAGATCGAAATACACAGCTCATCGGAATGCTTGTCAATGGACAATGCCGGATTTGAAATACCACATGACGATATACCTGACAGTCCCAGCAGTTTGCAGCCCGATCAAGAGATGAATGAAGAAATTGTTGACTGCGATGATATGACTGATGAGGAAGATGCTGGGAGCAGTTCAAGTTCAATTGTTTCGGGAGTTAGCTTGTATGACAATACCACGCATCGCGGAGAAAGAACACCAAGAGAGCAATGTTCGCCCATTGTAACTGCCACAACCGCCACCATTAATGACTCGGGTAGCTCTAAATTTTGCCACCAAAGTAAAGTGTGTTCGTTTGATAAATATGTTAATGATCACTACGATTGCTTAACACCAGTTACCGATCCAGAATCACCTCGCCAATGCCCATTACCCGCACTTTCGTGGGCTAATGCCCAAGATGTGTGGCGTCGAATGTGCAGAAAAGACGAACAAGCTAGTTGCTTACGTGATCCCGTCATGTTAGAAAATCATCCAGGTCTGCAGCCACGCATGCGAGCCATTCTTCTAGATTGGTTGATTGAAGTATGCGAAGTATATAAATTGCATCGTGAAACTTATTATTTGGCTGTGGATTATTTGGATCGTTATTTGAGCACCCAAAAAAATGTACAAAAGACCCATTTGCAATTGATTGGTATCACATGCTTATTTGTGGCTGCTAAAGTGGAAGAGATTTATCCGCCAAAAATAGGCGAGTTTGCTTATGTTACTGATGGAGCTTGCGAAGAGAATGATATATTAAAACATGAAATTCTCCTGTTGCAAGCATTGCAGTGGAACATCAGTCCGGTTACTGCGATTGGTTGGTTAGGTGTTTATATGCAGTTGAACGTCAACAATCGTACTCCTGCTTCGTTTTCTACAGTTCGAAATCCTATTCTTAATCACCATACTAATGTTTTAGAAGAACCAATGGCTTTTTGCTTTTCCTCCAAGGCCAGTTCTATGACAGAAATAGATGATGCTTTTGTTTATCCACAATTTTCGGGCTTGGAATTTGTCCAAACCGCTCAGTTGCTCGATTTGTGTTCGCTTGATGTGGGAATTGCTAATTTTTCTTATTCCGTGATTTCAGCTGCAGCTATTTCACACACCTTCAATAGGTAAGTTACTTTATTCATTTTTTAAATTTCTTGTTTCAAATCAGTTCTCCGTCTTTCCGCTTTGCAAAGTAAGTATGATATTCTCATTATCCCTTTGTATGATGAATATTTTTGAAACACAAATCAAAGAGTGCTCAAAGGAGACCAAACAGAATTTTAATCAAAGTTCTGTGCTTTTTATTTAAAGAAAACTCGACGATAGAGTTTAAGCGAGCAAATGCAAAATACATTTTTTACTTTCTCATTACAGGTGTTATTATTGCTTTCATTTTAGTTATTATTTCTTTCTCCATATTTTATTTCATTTATTTTTTGAGATCGTTTTTGTTTATACTTTGAACTTTCCATACTTTTTATTTTGGTAGAGAAACCGCTATACGTTGCTCGGGTCTAAATTGGCATAGTATACAATCATGTGCCGAGTGGATGCAACCTTTTTTTGACGTTATATGCGAAGAGTCCCATCACTTGCATTTATTAGAACAAAATGAACAAATCGATAATAAGTATGGTTTAGGGTATGTTTGCCCAAACATCGTTACCGACGATTCTCATATTATTCAAACGCACACCACCACAATGGCAATGTTTGTAAGTATTATACGTGCACAACATTACTTTAGTATTGTTTTCCTTATCTTTTTAATTTTGCAAGGATCGTGTTTACCTTATAAAGGATCACAATGTAACAACAAAACTGAAGCAAGAGGCTTCACCAGCTACTGGTCTAGTATGTCCAGAAGGCTTGTTAACGCCACCAGCATCCAGCCGCAAGCCCATGGTCACTATTGATGAAGAAAAAGGAGAAGAGCAGCAGCAACACCATCACGTATCTTCAGGATCGGGTATAATTGAGAATGCAGCTTGCAAAAGAAATTAAATGATTAACAAATACGTGAAGAAAACATTATTGCCTGCCAATGTAATACATAAACAATTAGAAAACAAACACCTTTTATTTTGTATATGTAAGAAACGTTAAGTAAAATTGATTATTAATTTAAAATTAATGGGAAATATAGCAAAACAAAAAGTTTCATATATTAAATAAGTCTATTTTAATTTATTTTTATTAATATTCTTATTACTACTACAGATTATAATATAATTTTTACTATTGTATGTTACTGCTTTGTTGTGTTTAAAAGACTTTCTTTTTTAATACATGGACATATGTTTACACATAAAACTATTCAGTGTCGTAAGGAATTGTTCTATCTGTTTCCATTTATTAGAAGCTTATGTCTGTGCGTATATAATTTTTAGTTCTTGTAGCATTATATTTTTTGCTTACCAAAAACATGCATACTTTCCTTTGCTTTTTCAGATTTCAATTATTAAAAATTATTTTCCAAAATTGCATTTGGTTTTCTGCTTTCCTGAAAATGGGCGAAAGCAAAGGTTAGAAGTTTTGGCCCAAAACAATTGCAATTCTTTAATGAGATTAGATTTTTGTTTCCTTTCAAATGTTTTCATTGCCCTTATCTCTCTTTTACTAACAACTACTCACTTTGATAGGAACGCAACAGCCGTATTTTTATATACTAATACATTAAATTTAGCGAAGTAAGTCGAGGTCTGCTAACTATCTTTCTTCCCATCAAATTCCAACATAAACCGGGTCGCAAACTCTTATTTTCCTAAATTAAAGCTTTTCATAAATTAATGGCAATTACTAATCACCATCGGTTCTTTTTTCATTATCCTTGTTTTAGGAAGAGCAAGACTTGAATGAGCGAAAATTACTTTTAAAATCTCGTTTGAAATGGCTTTCATGGTTAACTTTTTGTTGCTACAGTGAGCTCAACATTTGTGGCATAACTATTTAAAGTTGACTTAATGTTGGTAAATATTTTTAATAATTTTTCAAAGAACCTTTTTTAGTTAATTGGAATTAGGAAAAAAAACTGCAAATATAGTGTGATTATAAACCTGTTTTAAGGTTAAAAAAAGAACAAATACTTAAAATAAAAACAGAAAAAATAAAATTGAAGAAACTAACATAGGAAAACAAAACTAATTCCAATTTCTTTTATTACCTTGTTAGAAAACGTATATATTTTCAGGTTATTTTTTTAATTACAAAAATTGTTGTCAAATCCACTTTGCATTCAATTGTACGTCACTAATTTTTTAAATTTAGGTTTTAAGCTCAAATTTACTTTAATTTTAAAAAAGTTAGTCTTAGATTTTCGCTTATACATTGTAGGTATCAAGGATTTCAATTTAATTTTACCTCTTATTATTTTGTTTGTAGAAAATGCTTTCAGCTTATTTAGTGCTTGGATTAAACTTTTGAAAATAACTTCAATTATTACAGAATAATTCTTTATTTGTAACTCTTCAATTTTAAGTTCATCTCCATATAAAATAATGAACAAGAAATATTTACATAAAAAACTTTTAATACGCTTATAAGCCTAAAAAAATGTACAATAAAAAAATAAAAAATTAATAAAGTAAAAAACGTTTTGTAGAACCAATATTTTGCGAATTTTGCAAACTTATATTTCCCGTTTTTGCATCTAAATTTGTAGAAATCTTCATTTATCGATGACTGCTTGCTATATCATCTTTTACTACGATTTGTATCAATTGTATCCGCAAATACGTAATTAGCAGTATCTTTTTTTCGAGCATGATCATAAGAAAATTAGTTTCCTTTGGCGTGTTTATATTCTAGGCCACTTCCGGCAATTTCATATTAAACTAATATGAATAGAGAATCACTCCTTCCTTCCGTCAATCGTCAGTTGCTGCAAACTACCTTGTGAAATAGACGAGTAAAGTATCGTGAATATGTGTTTGGTTTTCCCTTTTTAACAACTTCGCTTCCTAGAAAATCGAGTACTTTCCATGCAGATTCATTAGCGAAGAATGAAGACTGAAGAAAGAGGAAGATATGATAATTGACTGTTGACCACTTAATGGGCGAGCAACCTATTATTACGCCTGCCTCTGCAATTTCACTTGGACTTGTTTTATTTTTATTTGATTCATTTGTCTGTCACACACTCTATTCTTTTTCGCGAGCACCAAAAAAGCAAACATACAGACATTTTATATTGTCGACAACTAATTTATTGAAAAGATGGAAATCCCGTTGAATTTTTTAGTTATTCTATTTAATGTTTTTTATATGACGCAGTCGTGATTTTTGGCGTGATTTCAGCTTAAATTGCGGAAATACCAAAAATTATAGAATTATCCTCGGTGTAAGCAAACTATGCAAATTATTATCCTGGTATCTGGAGTTAACTAAGTTCACCATTTAATTTTTAAAACGCGTAAACTGACACACGGTGTAATAAATTTTCTGTCGATCTAACCAAGTCCGTAAAAGTAATCCGTAAAAATTAAGATTGCTGTTACAATTCTGAAGGTCAGGTTCAAAACTAGTTCTTTCAATTGTTGAAAAACAAGCGGGTTTTCCCACAAACGCATCTGCAAATTGAAAAAATGAATATTTACTATTTTGCGACACATGGTATATTCTTCGGTTTAAAAAATAAATGTTTACATCCGCCACTTAAGCGAAGGCGTTATTATTTTGTTTATTCATTTGCAAGACGAATAATTCACGGCAAAATTAGTAAAATTATACATATATCGATTTCACTAAACCGATGGAACTTCTGTCCTCGAATATGTTCACTATAGATAAAAACTATTAAGGCAATTAGAAAAATTGTAGATAATTTGTATTTTAAAGCGGGTGGTGCTCAAGACCCTCCATAAAGGATATACAAGTCATTACAAATACACGTTAAAGATATAAATTGCGCATTTTATAATGCAATTATAATTTGATTCACTTTACGACCATTTACGATAATTTGTTGAAAAATTCACTTAATGTCGTCAGAAGCGTTTGCAATACCTGATAATAATCACTTGATTGCCAACATTTAAGTTAAATCTCGTCAAAACTAAGTGTCTTCAATACTTGCGCTTTTTTCGTGCATTTCAAAAGTCCTGTTAAACATAATTTGAATTTTTTTGCGCCATAGGAAAAAAAATCCCTTATCACAAGAAAACAGTAAACCTTTGACCTCCATTCTTACTCTTAACCTTACCTAAAAACTATTCTCACTCGATCCAAACGCTGGAGTGATTGGATAATTCTTGGGAGAGATGATACACTTTAATTTTGCAAAAAGTCTTGTTTTGTCCTGGGAATTGTTGACGGATATTATTGTAAAGAGACAAACGCCTGTGTATAAGCCTGATTACTCCAGTTAATAAGCGCAATCACTGTTTCCTTTAATTAAATAAGCGAAGTGTCTTCATACGTGGGCTTCCAAAGCCTTTTTTTTATCTTCAAAATAGAAAACCAGTTCATTGATTTTAAAGCACTTTTGTGCAAAATTCTCTCTTCATATTTTAATCAAATATCTGTAAATCGTTTAAATAATAACAAATTTTATTTGCTGGGATTTAGACTAAAAAAGAATGAGAAGTCAAAAGTGATTAAAATCAAAACAACTTCGGTCAAAGCTAAATTTATGTCGTACCTGTGTACGACCATAACGAATTAAATCGATATCCGTCGGAATATGTACGTTGCGCTTCCTGCGATAATTAATAGCATTTTTCAATTTGTCAGCTAACGCGTCTATGAGAACCCAATCAACGTTTACCGAATCCATTAATAGTTAAGTAGCGAAATGAAAGAAAAAAGTCATACTTTTTTCTGCGTGCTTTTGACTTCTTGTCGTCAGCTTGGTATGTCTTCATTTAAAATATAAATAAATTATGATTATCATTTGCCAAGCGCATTTTTGTGAACAAACGCATGAAAAAGGAGCAGTAAATCATTAAATGAAAAGTCACAAATGTAAAGCAGAAAAAAAATGTGAACGTAGGCAAGCATGTGTGTGAATGCACGGTGCACGGCTTACTTTAAATAGATATAAATTACAAAACACGAAAATGATAATTGAAAATTTTAATTCGATAGTAATTTTTCAATATTTTAACGTTTATGCTCTTTAATGATAATTTAGTGCGGTTACGATATTCCGCGTAAGGGAGTGGATGATAATAACTAATGTTTAAAGCTTTAAGACTTGCCTTGAATTCCCGATATATACTTGTTTAATGAACAGCGACTTATAAGGGCTTCTGTAAAAGAAGAGACAAACATTGCAGCATGAGAGTTAAATGTCTAACTTAAGCCCCGTTTTATTTTGTACTCTAAATCGAATGTAGGATTGAATATTTTTATGAATTCACATATAATCACGACCTAGAAAAAAGCCCAAAATATAACGAGTTGCGTGATTTGAGCAAAAATGAAATGTGTTTGCCTTGCATTGACTATTTAGTTTGTCTGCTTATAATTTAGTGTAAGACTGTACCCGACATCGACAGACGAGAAATACTAATTCTCCCGTTTCACTGGCAATAATCATATTTGCATATCAGGGAAGTACATCTATTCTAGTGGTGAGAGTTCCAAACTTGAGTTTCCAAACTTGCAACGAAAAAAAAGCATATACACATCTAGCACAGAGGTACATTTCTATCTCGTGTAATTCAGAGCTGAGAATGAAACTCCAAGCCTTTGCTAGCCTGGAAAAGCTTGACAACCGCTAAAAACGTCGTCCAATGTTCGAATCATACGAAGGTATCAAGCTTAGAAATTAATTTAGATACTATACAGGGAAAGCGCTCATATTAAGAAGTGTTGATACGATAGAATTTAAAATTTTTTTATTATTATAGATATCATTCATATTTTTGTAAAGAACCCTAAATGAGTCGAAGAGTTTGTAATTATATAATAACGTAAAGTACCCTATTGCAATTTTGACGTATTTATCGGGTTTCTTTACAGATAATTTCGGACCATTGAATTATAATATTTAGGGTAACGTAGGCTTTATTTATAAATCTTAGGAGATCTAGTTACAAATTATGTACATGAACTTGTATATATAATCTTTCAATGCTCGTTCTGGCCTTGCACGTTAGAATATTACAACTTTCTTCACTTGACTGATCTCGCCTTTCGCAAATATTGTCGTTGTATTCTCTTTAAAAAGCAAGTTGCAAGTATCAAACTTCATTGCGATATTTTTGTGTTAATCCATTTTTCTGCGAAATGGTTTGCGAATTGTTGTTAATCGTTTCGAAAATTGCTAGCTGCGTGAGCTAGTGAAGGATGATGATGTGTTTTTGATTTTATCATTTTCAAAATTTTATTTCTTAGAAATTCGACCAGTTTTCATGCAAATTCAATTCATCAAATGTGGTATTTTCATAACAATATATATATTAACTCTTTGACGTATGCGAATAAAGTTCCTAGAGAAAGAGTTCGGGAAATTGGAGTTTATCTCACTAAGTAATGTCGGCGAATTGATAGTACTATTTATTAACTTAAGTACGAAAGAAACTACAATAATAAGCCAACGTTTTTTGAGAGCAGGTACGTCCTTGACTATCAGCGCCCATAGAGGCTGCCCTCAAAACGGCGTGCTCTCTCGTCTAATCTGGGCCGCTGTCATAGATGAGTTGCTAATGAAACGAAACGACATGGGGTTCGAATCACTGGGTTAAGTAGACGATCGGGCAGTTTTCATAGCGGGCAGGCACGAACAAGCACTCCTAAACGCATACAAAACTTCGTAAGCAAAACCCACGTGCAGTGCCACGATAAAGGATTACACATTAGTTTTCGAAAACCCCCCCTGGTGCCTTTCTCTAGAAAGAAGTTAGCATTTAACAACGTTGGCTTATGTGACATTCTCTTTTGAAAAAAGTATAACACGGAACTCCAATATAAAGCGGCTAACCGAAAAGGCGGCCAGAGCCATTGGATTGCTATTGAAAGCAATGTACAGGACAATGGCAAGCAAAAATATTCATAAAATCTTTCGGCACAACACATAAACTATTGCAACTCGCAGGTTTCTACACCCGCCATAATTCCCAGGTAGCACCTGAAAAAGGTGGGTATTTTCGGTACGAATTCATGCAGATTCTGCCAAGAAACAAACAAGACGTCGTGTCACATCTGTAGAACCAGACACCAGGTATTGGCGGGCATTTCATAACGCCGGTATCATGCTTCGAATCAAGGAAGTTAGCGGAATTCATAAGAATGCTAAAAGCGTCTACATTTGGTCACATCTTGAAATAAGCGTCTGTAGTTGCTTAGAATTGAGAATAATTGAAAAAGTCAGTCTGTATTTGTAAACAACCGCCTGTTTAATTAAAAAAACGACTAAGAATTTGGAAGCATCTGAGAGTAAGCGTATAACAAGTTACTCTGTATTTGTTTAGAATTGAGAATAATTCAAAGAGTCGGTTTTATTACTTTTTTTTTAAAATGTTGAGTTTAAATGTACTAAGCCTATAAGAAATATGCCTCATATATTTAGATTATATTTTTATTATTAATATTATTATTATAAATTTATATATATCACCGGCTTCTGCCTCGCGATTTATCTTCTAGACATGTCTCTTCACTTGCAGTTGGATATTTGACAGAAATTATGATGTTGGGCTTTAGATCACGACTATAATTTATTGAAAATATTATTATTATTATTATGAATTCAGCCAGAGAATAAATTCTAAGACTAAAGTCTTAAAGCACTAGCATCTAAGGTTTTCGACTTTATTAAAAACCCTACCGCACTTGAGATTTGAACCCACGACCTTTGAGTTGCTAGTCGAGATTCTTGCCTACTTGGCCACTCAGGCGGAAGTGTGAGTTGTTTCCTTGTGATGGCACGTAGCTGGACATTGATCGCTAGACCATAATTATTGTTTGCAGATCTGCTCAGTGGCATCCGCCACACCAAGACGATTATATTTTCCATCATAAAATTAAATCTTTTTTTGAACGGCTTAATACTCATCAGAAAAGTCTTTTTATATATACAAGATTATATATTATATTTCAAGCACTTGTACGAATATATGGTAAGAATTAGGAGAACATTTTTCAAAATAGGGCAAAATCGAATGCCAGGTCTATAAAAATTGTATAAAACTATTCAGGAGACGTACAAGGGGAGATAAATGCTTATTGCTAAGAAAGCAAAATTATTTTCAGACACTCACGCTCTGTATTGGTCATGTGAATCGAATAATAACTGTACAACTAACAATTCTCTTTGCATATTTCTCTTAAATTGTGCACCTTTACGAATGGATATGTATCTATCGGGATCCTTGTGCTTGTTTACTATTAAATATTTTTCATATGCCGATTATATTAGTACGTACAAGCATACTCTATTCACAAAATGACAAAAAAGGTTTAAGAGACTTTCGACATGAAAAAGCGATTATTAGTAAGAGCCCATTTCTATGATTTTCATTCTTAGAACAAAAAGCGTTTTCTGGGCGACGACTGCTAATTTTCATTCCTTTATTTTTATACTCTGAATTACTTTTGGGACCTGCAATATTAAATTTGTGCGGACGTTCTATTATTTACAACCAATCTAAGCTTGTCTGTCCGTGTGCCCGTCTGAAGTTTATTTACGTATTTCTGTGCTGAAGCTGCAGATCACAGTTTTCAAGTTGTTTTTTAATGAAATTTAGTATACTGATGTGTTTTAATCCGAAGGCGAAAACTATTGAAAATAGTTCTGAACTTGGATTAATTTATTGATTGCTCTCCACATAACGCCTTATTTTGATAAGCAGCGCAATTTTCTATATTTTACGACAAAAATCGCTTTTAATTAGTTTGGAAAGCTTGGATCGGGTGTTATAGTCGCATAAGAACAAGGAAGAAGAATGAATGCACCGCCTCGCACCCTATAATTCAAACTTACGAAATTAATACAAATTAGAAATTTCATGTTTAAACAAATTACTTTTCGAAAAGCTTTATCTTTGATTGTGTTCAAGAAATATATAAATAGTTTTTTGTAAGAACATTTCGAATCACCATCCAATATGCCAAAAAACATTCACAATGAAAGTTTATTATTATTGTTTTAATTTTAGACTAATGAATTGAATTCTTAGACTAAAAAAAGAGACATTGAGCACTAGCAATACAGGCTATCGGCTCTAATTTAAATAAATGGATATTAGATAATAAGCTTAGTAGTATTAATAAAGTAAT
>NW_023998565.1:302223-343023 GCF_014805625.2 Glossina fuscipes
ATATTGAATTGATATTCTGTTCTGAAGCTGATTGTAGAATGTTCAAAGGGTTAATCGTTCCAAATGCAATACTTCTAGCCAAGGAAAAGTTGAGGTAGTCGCAGAGAATGTGCTTTATAGTAAGAGTTTGTCTAAAACTGCAGATTGGGGGAGAAGACTTCTTCAGCATCCATTGGTGAGTTGCAATTGTATGACGAAGGCGAATTCTCGAAAATGTTTGGATCTTGGTTTTCTCAACATTTGTTGGATATAGAGGTGGAGTTAATTGAGGGTTAATGCAAGAGTAGTGTTGATGATGGTATTGTAAATTTCCTTCTGCAATTTTCTTTTTAACTCTTCTTCCAATGTATCTTTGAAGATCCAACTTTTCCATGACATCATCCATAAATAGAGGAGCAGAAGCAGCATACTTAGCAACATGTTAAATCAATATGTGAAAAAGTATGATGAGTTGAGAAGTGCGTTCGTTTTCCATCATTTAAAACGCAAAGGTTGCTTTAAAAAAGGCCTTTTCTAAAACATTACCGCGAGTGTTGTTCACTGTTGAGCCCCAGATGGTATTCCAGCTGTTGAAATCGCCGCATATAATTAATGGGGGGGAAAGTACGGAGAATAAACTGTAGAGTTCTTGCTGAGAAAACGATTGCGAAGGTGGAATATAGAGCGAAAGCACTGTAAATTTTATATTTAACATTATTTGTATCGCTACGGCTTGCATATTTGAGCTTAAATTTATGCGTTTGTGAGGTATACTTGATTTTATAAAAACACCTACTCCTTGTTTGGAATATGAATTTTGATCAGCATTCGTGAAGTATCCACTATATGATTTGGGTGGAATAGGATTAAAAGAGCTTCTACAATGGGTTTCTTGCAGCGATAAAAAGGTTGGATTAAAATCACTTATGAGTGTACGGAGTTCAAAATTATTAATAATTCCCTTAATGTTCCATTGTAGAATTTTAAAAACTTTATTTAACTGTAGTGACATGTAAGCAGAGTGGAGGGAGGGTTAAGTTGACATGTCAGCGTCTCCGTCGAGAAGGTCACTATAGGAATTTTTCGTGAATGATTTATTCTTACCAGCAGAATAATCTGTATTTAGGTGATTTGGTACATTTAAAGCGCAAGGGGTTGGCGCACGTGAATAATTTGAAATTGAAGGTTGATTGAGGGATGAAAGAATGGATTCATTAACGCTTGTGATTTGTTGAGTAAAGTTGAGAGCTGGAGATTCTGGAGAATTTGGTATATTAGATTTTAGCAAATGTGTTGTTGTTTTAATTTTTTCAATATTTGCAGTTGCTTTGGTTTTCGAAGGTTGATTAATGGATGAAAGAATGCATTCATTACCACTTGTGATATGTTGAGTAAAGTTGAGAGCTGGAGATTCTGGAGAATTTGGTATATTAGATTTTAGCATATGTGTTGTTGTTTTAATTTTTTCAATATTTGCAGTTGCTTTGGTTTTTTCAATATTATCTTTGGCAAGTGATGTAACTGGTTTCGCAATATAATTTTTGGTTAATGGTGGAACAGGTTTTTCATTGGAAGCAGTTGCAGTTAAAGTCTTACTAGGCTCGATTTGCGAGCCAACAGCAGCATAGGTATTACTTTTGCCAATTCCATGGGCTACAGATGGATTTCTTTCCCGGTATGTGCATCGCGCTTCGCCCATGCTACAGTAATTTGCTGTTTTAATTTTTAGTATTTCACGCATCTGTACAAAACGTGGGCATTGTTTGTCTAACGCTGAGTGTTGATCATTGCAATTTATGCAGAAACTACAGGTACAGCTTTCAGTATGTGGAGGATGACCACAGTTAGCACAAGATGCAGCATTAGTGCATCTTTTTGCCGTATGACCCAGGCGTTGGCAATTTTTACACCTCATTGGATTTGGGATGTATAGTTCTACTTTACATTTATACCACGCCACATCAACTGTTCGCGGTAATCGATAGCGATCAAAAGTTAAAATAATCGTTCCTGTAGGAGAGCGTGTTTTTCCGTCATCATTCAGTTTGGTTAATTTATATGCTTCAGTCACTCCTTGAATGCCCATTTCGCGAACAATTTCATCTTCCGGCACATGCTTTAAGCAAGGGGCATAAATTACGCCTCGAACCGAGTTAAGTTTCTCATGTAGTTTAGCTGAAATAGCACATAGATTAGCTAAAGATTTGGCCTTTATGAGTTTTTCGGTTGCGCGCGGGTTCCCAGCGAGGACCAGTAAATTCCCATCGCTTAGAATCGAGATCGAGTCGATGTATGTTGTAATGCTATCTAGAGCTTTTTTTATAGCAAAAGGGCTAATTTGGGAAATTGTTATTCGAGCATCGGTTGAAGAAATAACAATATATTTTTTATCAATAGGGATTATATCGCTGATCGGCAACACCGGAAAATCTGATTTTTTACTTTTTTTTCTTTGGGGGGATGTATCACTTAATAGATAAAATCTATTCGGGTTTTTGTCCGGCGACCCCGGGGCCATTATGCCTTATTGTTGTCTATTTATTATTATTTTTGAAATAACCACTCACTTGAAAAGGTTTGGGAACTGTGCAAGAAGGTTGGGAACTACTAAAGAAAAGTGTCAAATGTTTTCAATTTTTATTTTTTTTTATTTTGTTTTTTTGTTTTCTATTTTTTATTATATATAGACGAAACAAAAGCACAGACGCGATATCTGCGTTAACCAGTTTTAGCAATAACACTGAAAAGACAGAAGTTAAATACACAAAAACACCGAAAACACCGAAACAATTGAAAAAACGCAGACGAAAAGAAAACACGCACTACACTGAACACAAGTCGATTCGTCTATCCGAAAGTTTAGTTTGTGCAACTATTTTTTTGAAATAAGGATTTATATCGACATTGGTCGCAAAAATGGTCCTATCCAATCCCGTTCTTGGGCCAAAATATTTATTATAATTGAAATCTGTATATCGAATACGAGCAAAGCAGACCAAATTCGTATATAGAAAAACGTAATGCGAGGAACATGGATCTTTTCGTAATAACTCGACGTATTGACTTCAATAAATCAACTATATAATTGATTAGCTTCTGTACTTTACATCATTTGTGATGCGTGTGTCTTGTCATGCATTTTTACATTTATGTTTAACATAAAAGCCGCAATTTTCGAGATAATTTAATGAAATTTGGTACACGAACTTGTTTTGACCAAAAACCGAACGTCGTTGAAAGCGGATTGGTTCAGACTTTCTTTACGAACATTCCACAAATAAAACTTTGTTTTAAACAATTAAAAACTTTATACTCTTCATTAAATAACCTCACTTCGCCTCTCCTGTATAGACTATGTCGATTGTTTACTAACAGTTAGGTTTTTATATAGTGTTTGTGTACCGCAAATATTCTAAAGATAAGAACATTGCTTCACTTGACGAGATATCAAAGGCGTTTGCTTCATTACGATTGCTTATCTAAGGAGAAATTGTTGAAAGAGACAGCAGACCATTAATCTACTCCCAGTAATTTAGATTATAAACTCGGGTTTTATATACAGACATGTTGAATGCATTAGGACCTGGTAAAGGTGTAAATAATGATATAAAATTAAAAAAAGGTGCAAACTTTGGCTGAAATAAGTTTATTTTAAAAATGAATTTACAAAAGAAAAAAATTAATTTAAAACTAAAACTGCAGGAATAAGAAAAATTTATAGTGAAGAAGGCACTTTTTAAACAAAGTACGTTAAATACCCTATCCCCCTTCGCTTAATACGGGTATTCATCGAAAAACTTTTTAAAATAATAGCCCACTATAACATTTTTACTAATTTTCGATCAATACAATTAAGAGAAAACGAATAAAGTTTTTCTTTTTTCTTGCCAAACCAAAGTGTAAGGGAGGATAGCCTTTCTATAATTTTTCATTATTATAATTGAACATATCAGTATCAATCTCACGGTTTTCCGCACCACCCTTGGGGTACCGTGATAGGCGCGTTGCCAATTGTTTTAAATGGCTGGCTCCCCTGTAGGCCTACACCATTATAAACTTAATTTAAAACTACAATATATCTATATAATATCTATATAATAGTAAATAAATCTAAGCCCCGTTAATACATAATATAGATACATAATAAATACATAGAAGATACTTATAAATTGATCTGGATCCCTGCTGGTGTGCTGATATTTGCAAAAGAAAAATATTGTGGTTCCTGAATGTTATATATAAAGGATGATCCCAAACTTACCGCTTGGCCTACGGAAGTATCGCATTCTGCTGAAGCGATGCGGTGAGGCGTGTGCTTGTTTTTTTAATCTAACACAAGATGAAAAAAAGTGAATAAATTGTACATAATAATAAGTGAAGGTAAATGCAAACTCACCTTTGGCTTACAGCGATTTTTCATAGATATTGAGGCGGCGACCGGGTAGCTGGATTTGATTGAACGGCTGATACTTGTCTTTTTATCTAAAATTAAATATAAATAAGGATGTAAGGAAAAAAATTTATTATTATATTTGATTTGCCTTTTACTTGCGGTTCTCCAAGCCCGATCCTCCATTGATTTCATTTTGCCCTGTTAAGCCAGGAAGATTGAATGAAATTGAATGTGATGTTAGCTGGCAGCGAGTCTGCAACTGGCAGCAATTTTGTTAAATCTCCAAATTCAAACAAAATAAAAGCTTCTAAAAATGAAGTCTCCACAATTAGTACGAATTCAACTGAAACTGTGAAAGGCGAGTTTATCGCATATTTCATGCGTGTGCTTAACACACCGACACTTGTACAAAAAAAAATTCGTACATACATGTATATCTATTGAACAAATTACGAAAAGAAATAAGTAAAATTTTTGCAAAATATTTGAAACAATTCGGAAAGTTGTTAAAAATTGAAGACAAATATAGTTTTATAAAAATTGAAGACAAATTTATAGAGATGATGAAAAATTTCTCAAAAAGCTGTGCACTTCTGATATCTTTCATGATCTGCAAATACTATCTTGTTCCATCCGAACGCTGAGAAGGTATAAAGAAAGCTTATACTTGATATGCCGCAATTTATAACTTGAGTTCACGTCCAGTAATTTATCAGGCTTGACAACCCATACTTAGGAGGAATTTTAGCTAAAGTCTCTTGGTGGACCATTGCAATAAGCAGGCATTGTTTTTGAACGGATTCTATTGAATACATGTGATACTTGCAGACACGACGTACTCGTGTATTGGTACACTAAGCTCACGTATAAAGAGCGCTCAATATGCAGATTAGAATGCAGTTTGTGATCTTATACTAATTCTAAATCAATGGACGACCGTATATTTTCTAATTTTTGTAAAGCAATGAAGTACGCAGCGTTGAATAAATTCCTTCTTGAGAATGAATTGCATTTTTTTAATATTTAATTTTACAAAATTTAAACTGTCCATTGTTACCAAGTTATCTAACCCAGATTGAAGGAGCTACGAGTGCAATTCCAATGAAAAGGAAGAAAACAGCTGAACATCGTCAGCATACATTAACATTTTGCAGCATTTAATCACCTAAGACAAATCATTGGTAAGATAAACAAAAATGGCCCTAAGTGGCTGCCTTGAGGTATACCTCATGGTCATAGGGCATCAGATCACAAATTTCAATAAGTGCAACGGCCAGTTAAAGACTTGGCTTGGGAAAGGCTTTTCTGAAATCAGTGAATACGACGAGCGAGAGTCGCTAAAAAGCCTTGAACATTTGGGACGCAAACTCTGGGAGGTTCGCAACGATTGACCTTCCCTTTAGGAAGCCATGCCAAAAGAGACAAATACAAGATTTAATGACGAAAATTATTTGTTGAGCAACAATTCTTAAATATAATTTAGGTAAGACACTCAATATGTTAATGCTTTGTGAATTGGAATAAGGAAGCTAGTTTTCTAACGCAAAAGGGAAACACCTGTTTTAACAGAATGATTAAAAATCCTTGATATAACATAGCTCATCAGAGCATGATTTATATGATATATACACGTAAAGTATAGATGCTTAAAATAGTAATAAGGAATGAAAAGCTGATTGACTAAAAGAAGAGTGAAAATGAGAAAAGTGACGCTGCAGAAAAATAGAGAGAGACAAGACGCGGAGGTCAGTGATCTAAAATTATAAAGTCGCTCAGCCATCAAGTGGAGTCAAGTTGTAGAATAGTAAAGTTGTCAAACCTTCTTCCTTACTTTTATTATTACTTCTTCATATTTTACTGCTCGTAAATTACTTTTTAACCCTTAACCAACGACAGGGTTTTGCAAAACAATGACCAGTAGATCGACGGATTTTTGAGAGTTGAAGTGTCCTACTTTCAGAGAAAGGCTTAAATTGTGGATAGAAAAATTAAAATTAGTGCGCACGTACGCACGACTCCCTCTTTCTTTCTTCTAACGGATAATGCTCAGAAAATGACGATAACAAACTGTATTGATTGTATACGGCGAACCCTACACTCCTGTATGGCAGCATTTGTTTTTTTTAGAATATTTGTAATGTATGGCGAATATGGCGGCATTCGTTCGTTAAGAGTTAATAAATATTAGCATAACACCTTTAATTCAACTAAAGTAATATCAAATACTTACATGATGGAAGATCATCAGCCCCAAACGAATCATTTGGAAGTATCTGTATTAACGTTGGTTGGTTAGATGTAATCGAATCTTTGCCTTGCAACGATGTTAGGGTTTCCACATTCGCCGCAAAAAAGTCAAGCAATGTGAGTGATAGGTAAGATTTAAATAGTACAATATTGACTTTGTAAGTTTGAGCAGGAATAATCTACCGATACGTATTTTTATTTTGAACCTTGATATTTTTGAGATATTTTAATAAAATTGATATATTAACTTTATATTTCGATTTCCGGTTCCGAGTCGTGACTGAATTCAAGAAGAAGATTTCATTTGACAGAATTTAAAGAATCAGCTATTAGGATTAAATTACAGATAGTATTTAGATTTTTGCAACGGACTCTAAACATATTAAAAAAATCATAACTATATCTATTACGGCTGAGTTTTATAAAAATAATGTTGCTAAAGACATGTTTCGAAACATTGAACTTTATCTCATCAAGTAATGCCGGCAAATCGATAATATCATATATTAACTTAACTTAAAAGGCTAAATCGACGTTTCTCAACGGGAGGAAATGCTAGTAAAAATACAGTGACAAATATCGCCAGAAACACGCCATATGGTGAAGACCTGAATTCACTATGTCCATCAATCCCCTTTTAGCCCCTCAAAGATGCAGTTCAAATAACCTTTTTCTTTAATAATATCATCATCAATAAAGCTAAAGAATTAAAGTTGCTAGCCGTTGTTTTTAATAAGCAATACAATTTCAAAGGCCATTGCTTTTTCCGTGCTGAAATAATGAAAAACGGTGATTGCATCAAAATTGTTTCGATTAAGTGAAGCTCTGCACATCCATCCTTATTGATTCACGTCGTTCAATCATTGATGCCATTTACCGCTTGGAAATTTACGAATAATCTGAGAAATAATACCAAACTTTTAAAGAGTCTATATCGTTCAACAGTCCGCACACATAATACAATGGTCAAAAATTTATAAGGTGGGTGAGGATGGTAAAATGTAAAGTTGGAAAATATAAAAGTCAAATTAACTTAGCAAAAATCCATAATTGAATTTGGCAAGAAAAACTGTGTTCGATTTTTGGACACTTGGAATAAGCTATACAATGGAAGTGCGTAAAAGAGAACATCTAAACGCAAAATATAAACAGCTAAGGAATTTGTGTGGTAATTAAAATTTATGCACAAATTGTTAAATTAATATAAAAATTAGTGGAAGTGTTTAAACATCTATTCTATAAAGCTATGTATTCAAAAATAGAATCGTGTAACATTGTAAGAATACATATAAAAATTAGCAAAACAAAGAAAATAGAAAGGAACGTATGAGAAAATAAATGTAAAAATGATATGAAAAGAATTTTTTTTTTTAATCATGAGAGTAAAGCTGCAAATCATGAGCTGAAAGATAAACTAGGGTATGGAATTGGGCCAAGACTTATGATCTGTCCGTTCGTTAAGTAGGTTTCGTCCGTCCGTGTATTCGTATAAGGATAAGTACGCGCGTTTCTTTTAAGTGCAACTGTCTGTGCAGTGTCCATGAGACAAAAATGTAAAACTCTCGACATCTTGCGAACTAGTTAGCTCAACAATGCCGATGCAACAGTGCGACCGATCAAGTAGGCCTAAAAATAATCAAGTCCATAGTTTGATAGTTGCACAGACTTTGAGTACATTACAGACATTAGCCGCTACAAGCATCTCGAATATTTCGATATGATGTATAGTCTCATACAGAATCTCGAATGATCTGTTATAAACATAAAAGTCTATCCATTTCAAAAAGTACAAAGGAAAGCTTGGAGCTTGAAAATTAATATTTTGTGGCTAACTAGGTCGAAAGCTTTACTGAAATTAGTGTTGATGACATTCGTGCGCAGGCCACTGGAGAAAGCTTTTAAAACATGACAAGTGATCTCTAAAGCTACGGTGAAATGAATAAATAGAAGATTTGATAGCAAAAAGTAATTGATGAGTAACAATCCGTTCAAGTAATTTATGTAAGGCACTCAACTTAGCAATACATTTATAGTTCTCCACGACATGTTTGTTTTCACATTTGTGAAGTGGAATAAGGAAACTAATCTTCCAACATAAAACGAAAACACCCGATTCCAAAAACTGAGTAAAAATCTTTGAGATAATACCACATAGCTCGTCAGCGTCTGATTTCAGAGTACATGATGGAATGCTATCAGGCCCAGGAGCACAACGGATATATGAATTACTTGATGATACGAATCTTTAGGTAAGCTAAAAGTTGTATGGCGATTTACAATTATCTCTGAGAACAGAGGAGAAAGATCAAACAGTCTGGTATTACAATTAGGGGTATGAATTTACTGAAGTGAATTCTAACGTAGGATAGGCTACGTGTTACGTGTTAAAACAAATCGATAATCCGTTTATGCCTTGGATTCGCCATTTTCACCATCTCTTGGCTTCACTGGCGAGAAATTAATTCGAAAGGTCTTCGTCACGTCCAAACTTCTTGCTGAGCCGATCTTTTGTTTTTAGTAGGGGTTTGCTTGCGTTTATTTCATCTTCACGCAGCAGCATTAAAATAAGAGTTCGCCATTTTGGCAACCAACTTTCTTTTCGAAACAGTATCAAGTTTTTCACTCCAAGCCCTGTTGGGCTGTCTCCATCCGTATAATGCCTAATGACGAAGAATTTAATTTATTCGAATCGTTCGAGTCCTCGAAATAGTGTGGATATCGTAAGCAAGTTTCTTCATGCGTTTTACAATTCTGAAGCGTAGTGTGTGATATCCACGTGGTGTAGATGCATTTTCTGTTCGACAGTAAGGGCTATTAAAAAGTGCAGTGTGGGGTATCTAACCACGAACCTATTCTTCGGCAGTTGTGCCCATATTTTTTGGTTGCAGCTTTTGGGTACCAATCGGGTCTTCAAGTTTTTGGCTCCTTCTCACATACTTCTCACTACAGAGAGGGTGTATTTAGTGTACGTTGACTTGTGTATACATAGAAAATCCAGTAGATAGAATCGCGCAGAAAGCTCCGATTGCATTGCTTCTACTCTTACATTGTAGATGTCAGTTATCGCCTTGTTCTGAGCACATTGATAGGTCACCAATTATATGTTTCTATCAAGCAACGGGAGAATCGATTTCGTCATCTTTTGGTATTCTTGCTTTTAAACATAAATTTAGAGAATATAAAAAACATGACATTTATAAGGTCGATCCTTTACCAAGTCACTGAAGTTTTTTACTACAATAACAGGATATAGCGCAACGGTGGGAAGAACAAATGTTTAAAAATTAAAAAAAATATGAAAGCACATTTGACGACGTCCAGCACATCCAACCATTGGACGAATAAGAATTGTTACACTAAAAAAAAAATATGTTTATAATTTATAAAACATGATGAAATATATTTTGAGTAATGTATATTGTGCCAATTTTTTCCACAAATGCTTTTTTCACGTGAAAAAGTTATCAGAATTAATACAAGCAGCTGCTACGTTTCACTGATTTGGTGCAAATCATGCATTTTTCTAGAATACTAATTTTAGTTTGCATTTTTTTATTATTACGAGAGTATATAAAGAACGTTGTATTTTGAATAAACGTTAGATCGGTAAATTGTGATCAATTCTTCTGGTATTCGCAAAAAATATTATGGTTCAAGTTGCAGAATATCTTCTCTATAAAATCCTTAGCAGTAACCATTGTTGAATGTGTCTGTGCTACTCGGCAAAACAAGGATAAAGTCAATTCTCATAAGTCCTATAGTGAGTATTAACATTTGGTGACTCTGACGTGATTTCAACACGCAAGCTTCTGACCCGCGGCGTATGAGTGTGATATTTTTAATTCGCATTTCTATTTCGCTGTCAGATGAAAAAGACGAATGATAATGTTATAGCATTCCAAACGGCCATTGTCGATTAAAAGAAGACTTCACGAGATTGAAAGAATCAAGCAAGCAAACGCAACCGCTTGCTTTGCTGTTGCGAAGATTGATTTCTTTGCATTTTTCATGTAGCTCCACGGGTAAACCTTCGATTTGCTGAGTGATTTTCGCTAGTTTCAATGTACGTCCTGATATGGCTTTTTCTGCGTTGTGTAACATTACTGTTTATATTCTTACTGTCTGTCTATAGAAAACTATTAACAGTATAAAATTTGAGGGCAATTCGAATGTGCCACTTTAGGAGGATTGGAGACATATGTACGCGCCTTTGCTGGGCTACTTAGTTCGTGAGTTGTGGGAGGGGTTCTATAGTTTGGGCTCACTGACACTCCTCAGACTGTTACAATTAAAAGAAGAGCACCTATTTATCCTTTACCAAACACACGAACGGACATAATCTAACCTACCGAACGGGCATCCCTTGCACTCCTGGGCCCTGCTGTACCGGCCCCCCTTTCATACATGTGGCAAAAAGAAATTTAGCACGCTTTCATAGTATAATTAAATTTATCCTTTTCCTTTGTCCTTGCAAGGAATATTAATAAAGCTGCGAAAAGTAATCGATTTTCAAGAGGCTCCAGATTTGTAAATAGTACCTGAATTTGCAGGATGCCAAGCAATCGTTTGAAATACTTAGTATTTAGTGTCTCCCTTCAACATATAGACTCTTGAAGGATTGTAAAACAACCTCTTTATAAGAACTTAGGTAAAATGTAATTCTCCATTATTATCACGCATCAAATATTTTCTTACATATATCATTGTATCCAAAAGACTCTTTCGTTAATTATATACGCATTCGAAAGCATACATATGCAAAAAATTAAAATTGTCGCGCACTTGTGTTAACACATGATTAGATTGCTAGTTGTCTTCTTGCATATATTTTAATTGAATTTAATATTTTAATGTTTTGGTAACTGTATTCTAGTTCACAAAAAAAACGTTTCCAGCGTTTATAGCGGCCATCATTACGATGAGATGACGGGGTTACATGACAGGTGCTTACGTATATATAAAAAAACAATAATAATCAATTTATAATATGAAGAAGAACAAAGATTTTGATCATGCATTTTCAGTACAAGCTATACGCTTTTATTATTTTTTGTTGTTGTCTATTGATTTATTATAAGTATCCGACCATTTTTACCTACACTCCTTTATTTCTTCATCGCTCTGCTCCGTCTCCCCTAACGAACAACCAGCCAAATCACTCCATCCCCTCTCAATCGTTTATTAAAATCACATTGAAACATGTTTTCATATCTTGAAGAGGATTCCAAGACGTCTTTCCGTATCGATTTTCTCTCTTTCTTTCGATTTTGCATGTTTTGCATAATCTTGCAAAATGTTTCTACCCAGCGACTATTTGCTGAGTACGTCTTTTGAGCTACAAATTGACCAGGGAGTTATAAAGTTGAATCAGACTAATTCTGCAGGTACGCAACCGGTATCAGCGTTTACTGAGCTGCGAAGTCCAAGTAGTACTAGTGGCAAAATATCTATTCATTTTGTAACGGTGTCATATTTAACAGAATTTTTCAAAGTTCGATGCCATCTTTCAATTTGATCCTTACTTTGAAGGTGATATGTTGTTGTATGGACGAATTTGGAAACGGTCACTTTGGCATATTTTCGGAATAGAGGGGGTTGAAACTGTCTCCCTTGATCGATTGTAATGTGTTTTGGTACACCAAATCTATAAATCCAGGCAGGAAGGCGTTAGTAACTAACTCAGCAGTGGTATCTTCCGAAGGTATAGCTTCCGACCGTCTTGCGAATATGTCATTAGTTGAAAGACATTATCTGTAATTTGTTGAGGAAGGCTGTGCACCAGTCATATCCACGCTTATGTGTTTAAAACGTTGTTCAGGGATTCCTGCGCTACCAATTGGCGTTTTAGCACGTTTCCAAATTTTTGATTGCTGACAGGATAAGCTATGTCTGCCTTCATTGACGACCATGCGAACCGTTTACAGATTTGGAACCAGAATGTGATAAGTTAAGCGTAATATCAAATATTTCTTTGTGAGATATTTTTTCGTCAGGTGTGGAGGTATAACAGGTGTAGAGCAATCGTAAAGAAATTCTACATTTGAATTTCCTAACTTGATTTTTTTCAGAACAAGAATGTGTGACGAGGATAGGAGTAAATTTTCTGACTCTTTATTACATCCTTGACCTCCTGCCAATGACTTGCGATCAATACTGTTTGCAAAGAGATAATTTGAATTAGTAACAGAAAATCAGCGGTTGCTTTATTTTTCGTCTGACATGTCTGTTGTTGGTACGACGATGTCCAATATAGGCCTGACTGAAATATCATTGTCAGATCTTTGGCAAAAAACAAACGTAAGATGTTTGTGATCTGTGTAAATGGTAAATATGGAACTTTCCAAGAACTGCTAAAAATGGTGAAGACCGGAATATATTGCTTGTAGTTCGCAACCGTAAGTGCGATAGCAGCGGTGTATTTCCATTAAGTTTTTGAGGAAAAGACAAGCAGTATCCAACGATCATTAACATATTATTGCAAAACTGCTCCCACATCAAAAACCAAAGCGGTAGAGATGGTCTTTCGATCAGATAGGCTGGAGGTGACGGTTCGATAAACTAATTTTTGCAAGAATCTAATGCGTTTTATAATACATCGTTTCAAATAATTTTTCATTTTTTTATAATTTTTATTTTTAATTTCTTGTAAATCATGGAGAACGGTTTGTGTCTCGAGTGCTTCGGGGGTTAAGTTTCGATAAAAATGAATAAGATCACGAAACTGATAAGAATCCTTTTGATGTTATTAAATATGCTAGGAAAGATCGTTCACTTTCCGATATTCGCATTTCGCAACATTTATTGTCAAGTCATAGAATCTCAATCGGGGGAAGAGTATTTTAAGGTGTTCTTTATATTCTTGCAAGTTTGTAGAGCCGATAAGAACAATCTGTGCGGTTTGCAGTGAAAGGGAGGCTCTGTTGTTTCGAAGTGAATTTTTAGGAACTGAGCAACTTTTAACAGAGGAAATTTGACATGAAACAAGGTTCTTAATTTTCTTTATGCTATCCATAAGTCGTCTTCTTTTGTCGTTGACAAGCAATCCAAAATGTCCTAGAAAATGTCTTAAAGTTTCCTACGTCAGTCGCCTTGGGGAAAGGATTTACTTATTCTCCATTTGATAATTGCGCGGTGCTCAACATTGGTTAGTCTTATCCAAGACAATACAAGAAAATCTTTCAGATGATGTAGATGATGATCTTTTATCCGACTGTGGCTTCTGTTTTGATTTCGTATGCGGACTTTAATTCGATCGATATGTTTAGACACATCAGTGATTTTGGTCGGGCAATTAAATAGCATTTCATTCGCCCAGATCACTGGGCTTACTAAAGAACAATCTAACGCGTCATTAAATTTGTCTGCCCTAATTTCGAGTTAACTGGCAAAATGGCTTTTTTAGAGCTTCGTATATATTTTGTTTCATCGAGTTTTAAATGATGAGACTTACTGCGTTAAGGACATTACTTTCAACAGAAACGACTAGGGTATGATATTCGGTGGTATCCGAAGTAATTCCCATTGTAAAAGATTCACTCTTCAATTGGATAAACCAAAGGCGGGTATTAGATTTCCAAAGATATGGCACCTTCAATGCAACACGTGAAATGTTGTTTTACTGCGGCCATAGGTCGCAAGTTTAAAACTGTATGTCTTAAGTTTACGCAGAAAATGCAGCTCCGTTGTCGAGGTCGCTAATGTGGTGCCGTTAATTCGTTGTTTGTCGAAATTGTGACACAACAAACACTCTAATAAAAATATTCTGCAAGCAAAACGTAATCAATCAACAATTTATTTTCAGCACGAAGCTCGAAATTTTATTGCATAAATTCCTTAGCTATATTCAGAGGTGCCAACTTTCTGTAGGCCAACCAACTCTCTTACATTCTAATATATCTTAACAAAGTTTTTGTCAATTTTCAAACTATTATTAATTCTCACAACAGTTAATGCAAGGTTTGTCTAACTAAGTTTGCTAACATTTGATGGGAATCGTTTAAAGTAGAAGCAATTTCTCGATTTGTTCACCGAAATGATATAGAAAATATTGCAGGTGTCTAAAAATTGGCACCTAAGGGCCAGGCAGAAAGGTTTTCCGTCCCTTGCCAGTCATAGAAGAAAATTATGTTCTAGCCGGGACGCTAAATAATCGACGATTATTGGTAAATGCCATCAACGAAATGCTGATCGTGCAGTAAAAGGAATAGGCTCACTCAAATTCAATTTCCAACATTTGACTTTTCGCTCATACCATTTGTTAAAAATGCAACCCTGTAGCATTGCAGCATGTAGGATTGTTCAATTTAGCGAAGAGGAATGACAAGCTATAAGAATAATTGGAATTAATATGATGGAAAGAAAAAAATAAAGGAAACCACATTGCGTAGGGTGATTTAGAGGTTTTGAGAAAACCCGTTTCTAGAGTTTGAATCGTTTCTATTTGGCGGTTAGACATTTTTTTAAGGTCAGGTATAAAGAAAAATACTGCGCAAAATTATAATTTTTGCAAAATTATTCCGTGCGAATAACGAAAAAAAGGAAAAAATTACTTACTATTATTTAATAAAAATGAAATCAATAGAAAGAAAATAATGCATAACCGTAATAAGATTTGCTTTTGTGCATGTAAAAACATGTAAAGATCACTATTTTTTTGATACCATGATTCCATTTGATGTAAAGGTTACCATTTGTGATAAATTTGGATGTGTTTAACATAAAGATACCTGTGTAAATACCAACTATGTTAAACAAAATAAGCGTTTCATATAAGGAAGCAAATAAAATGACAGGCAAAATATTATCTCAGAAATACCCATAATTTCAACATACTTGAAGCTACATAAAGAAAAATTTATAGGAATGTATCTGTTAGTAACAATATAATTCTGCACTACATTAAGGACGGAATGAATCCCGGATGAAAATTTACCTCTCAAATGTCGGAAAGCATACATATTCGTTGGTCGAAAATTAGAAAAAAATTTTCTATTCGTGTCTTACCGAAGTTCTTACTTATAATCTGCTCATTAAACTCGCAACCGTATCACCTTCAAATTGACAAGCCTCCGCATGTCTGATGTGCCTCTGTACTAGATGTGTTCATGCTTTTCTTTGCTTCCTTTTTTTTGGTGTTATTCATTCTTGAATTATATATTTTTTCTTGACTTCTTTTTGTATACTTTGTGTTAGTCATTAATAAGAGCAGGCTAGCGAAAAAATTCAGTTTTAATAGTTCCATTAGATATTATACGCTATTCTCTAGCACCAAACAAGATTACAACTCCCTGAATACAATTTGTTATTTGAACTTTATTAATGCAACGAGAGATACTCTTGTCAAAAATCGTAAACACTTCTTTAAGTTAGTAAATTTTAAACGAAAGGTCGGAGGATTTCCTTCCGTTGTGAGCTTTGGAAATTTTAAATTATCCGATGCGTCTGTAATAAAGGACCTTTTCGCAGATTTTTTGGTGAAGTCTACCAAATTTTAAAAAATTTCGTCTGATAATTATCCTTATATGATTAGCTCGTTTGATATTTTTTCGTCTGTGTCCTTCTCCGAAAAGGAAATATTTATTGCATTGTAGAATCTGAGGCCTTGCAATCTCCTTAGCTATTCTCCAGGTTTCCCACATGTAGATGCCACGTTGATCTGCTGGAGTTTGTTCAACGGGACTCCTTGTTGTTTGCTTTGTGTATAAATAAATAAAAATGGAAAAAACTCCGTTGTAGTTTTCATTAATTTTCAATTCATTTTTTACCCATAATATCGTTACAAAGATTATTAATTTATGCTTTATCGGTTAGGTACTTTTTTCGCTGAATTTGTTTTATTTGTTTATTTTCAGTCAACATATTTTTTTAATTAAGTTTTTTGCCCACTTGCATTTTATTGAACTGCACCATTCTTATTGGTGAAGACTAAAAATTTTTGTGAAACATTAATTATATCATAGTTTGAAATTTTTTATTTTACTGCCTATTAGTACAATATCATATAAGAAGAGTTGCTATTATTAATAAACATCACAACAAATTTCGATAAGTTCCTTTGTTATTCACCTAAGATATTGTGGTTCAAGTGCCTATGTTACTCGGTAAAATGAGGTTAAAATTAATTATCTGTAGCTCTACAGTGAGTATTAATAGATATGATTTCGGGCTTTGTAAGGGCTTTAAATGGTCTGAAAGGCTTGGTGCTATGTCGTTGAGCTTTATGAATATGAAGATTCTAGGAAATTGATTAGAAACTTTCTATCTATAATTCATGTATCTAAATAAAGCGAGTCAATAACGCAATTTATTAGTTTAAGTAGGAGAAGGAGAAGTCTAAGATAAACCTTCGTGTCTCAAGCAAAGAAAAGGCCAACAGTAAAAGCCTGTTCGAGGAAAGAGCAGAAATTGCTCCTTAGCTGATTTCATTCAATCAACACAAGATCTGTCGGAAACAGGCCACACAACAGAGGCTTATTCAAGTATCGGGCTTACAAAACTCATGTATAAACTTTTCACGATCACGTATTAAGGGAAGAGAATAGTTTAAAATCATCAGCATATATTAGTATATGATTGGATTTACTCTCTGTAAGGAAATCATTGAAACAAAGAACAAATAACATAAAAGAAATAGAGAAGGTCCTACGGAAATTCATCACGAATGATAGAATTGAACAGACCTCTAAATGATCTGTTATGAAGAATATCCGTTTCAACAATTATAGGGGGATAACGGAGGAATGAAGCTTAAAGAACTTCAACTTACGATTCACTTTATCAAAAACCTTACTAGAATTCGTATATATTACATCCGTTTGTGATGCGTATAAGAATGCCTTTAAAATATAACAAGTACATTTTGACAAATAAAATTGAATCTACACATCTTAGCGAATTTTCCGTTGTTGATTTGTTAAATAACAGACGAATAAGAGACATTGACGTTTCAATATCAAAAGCTAATTATCGAGTAACAATTTATTCCAAGAGTTTTGGCAGAGCGCTCAACTGGCAACAGCCCTGCAGTTGTTAGCAAGATGTCTGTTCAATTTCCTATTTAGGAAGAAAGACAAGAAATCTACTCTTCCAACATGATTGAAAAACTGTGTTTCTCAGAGAAAGTTGGAAAGTATTTCAAATTACATCTCAGTGTTCTTCAGCACAGGACATCATCACATATGATGGGAGGCTATCTGGCCCCGGCAACTATATTTTAACGATCTTAAACCTTGTAGTACACCACACTCAGAAATAACGACAATAGGGTCCCAAAGAGAGTAACTTATTAGTACGCGTAATTACTAGTATAATCAAAACTATCGGTAGAAAACTTAAGTTAAAAGTATTTATCAAGAAGATTCACCATTTCACGGTCATCGGTGCCATTATAAGAAATCGGTTAATAAACTATGAAGGCTTCATTCTTAGAATTAACAAATCTATTAAAATATTTTGGATTTTGTGAAGCATTCGTTTTTTGTACAATATAATATTAATGATTACGACAGGCAAGTCTATACCTAGTCGCGTATTTGCTCAAATATTTGGGATCAGAGATTCTTATAATATTTAAACAAAAGAAGAACATTAATATATCTACATTTCCAAGTGTGACAACGAGCCTACAGTCTGTTAGTCAGGATTTGAGAATTAAAGTATTAGGTTTGCTAAAAGCATATTTAGGACTTGAAGAAAACTCACATAGCCTGTTAATGTGATTTTCCAAGTCATTATAATTCCCTTTGCAATATTTATATGTGTCAATTGATATGTTGCAATATGTTGATTATCCCGCTTCTGGCTCTTGTTGTCTTTGGTGATCCCGAATCTGACAACGTCGTTAACTGCACTTCAAAAGTCGTTTTTGTGTCCAAAAAGTGAGACCAATTCAATTCTTTCTCTTTATACCCACTACTGGACGATGGTGAATTATCTTTTTATTACGATGTGTAATACTCAGAAGGAAGCTTCAGAGATCCTATAAATATTGTAGTGTGGTCGCATACCGTTATGTGCATCCACTTTGAAGTGCGGCAGAAGTATGCAAATTCAGCATAATTCTTTTGCTAGAAATAAAAATGAAAATTATGTCACACTTCACCTGGCTGAGTATTGCATTATGAAATGCAATACGAAGGCGCCCAAACTAAACCAATTATTATTTGTTTACGTTAGCATAATTTAGTGTAATAATTTGTGTATAAATAGCGAGGTAAGAATTGAATATAGTCAATTGTCTAAAAGCAATTCAACAAGCGTATTAATCCCCTAAAAGCTCAAAGGCGTTCCATCCGTCTGGTATCATTGTTAGGGACTGCCTCATGCCGAGCTCAATTGGCATTTTCAAGAGGCAGATCGACTTGACGCATTGAAACCGAGCAGTATAGAAAATTTACCGTACACCAACTCTAAAGACTCCTATATGAAAAAATTCATAGGGAACCTTCTCATAAATAAAATATCAGCTCGCCAATTTTCAAACTTATTACAGTATATATATTCTTGATCAGCATGAAATTCTGCATAGATCAAACCACATCTGTGTATTTGTGTGATGGCAAAAGTCAAGATATCAGCTTCGAGATTGGTAACGATATGGGAAAAATGGACCAAATTGATCGGAGCAGAAGCCCGCAGTGGAACATAAACTGAACGCAACTCCGTTTTTCTTAACAAATATTTGTGGATTTTTGCTCGCTGCTCAGCAATTATAAAAGTTACAAGGCTTGAAATTTTTCAGGTTTACTTTATGAAACTCTCTATTGTTTACGGAAAAAATCGGCTATGCCCACCCAAATTAAATTAAATTTTTTTCACTTTTTTGAGGTTTTGTGCGTATTTATCATAACGCACACAAGGCAGAATATTTAAAACTTTTTTGCACGAGGAAGATGAAGATGTATTATCTACCTAAAAACGGGTTAATTCTAAAATGAATATGATAGACACCGCGACTTGGTGGGTTAATTTTTTCTTAATAAAACCAGCGATATGGGTATCAAATGAAAGAACTTCCACAGTAGAAAGCGAAAAGCGTAGTGGTGGGTGTGCGAGAAACCGGCACCGCCGAATATAACTTTCTAGATTGTTTAATTCTACTTATTATTCCCAACACATTTCGTCGCCTTCATGGTGATTCTCAAACTCAAATAATATTCAAATAACAATGGCAGAAGGAATGCATAATACACAACACCAAGGAAGTCGAAGAAATCTATTAATATCATCTTGATTTTTGAGTGACTTTGACGTGGTTTTTTCGGTCTTGGCCAACCTTTTGCACGATAGTCGGTCGATTGATCGGTTGTTTCTGGGTCGTATGTGTAGATGCATGCTTGATCTCTTTTCTTAAGTTAAATTAACTTCCTTGCTCGACAAAATCCCATTTTGTAAAAATACTTTTTGTGGCTTATAAACCCAAATGTAGCGTTATTTATTTTTGTCACAGAATGCCAAAAGTTTTATCTTATTTCCATAGAAAGGCATACTTTTCATAACAGATTTTCTATGGAAAGGAAAGACTGAACTGGCTTGGGCCAAGTTTAGCAAAGTAATTTTTCATTATTCCTTACCTATTCTCATCAAAAAGAATTAAAAATTAGGCTTTGTTCCAACACAGGTTAACGACGTTTCATTGTATTATATTATCATCCATTTGCAGTGTTGTGAATAAAATAAACCTACAAGATCCAAATTTTATTCTCAAATTACTATTACGGAGTGATCTTCACCACCAAATATAATAAAATTAGAGCTTTCTGGTACTGAAGATTTACCTTACCACATCAATTCAATATATTGTCATGTTATTTACTAACGGTGTTTGTTAAGAAATTTGGGGTATTGCAAGCCTTTTTATATAGCTTTTACTAAATAAACAGACGACGAATGGTCGCAAAAATGCCCCGAGGCAACTTATTTTCAATAAAATTCCTTCTTGAACCAAAACAGAGCAGACTACTAATTCCACCAAAATAGCTTAAAAATTTGGGATCAGTGAGTTGCACACAAAAATCCCCCATTTACTAGCAGGGGGTTGATGTGCAAATGAAATTTACATATATGCACAGAAGCGTGTAATAAAATACAAACGCATTGTTCAGAAAGTGACAAAGAGTAAATGCGAAATATTAGTTTTATGATGACACACGTGTCTTATGATATTCTTCAAAAGCCTAAAGTAAAATTTAGAAGTTTCGTACTATTTTATTATTTAATTGGCGTAGCAGCGGCAGAAACAAGCAGCTGAGAAGTCTTGGAAATAATTTTCTGTTAATAGATCATAAATCATTTAGAAAGCATCTAAAAACATTCCAAAAATCAACTTACATTTATTCAATAGTAATCTTATTCTGAGCACGCCTACCGATACATCACTACCAATATCTTTCTGCCAAGTAACGGTAAAACCCGACTTGTCGTTTGATTGTGACTTTAAACTTCACATTTGGAGACTACAAAAAACCGGACATATTAGTGAACAAACTTTTAGTACATACCTTTATATATATACCATAAAAATATAAAGCAGCGGTGTTAAAGGAAGTTTTAAAAATTCAAAAAAAGGTGTAAAATTGTATAATAAATAGACGAAAATATAATCGTAATGTTTTCATGCAAATTTGTAGAAAATGACTAAAAATATGTATGAAGAAAATTTTATTTAATTTTTATTAAAAGCTTAAAAGATTTTTCCAACATTAGAATGAGGATAAGAATTTTTATATTAAATAATAATATATTATTAGCCTACCTTCAATTTACACCGCTCCTAACTCTCTTTTGTTTCACATCAATTTGTGATAAATTGGAATCTAGAAACAATTAGGCTGGAATACTAGAACTATTGTAACGTTGACTATCACACATACAGACATAACACAAACACACCTTGCAACAGAAACATAATACAATAGATACAATGCAGCCATAATACAATAGAGAAATAACAAACGGTATATACCTAGCAAACACGATAATACTAGCACTCGGGAACAAACGCATTGAACTACTTAATGCAAACAAGTACATAGTTCTAATTAAAAATCTAAGAATACCCGAACAACCACTTCAAAAATATAACAGAATAACAATCAACTAAGACGGAAAAAATCGCTCAGAAGAACGTTTCAACGAACTCCTAAACACCTGAAAACTCAAGATCCTAAACGATAATGAACGGTTGGAACTCACCAAAATTATGCAGAAATCCCAAACAGCACTTCATAGAGAACACGAACAATTATCAACAAACAACTTTTACAAACAATATTTAGATTTACATGGCAAAACTGACTGGGATACACACTCCGTGAATGCAACAAGCCTAAAGTAATCGTCTACAAGCAACAGTGAGTAACTGCCGAAGTCATTCAGGCCCATTAGACTTAGATGTTTTCCCTTCAAAACGATGAGAATACTTCAGACATTTTTATAAGGAAAGCTTACCTGAAACTAAAGCGCGCGCATAAATATCAATTTGCCTATCAACGCGGCAAATCCGCTACAAAAGCAATTCATGAGCTGGCTGGCCTTATAGAGGACGCAACAGAGGCCGAAAAAACGACTCTCGCTGCTTCCATTTACATACAGGGAGCTTTTGGTAACACTATTCCTCAAGGCTGTTGAAAAAGCTTTAGAAAACAGAAGCATTCCGAACATGATGACCAACTGGATAATCCCCATACTGAATTCTGGATGAACTACGACTAAGGTAGCAGGGACGTCTTGAAGATTACGGCGCCAGAGGTTGTCTTTAAGAGGGTGTACTCTCGCTAATTTGGACCTTAGTCATAGTCGGTGGACTACCATGAGAAAACAATAAATGAGCAAATGAGGAATGCGTAGAGTTCAAAATTGGTGCCAAAACAAAAGGTAACGCATCAACCCCCAAAAAACGGCCCTGGTCCATATTCCTAGAAAGAGGAAACTTTCCTTGAGTAAAGCATTCTTAAAAGACGCGCTCATCCACTCAGATAAGATGAAGTATTTGGGGCCCTATTTGATAATGGCCTAACTTAGAATCCTCACTTGAAACATCTGGCCGAAAAAGCGACTGGAGCTCTTCTTGCCTGTCAACGCTAATTCAGTAAAACATGGCGTATAAATTCTAAAATGACATAACGATATTGTGACGCTATTGCTAAGCTATGCAGCGATGGCTTAGCGGTCTAAGGTTGAGCAAAAAACGGTGGCGCTGGCGCTAACTAAAACTCAATGTTTCGCATGCGTTGGCAACACCGGAGCAATGAGAACTTGCCCCTCGAGTGGTTTATGCGCTTTGCTTGCAGTGAACATTGGCACATATTAACAAACTTAAAGCGGGCAGTCGCAAGGGCCGGCTTCGGACACTTCTTATCTTATACTACCATTACAGTGCTAGACTATAGGAACTGCAAGACCTACCCTAGCCCAAAGTGACCACGCCGGAAAAATTTGGCCGGGACGGCCATGAACTTGGAGTAAGAGCAAAACAATTCTACTTTGATACTATCGTTCGAAAACAGCAAAACTTAAGCTGTCACATCCGGCCCGCACGTGAAAAATAGCAATGCAGGAGAAAGCTAACCTGCATTCACTCTGATTGTCAAGCTGGCCTAAAGGCATTTTAAGATCAAGCAAGAACCTCTCAGTTTGTGTTGGAGTGCCTTCAAATCCTGAATGAGCTAGGGAAGCATAATGAGGTGCACCTGTCTTGAATACCGAGAACGTGAAGACGTCGAATGCGGTGAAAGGGTTCACTGTCTGGTCAACACAATTTCAGTGCCATTCTTCGGGATGGGTTTTAATGAAATGTAGCAGTGCACAACTATTGAATATTAAAAGAGAGTTAATGCAAACAAATTAAGAAATGTTTTCATTTTTTTCCCTATTATATATCCATTATATTATATTATTTGTCTTAGATTAACACTTCTGTTTATTGAACTAGATCAAAAATATGGTTAAGGCGTAGGAAGACGGCGTAAAACAACAACAAACTTGCATTTAAGGCCTTTGAACGATTTTGCATTTAAAGCTTTTTCTGTCCGTTAGATTAAATTCTCGTTCTAGTCATCATCATCACTAGAGCATAAATAATCAACTTATATAATTTGTTAATTTCGACGTCTGAGTTATAATAATTGTCAGTTTCGTCAATTTAAAAAATGTACCAAAAATTAATTTGCCTCACACCCTTTCAATTGATAAAACATCAATGTAAAATTTGTATAATATATCAAATGAATGTAGCTTAAACGTAATTTAAATGAAAAAAATGAGAAGTTTGATTTTCGTCGATTTTTTATCAATTTTTAATTTTTTTCATCGATCTTAACAATTTCTAATTCTTTTCATTCAAATTACGTTTAAGCTACATTCATTTGATATATTATACAAATTTAAGGCAATGTGCTTAAAAGCGGGTCACTACTTCATCAACGCTTAATTTGTTTGCTAATTTAACTATCAAATACGTGATTACCCCGCAAATTTAAATTAGATTTCAAGAAAAAAAAAGAACATATTGAAAAATAGGGATATATATATTCTTTTTAAGAATTGAGATAATCCTCAATACCTAAGTTTACTCTTGGAGACACTACTCTTTAAACTTGGAAAATTGAAGCACAAAGCAAAAGTACTAGCTAATGATGATGAGCTATTGAAAAATTTAGACATTCAAAAACCAAAAGGCTAATAAGATAAAAAAAAGAGCATAGTAATCTTTGTCAAAGGAACAAAATTGGAAAACTCAACAAAAACCCCTTTCAAATAACAGACCCACTTTCCCTCAGATGGCATTAAAAAATACATTGTAGCATAACTTTTAGAGGCTAAATCAATAGCAATATTAGTAGTAGAACAGCTTATACTAAAAAGGGGACTATTCAAAATATTAAAATAAGACAACAGACATTCAACAGCAAATCCATGGAAGAAGTTTGGAAACTCCTACAAATAGAACGAGGGTTCTCGGCTCCTTATCATCACAAGATGTTATGAAGCGTACAACGCAGTCGCAGAGTTCTTAATGAACAGTTCCTATATATATATGCCTGGCGATATTCCAAACAATAATCAGAAACGAAATAATATTGACGATTGCCTCATTGAATTAATGGCAAAGCTTAAATTTGCCTTGCAAAAAGCTAAAGGTGTACTGCTTTATTCAAAGTTAAAAAGGCAAACACAACCCACTATCAACAAGAATAACACAAGTTTAGAAATAGGAGGATTAGTCTTATTAACAAACCACATAAAAAGAAAAGATGAACCATCGTATGCTGGTCCACATAAAATTATCAGTTTAAGTCATCCTAGTATAAAATAGCATTAAGAATAATTTTAATAAATAATAACAATAATATTAAGAGTATAATAACAATCCATCCATATAAGTCAACAAAATTAACTTAAACAGTTATACAAATAATATAAGATTATTTTTACGATACTATATTCCAGTGCAAAAGCAAAAATTTTCTTTTCCAAAAAAACTTATGTAGTGTAGACACATATCAATAATGTAATTAATTTTCACATTTATAAAGCAGTTTGTCAGCATTGAAAATGATTAATTGGGACGATATGACAAAACAGTAACCAATTATATATAACTCAAATTATGCTGTGCGAAAACTGAGTGCCTAGCGACTTATACGCACTACGCTAGCAATACTCATAAGCACTCATAAACGCTTCAAAGTTCAGCAGACTGAAACATCAAAACCTATATAAACCTTCACAAACCTTCATAAATACTCATAAACACTTCAAAATTGAGCAGAGTTAAACATCAAAACCTATGTAATATAATAATATTTACAATAATAAATAAAGCCCCGCTTATTAATACAATATAATATAAATGTTTAATATAGATCCTTGTAATATAGTGGCGATGCGTTGAGCGGTTGTTCATATCTGCAAATTAATGTAATTACTAAATTTATATATAAAGATGACCACATACTTACCATTTGGCCTATGGAAGTATCGCATTCCGTTGAAGCGATAGGGCAGGTTTATTCAATTTCTTTTCAACTAAAATGAAATAAAATGAAATGAATTTCATTTGTTCGTACTTGTTACTATACTTCATTTTTTCTGGTTTAAGGAGCAGGTTCTCCAGAAAAATACCTTAATAATGAGGGTTGCTACAACTCCTAAAAATAATGTTTTTATCGTTATTTATTTATTTGGTTTCTATGCGTAAAAGGTCCGATTATTAAAGACGGTGAATTTCTTGTCATATAACCAGGATCGTAAAAACGCAATGCGATTGCATAAAGCAAGCAGTTCTTTCTCAATCGTTCATGAGATGATTTTCGATAACTTTAAACTTTGACGCGGCTCGTTTCACTCCTTAGGGAGTAGTTAAGTATCTAATTGGTTGAAGCGGCTGCTACTTGTTTGGACTCGGCGCTCAGCTAAATTTTATGGATACTAAAGCATTTCGTTTTATCTAATTGGTCCAATACGCCCCCTTTTAATCTTATATTATTATTAATCGCTATAATCGATGGCTGTAATCGATGAGTAGCCTCCATTTTGTGTGAAGTACGTAATGGTGAGTTGTAATGACTGATGTATTGCTTTATATATTTGCCTTGAAATAACTGATTGACTTGATTTCTTCAGCTTGAAAATGTGGCAGTCTGTAATTTTGATATATTGGTGTTTTGCCACGTAAATCTATTTGTGGTTTGTAAAAATTATTTAGTGTTAATTGTTCGTGTTTTAGGTGGAATATTTTTTCGTATTTCTATACAATTATAGTGAGTTGACATTCTTCATTATTGGTTAGGATCTTGTGGTTTAAGGTCTTGAAGATTTTTTTTGAGTAATTTTTGCTGTTTTTATTTATTGCTGTTATGTTCTAGCCGTCTTTGAGTACGGTTGTTTCGATTCGTAGATTTTGCGTATCTCTTTGTAAGGAGTAGTTCCATATATTTGTTTCCGTCTGCTGGTATTATCGTTTTTGCTACGCATATGCCTGTTAAATCTCTATATTGCATACAGCGTTATTTTCCGATGTATTTATTCTGTATGGAATGGCAATTTCTGCGCTGGTATGTGTTATGCGTTATTATCTGTGCGTGTGGTGGTCAATGTTGGAATGGAATTTTTGAACGAAGCCACGCTTCAGTATTTCATCGGTAGCTATCGTAGTGTTTTCTGGTGTCATTTGAAAACTGATTATATAAATATAGACATTATGCGGTCAGTGCCTACTAGCAGTTTGAAAAATCGCCACTAATGTGTAAGCGGTAATGGTGGGCTATACGCATCTTCTTTGAATATACAAATCAGTGCCATATGTAACAACACAAGATCTCAAGAGTTACTGACAGTTCAGACACTCCACATCATCCGCCGATCCACTCAGACCACTCCTCTTAACATGCATTTAAGTTTATTTAATATATTTTTTGTGTTCAGTGTAATGTAATATAATATATTATGCTTATGCAATTGGCAAACTTTGTTTTACGAGGACGTTTAAAGGTGAAGTAAGCAAACAAGTGAGCGAATCAAGGAGAATTTAAACAGACACATGCAATCAGCGGAGAGAATTTCTTACCTTTTGTTTACTTCTATCAAAAAACATATGTATTTTTTTTCATACTGTAGTGTGATTGCATACCATCGTATGCATCCACTTGAAGTGTGACAAAATTATGCCACTTCAGCATAACCCTTTTGATAAAATAAAATGTCACACTTCACTTCGCATGTAAACAGTGATAATTCTGTTTATATAAGAATAATCTAGTGTGTGATAAGGATAATTTAGTAAGCAATTACAATCCTGTTTAGAATAAGATAAGAATAGTTTAGTGTAAAAATTTAGTATAAATAGTGCGTAAGAAAATAAAAAAAATCAGTTCTCATCAGAGTTCTCATAAAGCAACTCAACCAAGCGTTTTACTCGATAAGAACACAAGGCGTTCAATCCGCCTGAACCATTAAGATTAGTGACCGTCTTATGCCGAGACACTTTGGCATTATAAAAGACGGATAGACTTGGCGTACTGCAGCCGAGCAGCATAGGGCTAAACTGCTAAACTACATTCATTAACACTTTGGGAAGGATTCATAGGGAATCTTCCCGTAAACAAATATTAAACAGATAATCTAAACACGCGATACTATATCAACTTTATTACATGGCGATCCTGCAAACCACGCAGTAACCTGCCCTTTTTTTATTTTGAGGCAGCAACAATTTTTTTATTATTCCAAAAAAAAATGTTTTTCCCAACACGATTCCACTAAGGCAGCCAAAATTTTCGATTCCGCCCAACAAATTTTACACACAATGATTCCACCCGTGGACAACAGTCAAACTTCGAGGCAGAAGCTCGGATCCTACCAACATACTACACACCCCCACACCAGCCGACCAGACAATGATCTCACCCTAAATTAGAAAATATATCTCAAAAAAAATTTGTTTTTAGAAACGTTAGAATAAAGAACATTAATTAAATACAGTGTAAGAATATCAAAAGATACAAATACATATTGAAAACTTAAATACATAAATTCAAAAAAAAAAAAAAACATATACATATTTTTAATGGAAAGAATAGATGAAATCAACATCTTTATAGATAAGATAATTTCCAACCTTAAGAAGCTAGGAAGCAAAACATATAAAAAGGAAACTATCGATAGCAAACTAGAAGAGTTAGAAAACTATAGAACCAGAGTCCGTACCATAGTAGAAACTAATACAAAACCATAGCAACCAGACCTAATAAATAAAATAAAAACATTTAAGAAGAAATATCAAATTGCAAAAGAACTATTAGAAATTGAAAAAACCAAAAATCCTCTAGAAGATATAAACCCCAGCAAAACAGATAATATAATACAACCAAAAATGGATTTTAACTTAGAAACAGTTTCCAAATCTATACCCACATTCACCGGCAATTATAAAGATATCAACTGCTTTTTAAAAGTTGTTGAAATAATATACAGAACCCTAAAAGAAGAGGCCAAACCACAACTAATAGAATACACCTTTTACTGCAAACTATCCTCAAAGGTCCAAACCGCCCTTGCAAATGAGATCCCAACAACACTACAAGAATTAAAAACCACACTTGAAAATAAATTTAAATCAAATCAAACAATACCACATCTACACTCACTATTAAACCAAACAACACAGAAAGGCACTATCACAGGTTTCAAAGACAAAATTTTAAACATAATAGCAGATCTAAATAATCTCCAAATCAAAGAACTAGGTCCCAACCCCACTAACGAACAAAAATTCGTCATTACTAGTATCAACGATACGTACGCCTTAACCATATTCAAAAACGGTCTCGATGACTATATTAAACCCACTATCTTTGCGGCCCAACCAAAAACCTTTTCGGAAGCAATTAATATTGCGCTACAATACGAGAGTGCGACCCAAACAAATTCCCAGGTAATGAGAATAAATTACCAAAAGAAAAATTTACACAATCGCTACAACCACAACAGAAACTCATACACTAACAACAACACAAAGCAATACCATAATAATAATCCAACTAGAAACTATCAAGGATATAATAACCAAAACAGGAATTATAATAATAACAACAATTTTAATAGCAATAATTATAATAATTCCAATACCAACAACAATAACAACAATTTTAATAGAAATAACAGGAATTTCAACTATCGAAATCAAAATAATAACAGGAATCAAAGAAACAACAACCAAAATCACCGCTTACACGCAATTGAAGACCAGGGAAACGGATTTCACCCGAATTCCTTCATGATGCCCCTGAATTCGGGACAAAACACTTAAACCAGGCATCCACCGAATACACAAAACAAACCAACTCCCATATCTTTTCCCTTTCAAAACTATTAAACTATATATTACTAGATATTAAAAATGCAACAAAAACAGAACTATCATTTCTATTAGACACAGGAGCAGACATCAGCCTCTGCAAAGCACACCTTTTGGAAGACTACCCACTAAACAACGCAGAATGTATTAATCTAACAGGAATAACCAACGAACGTATAGAAACAATGGGAACCACACATTTGAACATAAATCTAGGAAACGGAATCATTCAACATAAAATACAACTAGTAGACCAGAACTTCCCGATAAAAACCGATGGAATCATAGGAAGAGATTTCCTACACAAGCATGCTTGCAATATAAATTACGAAAATTTCTCTCTTACAGTTAATACACATGACGACCAAATTCAACTTCCCATATACGATGAAATACTTAATAAAAACAACATATTTCTTCCCTCAAGATGCGAAATTATAGTCCCCATAGATATCAAAATAGACAGCGATGCTTTAGTACTAAATAGAGAAATAGAAAAAGGAATCTTTTTAGCCAATTCAATAATACCAAAAAACAGACAAAAACACATTAAAATATTAAATACACTAGATAAAGAAGTCACAATACAACACCTACATATCAACACCGAACCACTCCATACCTACCAAATTATACAAAACACCAATATATACACTCAATATGATGAACAGCGACTCCAAAAAATATTACAATCTATAAAATTAGACACCGTCAACAACTCTCAAAAACAAGAACTCATAAAAATTTTTAAAAAATTTCAAACAGTATTCCACCTAGAAAACGAACCACTCACAGCAAATAATTTTTATACACAAAACATACAAACAAACGACAATACGCCAGTATACATAAAAAACTATAAATTACCCCACACACAAACTGACACCATACACACTCAGGTAAAAGAATTACTACAACAAAATATTATAGAACCCTCAATTAGCCCCTATAACTCACCACTTTTACTAGTACCCAAAAAAAATCAGACAGACATAAAGAAATGGCGACTAGTTGTTGACTACAGAAAACTAAACGAAAAAATAGTAAACGACAAATTCCCCCTTACAAGATTAGAAGACATCTTAGATAGACTAGGACGAGCAAAATATTTCTCCACTTTAGACATGACAAACTCATTTCATCAAATAAAACTTAACAAAAACTCGCGACCTTTAACCGCCTTTTCAACACCAAAAGGACACTATCAGTACACGAGACTTCCATTTGGACTAAAAATTTCTTTCAACAGTTTTCAAAGAATGTTAACCATAGCTTTATCAGGACTAGACACCGAAGCATTTTTATACGTAGACGACATAATAATACACGGATGTAGTTTCGAACATCACAACAGAAATTTAACGAAAGTACTAGAACGACGTAACAAATATAATCTAAAACTAAATCCATCCAAATGCAACTTCCTACAACCAGAAGTAACCTATCTAGGACACCTAACAACACCCGAAGGCATAAAACCAGATCCCGCTAAGCACGAAACAATAAAAAGCTACCCCCAACCCAAAAACACTGACGAAGTAAAAAGATTTGTAGCATTTTGCAACTATTACAGGAAATTTATAAAAGACTTTGCCAAAATAGCACAACCACTAAACGATCTCCTGAAAAAAGGAAAAGACTTCGACTGGACAAACCAATGTAATCAGGCATTCAGGCTAGAACTCAAAAACAAACTAATATCCACACCCATATTACAATACCCAAATTTCGATAAACCCTTCATTTTAACAACTGATGCATCAAACTACGCCTTAGGAGCAGTACTATCACAAGGAGAAATAGGTCAAGACTTACCCATCGCATACGCAAGCAAATCTCTAAACAAACACGAAAAAAACAAACCGATCGTAGAAAAAGAACTGCTCGCAATCCACTTTGGAATAACACATTTCAGACCCTACTTATTCGGCAAAAAATTCACAGTGATAACTGATCACAGACCATTAGTAGCACTATTCTCTCACAAAAACCCTACCTCAAAATTAACCAGAATAAGAATAGAATTATCGGACTACGAGTTCAACTTAATTTATAAAAAAAGGTTGAAGCAACACTAACGCTGACGTCTTATCAAGGATAAATATAAATTCTGATATATTAAAAGAGATGATTCCAATATCCAGAGAAGAAGACCAAGAACGGATAAAAAAGACACTAGTAATAACCAGAAGCAAATCGGCAATAGAAAACACACACAATGAACAACTAAATATGTGGGAATGCACATCTATAAATGATATTAAGAACGCAAGAAAATTAGAATTGAAATTCGAAAGCGGTATAAAAGATATGATAATTAAAAATGTTAACGAATTAAACTACAGACGTGTGAGATGCAATGAATATCCAGACCATTTCGATGCGCTCTTGGAAAAATTGACATCAAAACTAAACAAGTTAAATTTCTTAGACTATGCATTAAGTCTACATGATGATATATTTAAATACATATCCAAAGAGATATTAAAAGAAAAATTCAACAATATTAAAAGAAACCGCATAAATATACTATTATACAAAGAAAGAGAAAGAATATATGATGATGAAGAAAAGTGCAAATTAATAGTAGAATACCACACTTGCCCACACTCAGGACATTTCGGAGTAAGAAAAACATTCCAAAAATTAAGCCAAAAATACATCTGGCGCAATATGTTCAAGATGATAAAAAATTATATAAAACAATGCCACATTTGCCAAACAAGCAAACAAACAAAACATACAAAAGAACCTCTCACAATAACAGATACACCGTCCACATCTTTTGAAACACTAAGTATAGATACAGTAGGACCAATAAAATCTTCCAATAATTTCCGATACATATTAACAATACAATGCGAACTAACAAAATATATAATCGCACATCCTATTGTAGATAAGAGCGCAAAATCAATTGCCAAAATCCTAATAGAAGAGGTAATACTCAAATACGGCCAATTTAAAACATTAAAATCTGACAGAGGAACAGAATTCAACAATGAACTAATAAAAGAAATTTGTCTATTACTAGATATCGAGCAAAAGTTCTCAACCCCCTACCACCACAAAACCTTAGGTACAATTGAAAGAAATCACAGAGTTCTTAACGAATACGTTTTAACCTTTGCAACAAACAATGATTGGGATAAATGGATACCATACTACACTTTCGCATATAACACTACCCCTCACGTAGAAACACAATATACACCTTTTGAATTGATATACGGAAAATTGCCATACATGCCCAACGAAACAATATTAAATTCAAATCCTACATACAACCCAGAAAACTAGCATACTATCGTATGCATCCACTTGAAGTGTGACAAAATTATGCCACTTCAACATAACCCTTTTGATAAAATAACTTCACTTCGCATGTAAACAGTGATAATTCTGTTTATATAAGAATAATCTAGTGTGTGATAAGGATAATTTAGTAAGCAATTACAATCCTGTTTAGAATAAGATAAGAATAGTTTAGTGTAAAAATTTAGTATAAATAGTGCGTAAGAAAATAAAGAAAATCAGTTCTTATCAGAGTTCTCATAAAGCAACTCAACCAAGCGTTTTACTCGATAAGAACGCAAGGCGTTCAATCCGCCTGAACCATTAAGATTAGTGACCGTCTTATGCCGAGACACTTTGGCATTATAAAAGGCGGATAGACTTGGCGTACTGCAGCCGAGCAGCATAGGGCTAAACTGCTAAACTACATTCATTAACACTTTGGGAAGGATTCATAGGGAATCTTCCCGTAAACAAATATTAAACAGGTAATCTAAACACGCGATACTATATCAACTTTATTACAATACACATTCTGAGTAGTTTTTTTTCATTTTTAGAGAGTTTAGGTTCGCTTTTTACAAATTCTGGAAGACTCTACGTCTGATTTTTAGAAATTCAGAGAATCTAAATTTGGCGAGAATTAAGAAAGAATTAAAAGAGCGAGTCTGGATTTGCTGATAACTTGTTGAATTGAAAAAACGACCCTGAGTTATTATAGAAGTATGATTAATAATAATTTGTTTATCTCTTAAATAAGACAGGCAAATGATATAAAAAATTTTGTTCCATTTGAGTCTGAATTTGAACACAAATTATACATATGCTTTAAAAGCAAAGTGCTACCGGATTCAGATTCACCTACAATTGAGAATATTTCACATATCTGCATATTTTTAAATGCACCACGTTTTTCACTTTCAATGTTCTCCTTTTGCTGACTGATTTTTAGGTTTGGACGTACGCAATCAGATTCGCAACCAAATAGTGTACTCTTTCTGTTCATCTTGTACATCAAATATTTTCTTCTTTTGTCTTGGAAGCGCATTCATACCTCCTTCAATTTGACTAATATGGTGTTCTTTAAATTTTATGAAATGAAAATTAATGAAATGTAGGAGTCTATCTTTTTCAAGGAGGGTTGTATTCACCGATTACTTTATTGATTCGCAAGCATTGGAAAATCAAGATATATAAATTAAACGATGAAGGAAAACAAATGATATTTGCCACCTAATCTGTGGTTTTTTTTCGTATATATACAATTTTAGGTATACCATAGCGCATATTCACTTACAAACTTGCTGGTTCTCTGTAGTGACGTCTACAAGTATAGAAAATTTTTGCTCTCTACTTAATGGTAAATAAATAATCCATTACAACCTGTAGCTACGTCAACTGAACGTCATATCGAAGGATAATGAAGGCTAAAAAATTTAGGACCACATATCTTCTTTCTAACTTTCCATTACATAAGTGAAATGCTTACGACGCGTCCAATATTTTAGTATTATAATATTTTAACAGTCGAGATATCGATATTTTAATCTCGAGATCCGAGATTATGTAGCTACTTGAACAATATTGAGCTGCACTGTTGAATAAAAAAGTATAAATAAGGACGGACGGATATACAGTGTCCCTATGTTGGTCAAGAATTATGTACCTTATATAGCATCTGCTGTTGCAAAGTTTCTGTCGTTTGATAGTTTTTACTATATAATTATGAAAAGCTTTCTGTTGACAATAGCTGAGACAATTAACACATTTTTCTTGGCTCTATCATGCTTACAGCAAACCAACCTTACGATACAGCGGTATCAGAAAATAATACTTTGTGTGGTAAAGTTTTTACAGCAAGTACAAAACATATGCTTAAGTATTGTCTTCACCTCTCACATCATCATAAATCATTTTAAGTCTAAATTTTACATTTCACATTTGGAACGTTAATTAATTTGATTATCAGTATAACTAATCATACTCAATGCAACAAATGTCTGCGTGTGCGAAGTAGCGAACGCACTGGCAAAGTCTGGTGGTTTAAGGAAGAAAATATTTGGCACTGAAATGGGAAGGCGGCGGACGAGACTTGAGAAGTCCGCTCAGTGCACACGATTGTCAATGTTGCAAATGCCGCCAACGTTAATCAGAAGATTGGCAATTGCGACGATTGCGCGTCCTTTTTAATTAGACTTTCTATCTATAAAACTTAAGGCTCTCCAGATTCTTATTATGGAAAACACATTTTTAAAAAATGAAAGACGTGGTGTTTCCACATTTGATGGATAATCCAATAGCAAATAAGAATCCAGACAGATAGCTTCCTTCGGAAATTATTTAATGCATTTATTAAATGAAGGCTTTAGAAATAGCCAGAGTGCGAACCACTCCATAGGCTACTTTAGTTTCTTTACCGTTGATTACAGTTTTAAAAGGGAAAAATTGGTTTTTTTATGTCCTAAGCCTTAGCTGCGTCCGAATCATTTAATTGACCATATTCTGAATTACCTCATCCGAACAAATGTCCGTTATTATTTAAAGCTAAACGGCAATCACAAGAACAAACTAATTTAACTAAATGCAAAACTACTTTTTATAAGCAGATTACGGATTGCACTTATTTTTGACCCGCATTTTTGAATTACTCTCAGATGTGACCAAATTCAGACGGTTACTCTAAGATGTGACCAAATTTGGACGCTTACTCTCAGATGTGAGCAAATTATTTTTGAATTAATTTAAGTAAATACTGAAAAGGTTTATTAGTCACCAAATCACCCAAATCTCTGCTGTTAAGAAATTCATCCATTAAAAGTAGAAAACCTTCGCAATCACCGTCTGAAATTAACAAGCAAAACTCATAAATAATAATACCTAATACGATACAAAGAAAACTAAAGCATTTACCGATCAGATGGCACAATTCAAATGACTTGAAAACTAAAAGAGTTCGTATATAATCGAGGGCATTGTCGACATCATATTCATTTCAATTATTGCGTAATATAGCAACGCACCACGCTTTATGACGAGCGCGAATGCATCTAAATATGTAAGCAATTCCAATGCTTTGGCTAAAATGCGTATAAGACTTATTATATAGGTTGATTTGGGATTAAGAATACGGATACAGTGGAAAAACGGTATGCTGCAAGAGCTTAGTCGAAATTGATTCACATCCGAAAAAAGATCCACTTTAACGAGAACATTTACTTCGCCACGTATGCCGTGCATCGTATCAAAAAGTGGAATCCATCCGGAAAGAACCATAAATGGGAAAGCGTGTTAAATAAAAATTGTTACATAAGCGTCACGTCCTAGGCGTATGAAAAAAATTTGAAATTTTCAAAAAATATATAAACTGAAAATCATGTGAAATTTCAACTTCGATTTCTAGTTCGCCGTAAATTTGTCCACAAATCTCCTTAGTCTTTACGGGCTTATACGCGAGCTGATTGCATTCAAGGTAGCGATGGCGAATATACTCGCCAAACACGGTAGGTGGGTAAGATGAAATCAGGTTTTTATGAAATGACTTTATGACAAAATGACAAAAACTTTTTGTAAAATAAATTAGTAGACAAATATTCATTCGTAACAATAAAATTTAATGAAGAAATCTGGGAAGAATGGACATAGGCAGTTAACTTGTTAATCGATGTGAAAATCTTTATGGGCATGTTCTTGAAACAGCGTCGAGTGGCAGACAAAGAGAGAGGGAGAGAGGAGATTAATGAAAGTACTAGATTAAATGGGAGTTATGCATTTGCAAAAAAACACACATACTGGCTCATAGTATAGTAGTGCTTCATAGTAAATGTTATTGTTAAAATTAGAAAAGTGATTTTTGATAGACTATCTATTGAGCGATAGCTTAGATTCACGTTCCTTTGCTGTAGATGATGACGCACACATACACATACATAAACACGCAGTCCCGATCTAAACTAAACTTTACAGTTTTGCTTCAATTTCTCTGGCACTCTCTGGTCTCTAAGTGACATTCTGTACTAATCACCCTTTTAATTTTGAGTTTACACTGCGGATAAAACAAAGACGAAAGTCCTGTGATTCAATAAAATTTTTATCTTTATTAATTAAAATCAAAACCTTATGCAAACATGGCAAATTATTTGAAATTAATTCTTGATATGAAAAAACTCAAATAGTGATAAAAAAAGTCTTATATGGGAATTGGCTGCTGAAAGGCAAGACTACAGCCTAAGACTTGCATTTTTTTTCAAAGTATCGCAACATTTCATTTATTCATTCTATAAAAAATTACTTATGTTCAAGTTTTTTTTTGGTTTTTCTTTTTTTGGGAAATTTTAGGAAGGTGAATGAGTTTCTGTTTTTAAAAGAATTTTTACTAGGAATTTATTAATGTTTTGTAGGTTAAGGTAGGTTTTTATAAAAATTTAGAAAAAAACTAGTGTGACAAACATGTATTAATCTTTTTATAATTATTGTAACGAGTTTCCTTAGGCGGGGTATGACTCAGTCAATCTAGGATTCGTTGCAAGAAAATTTAGAAAAATAATCAGGACCTTCGGGGGGAATGGTGTTTAGTTTCCTAGATTTATTGTTTCCTCTTTACTGGATAGAAGTACAGCATTTTGTGTAGAACTGGGCTATGGCAAGGAACCAGCGAGGTGACCCGACTTGTCGCGCTATTACCGTTTTGCTTTTTACTTGCGGGGTTAGAACTTTCACTTCCTTTTCGTTTCGCTTTTAATATTGCGGGGCGCTAAAAGAAAAGAACCGGGTTCGTTGCTAGTGTCATAGCTGCCTTGGCCCGAAGCTTCGTCCCTGGTTGGTGTGTGAGTCCGAAAATAATAACACAAAAAAAAAAAACCGTCTCTCAGTTCTTCAGGGATGGCGATTAAGCTAAACCAGCACATTCCCTATCCGTAAGTCAATGGTCCTAAAAAGTCCTTGAGGGATGGCGATTAAGCTAAACCAGCACATCCCCTATCCGTAAGTCAAAAAAAACTCTTGATAAAGGTCAACTTGTCGATTTGTCCGTGGGCACTTACCTCCTTAGACGGCTATGACACCAAAATGAACGAGTCTGTGCGATGCGCCGCATATGTCCTTGTTCTTATTTTAAACCTCAAAGAAAACCTTACTCTCTAAAACTAATCATGTGCCTAAATGGGGTGAACGTTTTTATAAAAATACTCCAATTAAAATAATTGAAGATACTATTTTGGATCCGAAGAACAAAACTTTAACCACATTCACGCGAAACATTGGCATGAAAAAAATTATGGTATGTTTTTCACTTCGCTTCAAAGCATTGTAAACCGGGGAATAACAAATTTTTCTTACAGAAAGTTGATGAAATTGTCGAATATACCGAGCAGAAGGACGGGCGCACCTTAGCTATTCGTCATGCTTACATTAGTTCACAAGTTTTTGGCTTCTCCCGTGCCATAAGAGCTCATATATAGCAAAATGAAAATGGAGGCCCATCATTACTCACACTTCAGACACGTATTCCTAACTCGCAAATTTAGGATTTAATAAAACACTGCAGATCAGCCACCAATCGATTCACGCGAGTAAGGAAATCAAGACCAGCTCACAAGAACTCCAATCAAGTAATTACCCAACATTCATTAAATAACAGCATAACACGCGATGAGTTTCTTGTATAAGTAGAATAAATAAATAAACAGATAAATAAATAAATTAAAACCCCAGTTGCTATTACTATCCAGATAAGTAGTTAAGAATAACCATTATGAAGTCAGTCTCTGCGCGGTTCAAGTCAACCTTTTGGTCGTGACAATAGTGAATTTCCATCCAATAGAAGCTACAACTACTGATGGGCCACCACCTAGCTATCTTTTTTTTTGCCCTCGGTTTTGAAGACACTGAGTGATTAGCCCCATTATGAAAAGACAAAATGTTTTCATAAGTGCTGAGAAACGGCGTATGTGATGTAAAAATTCTGATAAATTTTGTGAGAACTGAAGGGAGAGAAATTGGACTTGTTTTCTTTTTAATCGCTTGTCCTGCTGCTAGGCGTTGAAATTTTTGATATTAATTGGTAAGCGGTTCTCTTTCATTACACTTTTCTGTAGTGATATATATATTCTTGTATTCTATTCCATTAAGAACACCAGGCAATGAGAAGCTAATTGATTTGTAATTTTTGAACCTGATAGATAGTAAGACCTTTTACTTTTGCTTTGGCGAACAGCTGAGATGAAGAAAACGAAGCAAATTAAGGCATCTGCGCAGAGTTTTAATGCAACTCGCAAGTGCCAAAACTATAACTGAACCTCTAAAGGCAAGTCATGCAGTCAGAGATTAAATCCCTGTTTGACTCTTATTAGCAATAGCTATGATTTAAAGTGAAATTAATTTTGTTCTCGTTTTCACAACGCTTTGCAAAGATAACTATGACCGAAGAATTTGTATACGGCAGGCAGCACCTTTAAAAAATTCAAAGGATGGGAATAAATGAAATATGTTGTATCAGCTCATCGCATAATTTTAGTCTGAAAAATTCCAAAATTACTCTTGTCATCTCTTACATACGTACAAGAAAGCGCTCGTGCCTCTCTTATATAAATATGTAAAGATATTTTAACAAACGATTACACACAAGTTATTCTTTGTTAACAAAATCATTGGTTTTGTTTACTAAAGATTATGTCGGGATTCTTGGATGGTTAGTCAACACACTGCGTGCAAAGATATTGAATTGCAGCACTAAATAAGTAAAGAGAAAGCAGCCGTCGAGATAAGACTGGTTTGAAACAAGAAAGTATCCTATGGCGTGAAGGATGTAAACAAACAATTTGACATTGGCTTCAATTTAACGTTAGAGACTCAAAGGCAGGCCCATCAGGAATGAAGAAAATACGCAGCGATAACAAAAGTGATGGCAGAAAAGAAAAAGAATGAGAAATTTTACTATTGCGGACAAAGGTATTCATCAATATGCACTCGATGAGATTGCTCAGGAAAGTGGGAAAGATGTCTAAGAAAATGAAATTGAAAAGCTTAAAAGTGAACTCAATGAAAATATTGGGATAGGCATCGCCTGAAGAATTCAAATAAATTAATTGAAAATAAATACCTGAGATTATCTATCAACCATACCACTAGTAAGCTATCATCAAACAGAAATCTCCCAAAGAGCTAACAATACAAAACTGCAAAGAAAGACGTGTCGTCAATATGGACATACTCTTGCCCTGTTCATTGCAGCAACGCTGGATTATGTTTGGAAGAACTTTTCAAGGGTTAGCATCGTGCTCTGTCTTTCCAGGAACGGCTTTATTACTCTTGCATTGATAATTCTCTCCCTCTCTCTCATCTAGGACACGTGCACTACAAGACATATTAAGTTTCTGGGAATGAACACAACAAGTAGAAGGACTTGGGGGAAGTTCCACTCGATCGATTTAGTATCACTTTCTAAGCTTGTTTGCCTGTCTGTCCGTCTGATTTCTGTTCAAGTACTCTAGTTTTCTAACCTATAGATTGGAATTTTTGGGTAATTTTGGCGAAATTTGCTACACTGACGTGCTATGCCACAAGTACGGCCCCTATTGAAAATGGTTTGGATAGGGCCACACTTTTTCGAATAGCTCCCATATAACTTCTTATCTTGAAAAAGCGCGCTATGAAAATCTATGAAAGTGCTAATAAGTGCTCAGTTAAAAATTTGTTTGCCGAATTGCATTCTTCTTCCGCTCTTGACAGCATTCTTTTCAATTCAATATTTTAGCGAAATGGTTGAATGTATCGCAATCGCTTGTTTACTGCCATATGGAAAAATTAGGGGAAGTCGAAAAGATGAAAAAAAAGAATTATGTCAGTATGCAGCAATCACAGCAAATTCAAAATTCAAAATGTTATGAAAAACAAACAATAAAAGCCATTTATTTTAAAGTTGAAATATATTAATCAAATTGTTTTATTAAAGTGGTAAATGGTCGTTGCCAAATTATGGATCAATTTGTACACAAAAATATATCAGATATTACATATTACATATAACTAATTAATT
>NW_023998565.1:343123-406334 GCF_014805625.2 Glossina fuscipes
ATTACATATAACTAATTAATTTTCTTAATACCCATCAAGAAACAACAATTTGAAACCACATGTGTGGTATGTAAAAATTTTTTGTAAAGCAATATCGTAGGGAACCGATCGTTTTTTACCACTTGGAAGTTCTTAAAATACATCGAAATGTCATTAATTAAATAAAATGCGAAAAAATAGCAAAAGTAATTTTAATGAGAAAAGATATCGGCACGTTTTTGAATTCAAAAAAACCAGTTCCGTTGCTTTTACACAATGTAATATGAAGTCGTATTTATTTCTTTGAACTAGTATAATTACGGCTCAAGCCCGAGAGCCGCTCCCTCTTTGGTCTATTGACGCCTGGTGTACTAGTCGTAGTCTCGATTTGTCGCGAGGTTCTTTCCGGTGTCTCACAAAGTTGGGGGGGTGGCCTATAATTATATTTTGGGTTTAATGACAATGATAAAAGCCTTTTGCGACACAGCGTTGGACCAGCTGATGCAAATTTGCTGTTGCTGGGAGCTTCGTCCAGTTTTATTTCGTTGCACATCGCTTCAAAGGGTGTTTTTTGGGCTATTTGCCCACTGCTGTTTCCAGTTTTTCCAAACTTGGACTGCATACTTTTAATCGACATTCGAGCTTTTATGTCTTTTAGTTCAGTTTCATAATTCATTTCTTGCAAATTGTCTTGAAATTCTCTTAAAATATTTTGCACGGATTTTTTGCTCTTTTCCGATATGGAGATTGTTTTACCATTCGCTGTTTGGAAACCAGCAGAAACAAGCGAACTTTCCGGATTATTCACCTTGCCCACTTCATCTCGCTTCACTTTCCTTTTCATTTCTTCCGTTTCGTTTTTATTAGAAATTTCACTTACGCCAACTGCGTCTTTATCTACTCCCAACTCCGGCCGTTCTCCGCTAGCTTTTTGGGTTATCTGCTTATTTACTGGGAACTTAGACGTATGGGGAAAATTATTAATGGAAAATGAATTATTCATCTTCACGTCTTGAGAGCTTATGTCATCATCATCGTCATCCCAATTGTAATTGTATATTTTATACTGATTAGATGGTACTAGATCTAAAAAATTTTGGATTCTCATCGCGGATTTTAATAATGAAAGCATAATGAAATATGAGGAATATCATACCCTGGGCTATCTGCTCATTTATTGGCCCGTTAAATTTTGGATTTAATGAAAGCGGACGCCAATTACGGCGCGGAGCAGCTGCTGCTGCTGCAAATTTGCTTTTGCTGGGAGCTAATTCGTCCAATTTTACTTCTTTGCACGTCTTTTGAACGTCTTCATGTAAGATTTCCTGAGTGCTTATGGAAGCAAAAATGTCATCATCATCGTCATCCCAATCGTAATTGTTGCTTTTATACTGATTAGATGGTACTAGATCTAAAAAATTTTGGATTAATTTAAATATTGTCTCATCGCGGATTTTAAAAACAACTTACTTTCATTTGCGTTGTATGTGTCTTCTTTTTCGATATAACCACGGTCTGAATCTTCTCCTAAAATGAATTTAGAAAGTTAGAGTTTTTAAAAAAATGAATATTCTCTTTCCATATATATTCAAACAAATGGTTTGGTTGAAATGTAATATATATTCTTTATTATATAAATGTATCAAAAATATAAATTCATCTCCCCTTGTACGTCTCCTGAATAGTTTTGTACAATTTTTATAGGCGTGGCATTCGATTTTACCCTATTTTCAAAAATAAAATGAATATTCTCTTTCCATATATATTCACAGAAATGGTTTGGTTGAAATGTAATATATAATCTTTTTTATATAAATGTATCAAAAATATAAATTCATCTCCCCTTGTACGTCTCCTGAATAGTTTTATACAATTTTTATAGGCGTGGCATTCGATTTTACCCTATTTTCAAAAATAAAATGAATATTCTCTTTCCATATATATTCAAACAAATGGTTTGGTTGAAATGTAATATATATTCTTTATTATATAAATGTATCAAAAATATAAATTCATCTCCCCTTGTACGTCTCCTGAATAGTTTTGTACAATTTTTATAGGCGTGGCATTCGATTTTACCCTATTTGCAAAAAAAAAAATGAATATTCTCTTTCCATATATATTCAAACATGGGTTGTGTCGGACAGCTCTTATTCATACCTATTCTGCGCTTTGGCGGTTGTGTAAATATTACCTATGGTTTTGTGCCTAAGTTCGTTTGTGTTATATGATTTTACATGTTCTATGCCTACGAGCCATTTCATGCAAGTTTTCTTCATTCTCTTTACCCTTCGTTTGGTGGAGTGTGTGTTCTAGCGTAGGCCTGTGCAATATGTGTCTATACATTTTCTCTTTCGCCGCTCTTTTATAGCCTGAGTCTCGCTCGCTTGTCCTATTGCCAACATGTTCTATGGGTTTACATGAGTTTTGAGGTCCTATGCTTATGTGTATGCTTAGCTTAGGTTGGCTGCAGTCGCAACCTCAGTTACGACTTGCCTGATCCTACTTATGTACAACTTAACCAACTTACATCTAACTTATTACTATGTTTGTTCAAATGTCTACTCACTAAGCACTCAGGTACCAAATCGCGTGATTCGATCACCGTTAGGTATGTGAGTGCTTGTGCACTGTGTTTGCATGTGCTTTGTGTGTTTTTACATGTGTGATCGTGTCTTTGTACATTTTGTGTATGCAGTTTATGCATCATCGTATGTTCTTATTATTTTTTCTACCTAAGTTCAATTCTGCTTGTTTTGTTTACCCTAACGGTGCTACACATTCTGCACATTTTTACACATAGAGATTCTTGCTGAAGTTGTTTCGCATGCATCGATTTTCTACCTAAGTTCAATTCTGCTTGTTACACATTTTGGGACTTTACTTGTATTTATACTTTGAGTTTTTATTTAGCCTTTGAGTACTTAAACATTTTGAGATTCTACTTGGGTTCTTACCATATTGATTTCTTGCATCTAAGTTTTTATTTTATTTGGGTTCTTGACTCCGCTATTACATTTTGAAATTTGGATCTAAGCTTTTTTTCTTTTAATTGAGTTCTTGACTCCGCTATTACATTTTGAAATTTGGATCTAAGCTTTTTGGTACACTGGGGTTCTTAATCTGTGCTGTGGTGTGCTTCTGTGGTTTTACGGAGGCATACTCACTATGTGCTTGTACTTTTCTCTTTACACACATGTGGTGTGTGTTTCTATGAATTAACTCACGTGGGCCTGTACAATATGTGTTTAGACATTTTTCTCGTTACCAGGTATAGGCATATTTAATGTGTGTTTTATGATTTTATCTTTACACGGTGTCGGTGTATTAGTGTGTGATATCATGATTTTGTCTGTACAAGGGATAGGTATACGTAGTGTGTGTTTTATGATTTTATCTTTACAAGGTATCGGTATATTAGTGTGTGATATTATGATTTTATCTATACAAGGTATAATTAGCGGGTGTTTTTATGATTTTGCATTTGAAGTTGGAGGGGGTTGCTCGTGTATTGTTCATAGTTTTTCGTAAGGAAGCAAAATCGCTTCCTTACATTATATATAATTCTAATCTATTAAATAATTATATTACTGTACTAAGTGACTGTTCGTTTTAATTTTACTTTCAATTGTAGCAATGCATTCATTTTTATATAAATTATATATCCAATTGGGAGCATAGCTCTTCAAAAATGATGCAAGACTTTCTCAACTCTTTTACTGAGGCATATATGCGGCAACTGTATAGAGAAAATAACACTTAAAAAGCCTGTCTGTTAAAACTTTTCGCTATTATCGTACTTCGAATTTCTTAAGCTCTTTATCATCAAAGGAAACGCTCATCTTGTCAAAACGTTTCGGCATCAAACTCTGAGTTGATTTACGCATGTTCGTCTGCCCGATTTATTAATGTCCATTGTAAACATGCTCCCGGTCGCAAAAATAAAAAATCGATTCCAGGTAACGTCCCTCGAATTCAAACAAATAAAAAAGGATATACAAGAAAAAAAAATTAACATGTTTAAATGTAATAATGCATGAAATTTATGGAAGTGTACGTAGTGGAAAATAAATGCACTTGACTTTGACTTAGATGTGAATATGTGTTTGTTTATTAACAGCTGACTTACAAATGAAAATGTGTTTATTTATTAACAGCTGTCGCATGTATAAAAATTGCGTCCACCTGAGCGACCATATTCCACAAAAACGGTAAATAAACCGCCCAGATTCCATAAGTACAGAATTGTGTACTGTACTATGAACAAAATAAATAAATAATCGTTTAAAAGTATTGAGGAATGACAAACAACACAGATGAAGATCTTTATAAAAATGCCCTTACCGCCAATAAACTACTGAAACTATTTTTTTTTTTAATTTTTTTTTCAGACTCGAAAAATCTAAAAACTTCTAGCTCATAAAATAATGGAAACAAAATGAATATACTCATAATTTTTTGGGCTTCTTTTAAATTGTATGTTATTCGTGAAAAAGCAATGAACCCTTCCAAACCGCAATGCAGTCAAATATTTTAAAATTCAATCCTTCCTCTTGCTCATATAATTTACGGGTCGTCAAATATTTTAAAATTCAATTCTTCCTTTTGCTCACATAACTTACGGGTCATCATCTTGCTGGTCAAATATTTTAACATTCAATTCGTCCTCTTGCTCATATAATTTTTAAAATTCTTCCTTTTGCTCATATAATTTTTACAATTTTGTTTGGAAAATGTCACACTACATTCAACATATTTGCTTCTTTGCCAACCAGATCTATAAATGATATACGAGAAACTAAATAAATCATGTCAATTCTTTTTTTTAAATAAATAAAATTAATAAATTCTTGCCGCAGTTTCTATTTATAATATGTTTTTCAATAGATCGCATGCCTCTTTCAAGTGCTCTGAGTCCTCAGACGATTTTAAAACCTCAAATTTTTTTGGTGAATACTTCCGACGAAATTTTTCGACTGCTAATTCCCTTTAAACTGTAAACTACCCATATCATAACTGATTGGGTTTCACTTCTTAATATGGTTATTTTATAAAACGACGTTTTAGAGGGGTTGAGCTCTCTAAAGTATAGCTGTGTGCTTGGACCAGCCAGTCCTTGAATTTAAGTGTTTTCCCTTTGTGTTGGAAGAGTAGTCTTGTTATTCCTATTCACAAAAGTGGAAGCAGACAACTCATTGACAACTACAGAGGCATTTCCAAGTTGAGTGTCTTACCTAAACTACTCGAGCGAATTGTTACTCACCATTTGGCCTTTGCCATAAAATCGTATATTTCTCCATTTCAACACAGCTTTCGAAGTGGAACATCTACTATCACCAATCTGTTTACTTGTCATGTTTTCAAGTCTTTTTCTGATTTTAGTAAAGCGTTTGATTTGGTTAACGAAAACTTATTGATCTTTAAACTCCAAGCCTCTGGCTTCCCTTTCTACTGAGTCAAATAGATAAGTTCGTATCTGCCTAACAGATAATTCCGGGTTCTGTTTAGCTTCATCATCTCAGATGAATTTCCCACGACATCTGGGGTACCTCAAGGCTTAGGACCCATTTCATTAAATTAATACATTAATGATCTGCCCTTGGTGAATAAATCCAGCCAGATCCTAATGTATGCTGATGATGTGAAACTGTTTTCTTCCTTTTCCGTAGAATCGTAATCACATCAGCTTCACATTGACTTGAATAATTTAGTTGCGTGTTGCTCTTGGAATCTTATGAAACTAAATCTAAATAAATGTAAGAAGTTTTCTTTCTCAAGAAGGAAGTCATTCATTACTCAGTATTTCATTGATTCACGTTTTTACTTGCATATTGAGCTCCCGTTAAGCAAAGCTAGATTCGCGCTTGCTTTCATAAAGAGGTGGTCCAAAGAACTTGATGATCCTTTCATTACGAAAAGGCTGTACATTTGTTTGGCTAGACCCATACTCGAATATGCCCCTGTTGCGTGGTCTCCTTCATATAGGTGCTGCGTAGATTCAATTGAATCCGTTTAAAAGCAATTCTTGCAGTTTGTTCTAAGGAATTTTGCTTGGGACCCGATTGCCGAGAAACGTACACTTGTTCTTGGGGTTTCTTTCTTAATCAAAGTAATAAACGGTACTGTTGACTCCCCCGCATTACTCGATAAGATAAGCTCTAATGTCCCTAACCGCTTCTCTAGGCACTTTTTTGCTTAGAGTAATGGAATTGCTCAGTTTATGCTTTATTGCTGGCGAGCGCTTTAACATATGTTTGTATTCATGTGTTAATGTGGGGTGTGAAAAAAATTGAAATATGATTGAGATTCTTTACACAAATTAAGTTTTACATCGTGATTGTTTTCACAAATTAAGTTCTACATTGTGATTCTTTCCACAAATTAAGTTCTACAGTTTGATTCTTTCCACAAATTAAGTTGTACATTATGATTCACTTTATCTTGTTTACGCTTAGTCGACGTAAACGCAATTATGAGCTGTTTAGTCCGGTCAGAGTTGTTTACAGGAACCTAAATAATGTCTCCCACTTATTCTCAATATTGGATTCTTTGTGGCCTGTTAAAGCAACTTTTCTTAATACGGGCGATTTACCTATGTTGTACTTAAACTAACTTGCATTCTTAAATTCTCATTTTTTTTATTTCGAAAACTAAATGGTTTTGTTAACTTCGTCGCTTATCAAGCTCATGTTTGAAATGATTTAGGTGTTCACTTACAACCTTGATCTGTTCTTGTTGTGGGTGTGATTCTATGCTAACTGCGTACATGCTTTTATTTCTTATTTATCTATACTTGAAATATTATTTTAAGTTGCTTTGTTTTTATTATTCCTTTTTCACATTTTCATATATATTTTATACTAGTTTTTAAAATAATTAATTATAAGATTTACTATTAAGATTAACTGTTAATTTGGCTTAGTTGAATTTCATGTGTAAATAAATAAATAAATAAATAAACCATATCCATTTAAGAATATTATAAACTCCTCATAGTTATTTTTCTTGTGTTATAATTCCTAAATTTTGACAAATTTTTATAATTACACCTAATATTCCGATAATTTGGATCGAGATAATTGAATGATAGTACGAAAACATTATATATATAAGACACGACATTTCGCTAGCAACATTTATGCAACAAAATTATGATGTACTAACTCATGGCGTCCGATAAAAAGAAACGATATTAAAGACCGTAAGGAGAGTAAAAGAATTGAAATAAGGACATTTACTAAAATTTGTGCGGCGAGTGTGCGTAAGCGACGGCAACTACGTCAACGTCACAATAAATTCCCTAATATTTCAAAGTTCGTGCGAGCCAAAAAAAACCGATCTGTATACATATATTTTGCATGTTTTTATATTAGTTTATTAAATGAGTACAGATTTTGATTATCAATTCTAGTTGATAAATAAAATGAAATTTTTGTTGTAGTAAATCAAAAGCAATTAGAAGTAATATAGATATGGGGTCAAATGTTGCGCGTCCAAGGATGAGGAACCTAAAATTGCTTCTAAAACTGCTTTCAAGCCGATTGGCGTTAATGCAGTTTTAGGTCTGCCTTGCTCCGGCAATCTATTAAGTACTTTCTATGGTTTTCTTCACAGTTTTTTAAATTTTAATTCGTGTGGCTGAAAGCAATTCTTAGGTAGACGCAATTTTACGAACTGCACCACCTAGAAAAGGAGCAAAGCCTAAAGTGCTAAAAAGTGATATGAAAGAAGAACGTAAAGATGAGGCAGTTGTTATTCCCGCTAATCAAGAGAACAGCGATAGTAATCAATAGCACAAAATATTGAAAATGACATATAAGTCACAAATCTATCGGCTTAGTCCATCTCCATTCAACATATCAAAAAAAATAAATAAAAAATATTGAAAATAAACCAAAAAAGTTTTAATAGCTTTGTTATCACATCTTAAGAGCGCAGCGTGCCGATGAGATAAAGATGTCAAAGGGATTGTAAGTCTTAGAATTTTAACAATTACTTAATTTTCCATACTTACTGAATTATTTATACCTAATTTTTATTAAAATTATGCAGAAACTTAAATGCATGGTAGACCGTATGAGACGCTTTCAAATATTGAACTCGCAGATTTTTTCTATACTGAACAAATATCTGAAACGTAGTGACTTCGAAGGATCGTGTGGAGTATGTACGTGCTTTTCACCGCCACAATATTATTATTAAAAAAACGAATTGTAATAGATTGTTTTTCATATTTTGATATATTTAATGTTTATAATAAACATATTTTGTTAAACAAATACAGTCAATGCAATCTTAAATATTCGAAATTATTCGATTTCTCTTTGATACACGCAACAAAGGCCCCTTACTTAGATATTATTGATTTATTGATTACTCTAGAAATAAGGGACAATTTTTTAGATAGTTGTTGGTCGAGTTTGTTTAAATTATAAATCATACTCATCGAAATCTATATATGAAAAGCCAGGCTAGATTTCCTGAAGTGAAATAAGCGCTCTCGTCTTAGTTTATAAATTGATTTTTTCACCTTTCATGCTTTCTGAACTTCGCTATTTTTTCAAAGTGTTTAAGACTGTTTAATAAGATTTTATATGCTTTCGATGTTGATTCCGTAGCTGCATGGATTCTCAACTGCGATCAGGGGCGCTTGCAGCAGTACAACGTGGGTGCACCTTTCGAAACGATCGCAATGGATATTGCTGGACCATTTCCAGCCAGCACTGCAGGAAATAACTATGTACTGGTAGTCGACGATGGGCCGTAATGCGACACGTTGAGATGAATTATAATCTTACCTAAGTCCTGACTGGTCGTGACTGCTCCAGCAAGCACCTGTGCAGGTTCGGGCACGACAACTCGCAAGGTTGCTCGGAATGCTCGGAAACAAATGAAGAGTACGCTATATTTTACAGCAAAAGTTTTGAGAACATTAGAACGCAAATAGAACGTTGTGGCCGCAATGAAGCCTAGAGCATTCAGTTGCATCTGGCAACATTTGTTACAGATACCACGATGAGGCGGCTTCTGAAACTCGATCGTTAAGAAAAAAAGATTGGCGTTGAAATGGTTTTTGTTGTGATTTTTGGCGGGGAAGAGGAATAGGGATTTGAGTTAACGAAACAAAACCGTCATCGCACATTTTCTAGCAAAAAGTTGAAATAGTAGAGAAAAAAAGAGGAAGAGCAAAAGAAAAAGACAAGATGGAGTTTCTGTGGCAAATCGGTCTTGTAATTGATGTTAAATTTTCTGGATTTAAATAGATACAACGTTAGGCGCAATTCGTATGAAATTATTCACAATTTTACAAAACACAATCGACACAGTAATCGAGAGTGTTGGAATGTACAACAGAAGAACAATAAAAAAGTATAAAATAAACGTTTCAATATACAACAACAACAAGAAAACATTAACAATGCAAAAGTTAAAATTATGGTCCAGCGATTAGAAGAGTTTCGTTAAGAAAATTAATTGTTAATAAATTAATTAAAAATTTTTCTATAAGTAAGAAGAGAACATAAAATTTTAAAACGGCTTAAAAATTTTGATGAGCTAACAAAAACAAAAGAGGCTTAAAAGCAATTGAAAATTTACAAATGTTATACATTTATTTCTTATGATCGTACTTAAAAATATTTATCAAAAAAAAAATGGATAATAAAAGATAAAGAAAATTTATAGATAACATTGGAAGGAAAAGTTTGCTAACATTCCTCTCCTATATAAGCAGAATTTTCTCTCTTATAAAATATTAGATAGAAGGGATTGTGCTTTTAAACTAAAGACAACTTACGTGCTTCGCGTCGTAAGGATTATACCACGACGGCAAGTCTTCTTCCTGGATATCTTTACTACTCATTCCGCAGAAGAATACGCCATGTGTTTTGGGTCGAGTGGGTGATTGCGGCAGTATATCGCCAAGTTGTTTCAGCATTTTAGCTGTGTACCAAGGACAGAATGGATTGTATCGGACATGTATCCGACGTCATTGAGGGCACCTAGCGCTGCTTGAGCAGAATGTAGAAAGATGAAAAAATGGAAGAATTGTCAAATTTTCGAAATTTTCAACCATCAACTCAGAGCGAATCCAAGTGCCAATAGAGGTGCTCAGTGTTCATATGATTTTCACGTCTTTCTGAGCCGGTGTGATGAAGTCTAATTATTTATTTACACATTTTTAACGTGCCAGCCTTTCTTTTTAAACTTATGGTATTTGATTATCCTACCGAACTTTTATTGTACTACTCGAAGCATTATCCTGCTTCAAGTAGGATAGTTGTAATCTTAACATTGCATATCTGAACTGCCAAAGTATGTCTTGCTAACATATGCACGGATGGACTTGGGAGACTTTTTGAAGCTAGTACCACACCACTCAATAAGTCCCCTATCTGTCAAATACATGATACTACAACTTGTAAACTAATTGTTAGGATGTCATGAAGTTTTGATACGTTGGTAATTTCCAGAAATCGTGTGGGTCTCTCAATCGTCATGTCATGTATGTAACAGAAAGAGGATTTAGTAGGTGATATGTTTTCTCTGAGAGTTTTTCCATAAGTGGATCATGGCAAAAAATAATATATCTAACTCTGATGCGTTTTACTAAGGTATAGTTTGTCGAGATATGATCGGGCATAGCCTAGATAGAGAAAATTTGGCTTATAGATTTCCCGTAAACATTATTATAGGGTAATGTTTCGAGTCCTCGAAGAAGGGATCCGGGAGTCTGTATTCGTTGAACTAACCGTGCACTCGGTTGGAAGAAGATATAATGCTTGCTATGTAAAAAAATGCTCTGAAGGTAGATTTTCATTGCGATTTGCTTCAGATTTTAAATGCGATTTACTTCAACCGGCAAATCTTTTAACAAAGGAGCCATGTGTTTTAGAATGGTCTCTGTTGCATAAATAGCTGCTTACTGACACATTTCAGTGTTCATCCACTATTGATTACTTTCTAACAAGTGAGAATCTTGATTGGAACAATGTGCTCCAACTGTTGCTCCTAGACTTTCTATTACTTGTTAATTTTTTTATTGCTTTTCTCAGTATTACCAGGGTTGAATAAGTAATTTATTATAAAAATTTTGAGATTGCTAACACTAACAACTATAAGTTATTTACAAGAGAATATCTTTCCAATATATTAAGTTAATTGCGAAGACTTTTATGTCGAATTTCTAAACAGGATAATACATAATATTCTAAATCTTTCCACTGAGCCTACATACTCACATAATGGAATCCTCAACTGGGTCCATTTCGCTGTTCTCTCCATCTTATTTATTAGCAAGTTTACTGTAAAGTGCATAATCCTGTAAACAAACTGACAGCAAACGGAATAAGTGTAGCTTAAAGTACATTTTTTGAAAATTCCCGCTATAATAAATGTGAAAGAAATATGTAGTAGTGAAGAAAACGTCATGGGAAAATTAAAAATTTAGTAATTCGAAAAGGATTGCGAAGATGGAATGTACGTTTGCGCTAAAATTGATGCAGCTATGAGTGATTTAAAAAGCACGCCAAAACTGCATTGAATTAGGAAAAATTGGTTAAAAGAAACCTTATTTTCATTTATCCTTTGAAATTCTACTGATTTTACGGACTCGCGATGGTCAAGTATTAGGTCGATTATTTGGGCATGTGAGCACCAAACATTACATATACGACGTTGAAGGTATTTTCATGATAACACGTTAGCTCCACCAGATGCCGCGATAATGACTACAATTCCGAGCTACCAATGAGCCAAGTCACGTGCGATAACTTAAAATCTCCCTGCGCCGTACCCCACTCCACGGAGTAATGAAGTAAAGGATTAAAAACATATTTTGCATATCAGTTTTTCCGCGAACGGCAATAAATTGAGCAGTTCAAATTTCAAGCACATACGACTGAGAAACAATTATGATGCCAAGTAAAATACCGCATGCAGCTCGATCTAATCGAGTTTGGAATTAGAAACTAATACAAAAAAAAATCGGATCACATTCTATCCAGATATGCGTAAAAGCCATGGAAGAAAATGTTCCCCGGTTGTTACCAAGATTATATTTGTCGCGCGTAATGCGTTTGTGCTGTGCATATATGTCATTACAATATGCTTGGTTTCTGTGCGATGAGATGTCAATAATTTCAGAAACAAACGCGCATAAATATAATTTATAGCGCTAACATATAATTTAAATTATGAATTTAAATTTTTACTTTTAGCGAAATTGTGTGAATCGAATTTTTATCCTATTTGCACACTTACCCCATATATATCATAAGATAGAACCACGTTTTCAGGTTCATACATGCGTATATGCAATGGTGGAATTTCGTCTCCTCTCAAGAATGTAACCATTTCACACTAAGGTGCATGATCATTAAGCTCCCTATCCTTACGCGTTAACGTTGCGATAAGAGTATCTCCAATTGATTTTCCGTGGGGATTAAAATAAGTGTCAGCAAATTCCATTATGCCATTAAACACATCATTTCTGCGTATGGCTTTTGTTAGTTCAGCTAACTTCCGACGTATTCTAAGACGTTTTCCCGCCCTATATTTTCTTCGCTTTGTACGATCAATATGTTGTTGAAAATTTGTATCGGCGGATTATTGATGTCAGTAGGAAAGCCGAGTCGTGTACCACTCTAAAAATTTTTCGGGCTTGCAACTTGGATGTTGTTAAACTAATGCTCTTCCAATTAATCCTATTTTATAAAAAAAAACAATGTGTGCAGGGATGGAAGTCGTTTTGCCTTATATATTGTACCACCTTTATATCCAGCTCACTTTTTTTTATAATTTTTACGAAAAGTTCGCGAAGCACTGCAAAAGAATACTACTGAGGCTACAAGGACTTGGCTTCTTTTTATACGCTTTTGCGGCGTATACGTTTGGTGCGGTTTTGCATTTTAATAGCATTCTTTGCAGTACAATTAATAATATACGAAAGAGAAAGAACGTACATTGTCGCTAATTAACAGCTCTACTGTTATTACTGCCTGAAGTTCCTAGGAAATTCAAATTTTCTATTTTGAGCGAAATGTATCAACATTTTATCATTTGTTTGTCTGCTTTACCGTTTTAATTGAAAAAATGCAAGTCGCGCCGGAGAATTTAATTGGTCTGGAAATTCCGCATATTCAACAGCGAAATTATCAGTTATCTGGTTATTTACAGTAATGATATGCATTCGACGCTGTCTATTATACTCTATGTAATAAGCAGAAAATTTCCCGTATGGCGCTATGTTTGAGAAGCCGTCTATGAAAACAAATTTTTGTTTTGCTTTGCTGTTGAGGAAAGAGAAACATTGCATACACATAATTGAGCGAAGCATATATGATCATCGTTTTACCTACATATACATTTACACTATTGCTCATATGCAATTAAAAACATTACGATCTGTACACTTTCGCTTTTGTAAAAATACGATAAATTTTCATAGTTTGATAGCATAACGGGTATTTCATGTCGCCAGAAACTGAGCTAAAAAAATGGAAAGTTTATTTTTCCAGAGACATGGAAATTTTTATACAGACGCATCTCACTAGATCTGTTATTGAAATAATAATATTAATACGCGTACGCATATTCTTAATTAGGGTAAAATATGGCAAAAAGATTATATTCAACTCAATGCCAAAAGGAAAAATTTCTTTTCCCTCAAAATATTCAACAAGTAGAAATGTTCTAAAATGAAAAAATGGACCGATATAAACCATATCCAGTAGGGTTCGTCCTTGGGCCAAAATACGGCGGTGTACGAAATTTCATTAAAATATCGCAGAAATTGCGACCTAGAGCTTGAACACAAATTCATATGGGCAGACATTGGACGGACGGACTGGCAGATAGACGGACAAAATAACAAACGGACAGACGGAAAGGCGAAGAGAAAGGCTCATTTGTAATTTTTCCGTCCATCACCATAGAATGATGCGTTTGCAAGAGGGAAACTTGAGAGTATATACATTCCTGATCAGCATCTAATTATAAATCGATTTATGTACGTCCGGCTGGCTGTCTGCCCATCTATGTAATCTTTGTTTATCTCTTGGCCACAAAAATGAAGACTGGCAGAAACATTGGAAATTGTTGGGCAGAGGCTGGTATTGAAAATGGCGCATATCGATCGAAGGACACGCCCAAAATGTGACGTTAAAAATTGCGTTCCTTGTTCATTATTCATAAACTACAGCAGATAAATCTACAAAAATTTAAAAATCGAATAATATTCCATGAGTATATATTATTTTTTGTTTTTATCTTTTTTTTATCGTCTTCTTATCTCAAAAAGGAAAAATTAATAACTGCATTCTTATGTGGAATGACTATAAATAAGCACTAAAAAAGCTATAACTATCTAAGTATTTGAAAAGCAAAAAGATACAAGAAACCAAGGACAAGGAAAATACATCCAAATGTCATTAATTAAATAAAATGCGAAAAAATAGTAAAACTAATTTAAACTTGAACAGAAGCATATGTGTACATAGGTATTTTTATATGTTATGTAAATATAATAAATATAATAAAATAATCATTTCTCGCTTCTATAATATATATTATCCAGCCAATTAGTATTTATAGCGATAGTACACCAGCAACGAGTATCGAAGCCAATAAGAAAAAAGGATAAGAAAGGACTCAAAATGTTCTAACATTAAAAAAAATAAACTTATCTTATAAGAATATTTGAGTGTTCCATCAATTTTTTTCATTTGTTACTTCTTTAAATTAGTACGAGTACGACTTAAACCCGATAGCCGCCACCTCTTTGGTCGGTTTGCCATTAATACTGCGTTGTTATCTTTTTCCATATGCTGAACTGGCAATTTCCTATTGACGCTCGGTATACCTGTTTCGACAACATTTTTAACAAACTCCCCTAATTCTGTAGTCTCGGTTTGTCGTGAATTTCTATTGGGTGTCTCACAGACTTGGAGTGGCCTATAATTAAATTTTGAGTTTATTAACAATAAGTGCTTTTTGCGATCTCTCATATTTTCCAGTCCAGTTTCATTGTCTTTTTCCAATATGAGTTTTTTTTTACTATTCCCTGTTTGAAAACCAGCAGAAACAAGTGAACTTCCCGGATTATTCACCTTGCCAACATTAACCTGATGTATTTTAAAGGTCGCTTGAAAGCCTGTTTTGTTGGCTATTTGCGCAATGCTGTTTGTATTTTTTCCAAACTTGGACTCCATACTTTCAATCGACATCCGAGCTTTTATGTCTTTTAGTTCAGTTTCATAATTCGTTTCTTGCAAATTGTTTTGAAATTCTCTTAGAATATTTTGTACCGATATTTGGTTTTTTTTCGATATGGAGATTTTTTTACCATTCGCTGTTTGAGAACCAGGAGAAACAAGCGAACTTTCCGGATTATTTACCTTGCCCACTTCATCTCGATTCACTTTACTTTTCACTTCTCCCGATTCGTTTTCAATAGAAATTTCACTCACGCAAACTCCGTTTTGCCTTCTCCCAACTCCCGCCATTCTCCGTTAGCTTTTTGAAGTCCTAATGCAGCATTAGTTTCTCTCAGCACCAAGCTCTTGGAGTACCCACTAATATTGTCTCTTTGGTTACCTTTAAAGCCAATCAAAATAATAATAAGCATAATAAAATGTGAGGAACATCAATGCCCATTCACTTCATACGACGTCGCTTCCTCTCCACTCCCTTTATCGTTTTCAATTTTTATATTCGACATAGAATAGCATCGATAAATAACTTTCATGTAACGTATTATATGCTTGGGGTGGATTGCAAAAATGTGAGTGTATATGTATACGCTAGTAAGTATGCCTACATGTATATGTAGCATGTTCGTATGAATAAACGTGCGTTGTCATATCTTGATGTATGAATTTTCTTTAACAGAGCTCTTTTTTAGCAATCCTCGTTAAGATAAGGATATATAAATCCTATAAAAATCTGCGAAGAAAATACTGTATGCGAGAGTCTTGTCTGCCTGACAATATTCAATGAGGAAATTTTTGAGTTTTCAACTTTCAAATCTAGCTAAATCTTAAATCCATTAAATCTGTATTAATCCCTTTGATTTTTTTTACAGGTTATAATTAAAATTGCCTGTACTTTCTAACTTATATATCAAAGAAATTTTTGTAGTACGCACCGGTATAATGCATCTTTGTTCTATGGCAACGATTCCTAAAATGTAACGATACACTTCTATTAGTTTGTCTTTGTTAGCCACCGGAGTAGTACGCAAAGATGTAACAACTCAAAGGTTGTGGATTCAAATCTCAAGTGTGATAGAGTTTTCAATAAACACGATAGCCATAATCCCTTTTACTTTAAAACTTAAATCTTAAAATTTATTTTTATGGCAAAGTTAATTAAAATAATAATAATATTTTTCTTTATTAAGTAGTGACAAGGATACTAATGAATTTGTTATGTTTCAATTAATATGGTATGTTTATCATGCATGTTTGCGGAATAATTCACTTATAATTCGCTAAACTAAAGACAACAGTGATTTAAGAAAAGTTCAAAAGCTCTCCTTATTGAACTAAGTTTAATTTGTTCCATCTGCAAACCAGTAGTGGTTTTTTGACGTTAATGGCCGAAGTGGCTGACACAATGAACGTCTTTTTCGTTTTGGAGAGTCAAGTGGTGAATACAATGGTAGTCGTGCTGCCATATTGTTTTACAGGAAAACGTAAACAAAAACATATGGTCTTGGAACCAAAAATAAAGATATCAATTTAAACATAAGCAACACATGTTTTAATCTGCATTTAGACCCAGTTTGTTGTTAACTAATCCATAATTTGGAAATTACCGTCTACGATTCTCTAATAGAACACTCTGAATTTTTAAATAAATGGTCTTTATGGTTTGTATTCCATTTCTTACGAAATATGGCATGGCATAAACCAAAATAGCAAATTTCATAACATTAAAAAATTAGTATAAAATAAACATAAATAACTTTTAGATTTAAAAGAAGTGATCGTCATTTCCTCTTGTGCTTTGTTTTTTTTTTGTTTTAATTGTATGCACATATGCAAAAACATACGATTTATCGATCCCCATAAAGTTCTGTAAAAAGACGACAAAGTTCGAGTTCCAACCCGATAACAGGAGTAACGCCTCGTTTAGTCAGTCCCCTATAATTGGCTGTTGTAAAGAAGTAAGTTAATATGCCTGAAAAATAAATGTGTGTAAAAAAAGCATTTATGTGACAGTAATTAAATATATCTGCGAAACATATTGTCTTTTATAGAATCAATAATAATTAATCATCATATTTATTAATTAAATGTAAAAGTAATTGAGTTCTTTTTCCTAATATTTGTTTTCCGTTTACTTTTTCTACTGAGAGTCTATATAAGCTTATCGAAAACTTTAATTCCGTTGGCACTTCGTTTCACAACGGCATTGTACTTTGCTATTAATAACATAATATACACAATGAACTATGAAATAAGTTCTCTTTTGCAGTATTAATTTCGAAATAAGTATTCTTTTCTTATTGAAAATGAAGACACTGGCTAAAATCTTTGCTATCAAAGAAGCTCTTACATCTTGCAATACCTTCGATAATAAGTATGTTTTCAATTAGCGACATCTATTGGCGAAAACGATAAAGTCATTTGTATAAAACTGTTAAATTCAATGATTTTGGCCTTTCTCTACATCAAATATTAGTTTTCAATGAGGGAAATATTTTGATTAATATATGTTGTACCAATCTGTCTCAGTAGATGCCTTTTTCAAGGGGAAAAAAAACGAAATACATGCGATAATTATACGCTGAGGATACTAGCAACTCACGTTGCAGTTAGGACATTGCCTTTAACAGGATAATAAACGATAACGATTAAATGTCTAGAGAGCATTTTACTTATACGTTCAACAGGACAGCTTTAATTTTGTTGTTAATATTTTCTTTGTTGACGTAGTTTCCTTAAACTGTTATGACTATTACATCCACAAAATACGCAATTTATTTATAAAGCTTCATACGTACGATTTGAACCTTTAGCAGAATTGAAACATTTCGCATTCGCCGATTTATAATTTGGCAAAACGACCCAACATGCACCATTTGAAGCAATGTTTTAAATTCGTAAACAAAAAATCAACAAACACTATGTAATAATCATATTTAATAGCTCTTGGAACAACACAAAATGTATTTTTTAAAAAACATGTTTGATAAAATAAATGGGTAGAGAAAGAGCTATTTAAGCCTAAAAACTTCAAAATGTTTTAAAAATAATAATAGCATATAGTTATTTTGAAATAAACGAAAATTGAATATGAAATTAACGAAAAAAAGTGGGAATATGGTTGAGCAATACATATATGTGCCCATAATTATGAAAGTGATTTAAGTTAAAATTTAAAAAAAAAAATAGTTTATCGGTTATATCACTTCACATTATTTTCAATGTAATTTTTACGATATCGTCAAAAACGGACCACTAAATAGTGATTGTAATTTCAACAAGGAAGGGATGGGTTGATGGAAATGAAAATAGGAAAAATAAATTACATCTGCAATCCTGACCGTTATTTTGAATATATAAAAAAATGAAGAAGAAGATATATATTTTCGGTAAAACGGATTTTATTTTGAATCGAAATCGCGAGAAGGGTCAAAGACAAGTAGAATAAAAAATAGCGCGGGCGAATCTATCTCTTGTTGCAGCCAAGATCAATGGATCACGTTCTTGAAAGTTATAAGATATTCCATGGAACTTCTTTAGATGGTTTTAAATTCTATGTTTTGGATCTTTCCCGAAAGAGGAAGACCAAATTCATAAGGATATATTAGATTACTTCCATTGCACCCCATCTCTGTACTAGTAGTGGAAGAAAAACACAAACATACCATGTGTCTACTACCATACACAACGTTTTAAGAATCTTAAGAACTGGTAATGATAAAAGCCTAAAATGATAAAAATGGATTACTTTTTAAAAATAATTAATGAAATGCATTATTTCATTAAAATTCTAAAAAGAAAAAATAATTTTTAACTGCTTTAATTTACTCAGAGAACACTCAGCTAATTTTCAAAATGGTCTAAATCAACTCAAGCTTTAAGAACAACATTTTTTTAGGATATTCACACAAAATTTCATATTAATAAAATTCTAAACGAAAATGCCGCATAATGTAAAAATTTGGTTTGATTTATTTCATTAAATATCTCGAAGCAAGAAATGTATGGCTTGGACCAATTGCATTGTTATAGGCACATATAAACAAATTTAATGCGGAAATAATAAATATCAAGGTGGTCATTAACAAAAAAGCAGATCGAATCGTATCGTTTTCGTGTTTTGCAATGTATGATAGCTCGAGAGAACCGTAAGTCGAACTCAGCAGGGTAATCACGTCTGAAAATTAGCTTTTGTTCGTTACCAAGTCAATAGTTGATAACCGTTTTCAATTCGATCACATCAGACTTTCGCGTCATTTTCGCTGCTATTGTTCATGTATAAATAAAAAAACAAAACAAAAGCAAACAAATTCTTGTCATATATATATGTACTTGTGGTGTGTGTCTCATTGCGTATATATATGATAGCATTCACCATTGTTTGATGACAATAGCTTTTTTTGGAATAATGAATGTATAAGATTTGTAAACACTCTGCCATACTTGTCAAATTACACGAACACAAAAAGACTTATTTCTGGATTTAGTTTGGTTGTTTAGATTTACATTTACAAGAGAAACCCGCTTTAACTTGGAAATAAGAAAATTCCAAACAAAAACTCCCAAACCGCTGAACCACAACAGTAAATCAAAAACAGAAAAATTAAAAAAACGAAAACAAAATTTATTGAGCAAAAAAAATTAACAACGACCAACAAAGTAAAAAATGTATAAAATATTAATAAAACCAAGGGTTTGAATTTAGAAAATTTTGAGCAAATATTTCGTGTGCCTACAAAAATGAAAAGCAGATTTCTTTGATTTCAAAGTAAAATTAAGCCAAACCAACGCAAAAGCCAACTTAGAGAGTAATTTAAATCTCACGATCGTAAATTAATGAAAATAATAACATAAGGTAAGCATATTAAATATATATATGACAAAATCTAATCCTTTAACAGAAAATAGTATACGCAAACGTCGAAAAGAGTCGAAACAATAGTGCCAAAGAAGAAATGGAAGTAGAGTTTGCCGGCACACAAAAAAACAAAAAGAAACATGATTGAATAGCGCAAAAAAAGCCTAGTTAATAATGTCATATTCTTTTGCATCTAATTATTTCTTTCATTTCTTTCATTTATTTATTTATTTATTTCAATTCAACTTATTAGAAACTCAACTGAAATAAATTAACAATCGAAATCAATTAATATTTTATAAGAAAATCTTATCTTAATTATTATTAAAAACTAGTATAGAGTAGATGAGGAAATGGAAAGAAAAAGGAAAACGAGAAAAAAAAGAAAATAAAGTTAATGAACACCTATTACCTAGTATCCGCACATGGTACAGACCAAGCTGCGATTCCGTAAACCATTGAAAACATGTAAAAGCTTGCCGACCAATAACAGTAAACAACACCTTTTAGTTTTCGAATCATAATGAGATGTTTAAATATGACATGGGCAAAACGCACGTATTCAGCAAAGTCGTTTTGATAGACTTTAAAGAATCCAATATTGAGATTAAGTGATGGACATCATTTAGGTTTCTGCAAACAGCTCTGAACGGGTTAAAGAGCTAATAATTATATTTACATTGACTCAGTTTAACGAAAATAAAGTGCTTAGAGAAGCGATTAGGAACATTAAAACTTATTTAATCAAACAACGTGGACGAATCGATAGTACCCTTAATTAACTTAATTAAGAAGGGAACACCGAAATTAAATGTACGTTTCTCAATTGACGGCAAGGGTAGCAAAAGCAACCTATTAGCTAAAATTGAAGTAGATTATTTGCAATGGTCAACATATAGCATTAAACTCTCAATATTTTCATATACAAATTCATGAAATTCGTTGCTGCAAATTACAATTTTTTTCGGTGAAACTCTCAACTTCATTTCTTCGAGTTTCGAATGGATAACCTCACCCTTTCATTTCATTAGCTTTTGAAAGAATCATAATTAATTCTATGGAACGTAAACGCTTTCAAAATATTTCTTGCATTTCACGGTATTTCTGGGAATACTCGTGGCAAACAATTGATAATTTTTCTGATTGAGTTTTCGAAGCTGGGCTGTCCTTAGTTTTATTATCCTTCTCTGAATTTGTTTCTCTGAAAGCAATATTGTGGTTTTTTGTTATGTATACATTGTGAACTGTCACCAATAGCAAAAGGCTATGTGACTTTTGTACTTTTTGCCATGTGTTAAACATCCGTTATTAACAATTTTGTTTACAAATTATTCAACAGAACTGGCATTGCCAATAACACATCCAGAGAAAAAGAGAAAAAAGAAAAACTCAAACGTATTTGCATATTTTATGGCCTGAGAGGATTACAAATCATGCCCTAACGAGCTACGTGGTATTATTTGCAAGATTGTTAATCAGTCCTTGAAATAGTGCGTTTTTCCTCTGCGTTGGGAGAGTAGTTTCCTTATTTCAATTAATAAATGTGGATATAGACAACACGTTGAAAACTATAGAGGCATCGCCAAATTGAGAGTCTTACGTAAATTGTTTGAGCAAATTGTCAGCATCTAGCTCTTGCTACTAAATCTAGTATTTCTCCATTTCAGCTTGGCTTTCGGAAAGCAAGATCTACTATCACCAATCTGTTTACTAGTCATGTTTTCAAGTCTTTTTTTGGTAGTTCTTGCACGGATGTCGTATATACTGATTTTAACAAGGCGTTTGACTTAGTTAGCCATAATTTATTGATCTTCAAAATCTATGTCTCTGGCATTTCCTTTGTATTTAGTGAAACGGATAAGCTCTTATCCTCATAAGAGATCATTCAGAGTTATGCATAATTTCGTCACCTCGCATGAATTTCCTTTTAGTAAAGCACTTTACTTGGTCAACCATAACTTATTGATTTTTAAACTTAAGGCCTCTGGCTTCCCTTTGCACTTAGTGAAATGGATCGGCTCTTATCTGTATAATAGATCATTTAGGGTTGTATTTAACTTCATCACATCGCATGAATTTCGCGTGACGTCTGGTCCTCGCTGCGTACCTCAAGATAGCCACTTAGCACCCCTTTTATTTGGTTTATACATTAATGATCTGCCCTCAGTGATTAAATCCAGCCAGATTTTAAAGTACGCTGACGATGTTAAACTGTTTTCTTCCTTCTCCTTGGGATCGCAATCGTATCAGCTTCAAACTGACTTAAATAACCTGGTCATTGCTTGCTCGTTAAATTTTATGAAATTAAATCTAAAAAAATGCAGCAAACTTTCTTTTTTAAGAACGAAGTAACTCAGTACTGAGCACATTGACTCACAAAAGTTGGAAAACGTTGATTTGAGTATTTGTAATTTATTCATAAATTCAGACACTAGAGGCTTTGATTTGAGATATAGAATCGGTAATCATTTCATGATTTTACGATTTGTTATTGGGCACAGGAGTCTCGGGATTTGATGATTTTATTAGGGAAGTTTTTTGGGGAAAGAAAGAAGTTGGTATTTGCATCAGCATAAGAGTTCTATGAGGTAAACCTGACGTTTAAGGCGATCTGCAGTGTCTTTTTCGGATTTAAAAAATTTTTTATAAGAGGAACAAATCTTTGAGTTAGATGCACTTTCACCCTTGCAGTTAATACTTCTTGCCTGACAAAAACGGCAACATTTACTACATTGTAATACTGTTTTGATGTACAGTTTGATAGTGAAGTTAACATCTTCTATGCAAACATGTAAAGGTAAGAGATTCCCTGAAAAACTTAAGCGAACTGTGCGTAAAGCTTCCCGAGAATTAGGTAGGGTTAAATTTAAGTAGCTTTTTGGAAATGGTTAAACAATTACAAAATTCCGACAATCTAAAGTTTCTTAAGTAAACAAAGAGCGGAAATTTAATTTGCCGTAGATGCATGTTAGAAATAAATAGTAATGATAAGAATTCATTTATTGCTTTTCAAATTTAGTAGGACCAATAGGTAAAGACATCCGAAATAATTATTTGATTTTGTTATTTTTTCCAGTATTTTTGTATTTCCGAAATTAAGTAATCCTTCTATGCCCTCTAAGTTTGTCCAATATGTGGTTTCATAATGATATTTACTTTATTGTGTCGAAAGTATTTTTCATACTATTTATTTTAAGTAAAAGTTTTGCACTAGAAACGACGTTAACTTAGGAATGTATTTCTACATAGACTTCACAGCTTCATGTGGAGATTTCAGACGATTGAATGGTTGTGATTCCTGCCCGTTAACTCATATAAATGATGTCAATCAAAATTCCTATGGCAATGGAGGACGTTTGCAAGACAACTATAACGACGCTTTTCAGTGCTTTGCAATTAGAAGGAATGCATTTTGGGTATAGGAATTCAGCACACACTTTCTAGAGACTTATAAATGGAGTGTTTAGAGGCACAGACTTAATTTCTGTATACGTCACGGTCTTATTGTCAGTGATCCAGAATCCGAAGCTCTAGAACGTTTAACTTTAATATTCAAGCAACTTGATAAATATGGTTTAAACATTACCTCATAATCCACAGACCTCATAATTGTATCTTCGGAATATGAATTTTCTTAATCATAATATTTGTAAAGAAGGAAGGGGTATATATGGTAAAATTAATAAAGCAGTTAGGTCTAAAAACAATGTTTTTATATATAGGATTAAAAACCTACTAAATCGTTTGAACTTATTAAAGTGACATTTTCCGCAAAAGTTTCGTCAAATCATTCTTGCAACGAGGCGGAATTATCTTTAACGTTTGAAGCATCAAATGATGCAGTATGTAACGTCTTGCAATAATCCGTGAATGGGATTATTGAACACACTTTCCACATCCGAAATTAAACATAGTACGTTTGACCGTGATCTGTTAGCAATCTACCTACATACTAAATACAAACGTTTTAAATATATTTTGGAATGTAGACAATTTATCATTTTAACAGATCAAAACCATTAGCAAGGAATTTAAGGGCAAAAGCAAAGGGAAGCAGATTTCCCAGTTACTAACGCCCAGTAACATGCGCAGGCACCAATATTATAGCAGGCAGGCATTTTTAAAGCGTTAGTTGAGATTAATTCCCCCTCTAGTCGCCTTTTGTTGACAAAATCGTTAACTCCTTGCAGTCTTTTCATGTAGGTACCCGCATATGAGCGAACAGAGTCATCCATGTCAACAGGGTCAGGTTTTGGCAATAGTTTTAAGGCTAACGTCTTCCTAATTGTTTCCGTTCCCTCGGGGAGTCGACTATTTTCGTTGCATATTAAGCCTTGGACGATATTGTTGGAAGTCGCATCTTGGTTAAAACTCTTCTCCGAAGATCTTCCACGTTGGGAATGGTATGAATGCAACCTGCTAACTCAGGGGTTGCATATAGGTGGATCTTGTAAATGCCGATTAACGGTTGCTTGAAGGGAGCGGTGGTTAGTTTGGTGAGCTCTACTCCATATTAGATTTCTTTTATTTATTTATTTATTTTAATTTTACTTATACATGAAACTCAACTAAACAAATAACAGTCGAGTTCAATTAACACTTAAAGCAAAACTTATATTAAATTAATAATAAAACTTGGTATAAGTACAATAAAACAAATAAGAAGGAAAAAAAAAAGAAAAAAAGCATGTACACAACCAGCATAGACAACCGGTACAGGACCAAATTGCAAATGAACTCCGAATCTATGAAATGCTGAGTAATGAATGACTTTCTTCTTGAGAAAGAAAGCTTCTTACATTTACTCAGATTTAGTTTCAGAAGATTCACAGAGCATCACGCAACAAAATTATCCAAGTCACCTTGAAGCTGATGTCATTGCGATTCAACAGCGAAGGAGGAAAAGAGTTTCGCATCATCCGCATACATTAAGATCTGACTGGAATTAACCACCGATGGAAGATCGTTAACGTATAAACTAAATAAAATGGGACCTAAGTGACTTCCTTGAGGTACTTCAGATATAACGGGGAACTCATCCGAGGTGATAAAGTTGAACAAACCAAAGGATCTGTTGTGCAGATAAGAGCTTATCCATTTCACTAAGTACGGTGGGAAACCATAGGCTTGGAGTTTCAAGATGAGTAAGTTATGGTTAACCATATCAAACGTTTTGCTTAAATCAGTGTATATCACATCTGTGGGAGAGCCACTGGAAAAAGCCTTCAAAACATGACAAGTAAACTCTAACAGATTGATGATCGTAGATCTTCCTTTCTGAAAGCCATGCTGGTGTGGAAAAATATACGAATTAATGGCAACGGCCAAATGCTGAGTCACAATTCACTCGAACAAGTTGGACAACACACTCAACTTGGCTATGCTTCTGTAGTTCTCAACAAATTGTCTACTTCCACTCTTGTGGATAGGAATAAGGAAACTACTCTTCCAACATGAAGGGAAAACACCTGAATACAAGGACAGGTTAAAAATTTTGAGATCACACCACATAACTCGAGAGCGCAAGATTGAAGTACACATGATGGAATTCCATCAGGTCCTGGCGCACAACAATATTTTAGAGAACTCAACCCTTTAAAAACATCATCTTCCGAAATTACCAAGTTAGGAATTGAGACAGAGTTAGTTATAGGATATAGGTAGTTTGCTGATAAATCGAAATTAGCAGTCGAAAAGTTTCGTCGGAAATACTCAGTGGTTGAAGGAGTTAAATCTATGCCTCACCACCGAGTAAGCGAAAAAGTCGAGAGCAGAGCCACTTTTCGAATATTTTTTGAATAACGTGTTTTTTCTATTCTTGTAATATTTAATTGTCTTATTAAACCAGGGGGGACACCTGCTTCGAGGTCGGCACTGCTTAATCGGAGCAGATGCAGCAATAGCTAGATTTAATGTATTGTAGAACGATGACAATAAGCTTTCAATACTTCCGATTGAGAAATCAAGCCTCATATGTGAAAGACGATGTTTTAGCAATACAATATTGACTTTATGAAAATCATAACATTTATTTAAAAAAGTTTGATTTGGTACATTAAGGTTGTTCAACGAACCATCATTCATATGTTGAAAGGAAATGCACATTGATGAATGATAAGGGTCCTCAGGTAAACTAAAAGGTGGGCAACGATTTACGTTAATCTCAGGAAAGTTAGCTAAGCAGAGATCAAGCAGTCTACCATTGCAATTAGGGGTACGATTATATTGAACTAAATTACGATCAAATAATTTGTTAAAGAACACAACGGATCTATCAGATGTTGAAATAGGAATCAAACAGCCAGAATTGTCACTGTTACACTAAGTGACTTGAGACAAGTTGAAGTCACCCAGCGCAACAACCAAATCAGTGGGTTTGCATTGCCACTTCACAAATGAGGGCAGGGTGTTTCTTGTAAATAGAGATATCAGAATTTGGAGGAATATAGGAGCAGGTTACAAATAGCTGTTTATTAGGCATTATCGCACGAACGGCGATAAATTCAACGCCAGGAGAAGTGGGAAATTCTATTGAATTGGATGGGACTGATGCAGATATGGCAATTAATACACCACCACCAATGCGATTCACTCGATCCTTTCTGAAGACTTGGAAAGAATTGTGAAAAAGTTCCGACGAATGAAGATCAGGTTGTAGCCAAGTTTCACTGCTTTTTCTAGTACTTCGCTTAATTCTTTACATTCCAAGGTGTGTATTAATATACCCGAAAAGTTTGTATTGCGTACATCATAACTATAACGTTCTTTTATCTCCGCCAAACTCAGGTAGTGACCCACCAATTCTTGATATAACTCTGGAGCTCTTTTCATCATTTCCTGCTCGCTAAAATGCTCTCCTTCTTTTATAAGTTTTTGTAAGGCAGCATATCGACGGTTCTTGATATCTTGTTGACGCGTTTTTAATTTTGTTTGATAATCTCGGATAATGTGATGTAATTCTTGGTCACTTTGAGCTATAGCGAGGCGGGCAAAGTTCTGCAAATGGTTTTCTTGTAAGTACATACCGAACTGAACTAGGAAGCAGTCTCTTTGTGTTTTTTCTTTATTGGATTTCCATATGGTTTTATGGGGAAATCATATACAAAATATATAATAACAGCAATGCAAAAACAAAAATGCTTCCTTATGCCCATAAGAAAAATTTAATTACAGGTTTTGTTACCTTTTTTGGAACGATTTTTTTATAAGATTAATAATTGTTCTGGTTTCATCGACAGATTGATTCAGCCAACCACACGGTGTTTATTTTTGCGTAAATATATAAGATTTGGAATAAAATTTGCTATAAATATAAATATATGTATCGACTTACATACGTATAGAATTGAGTGCGTTAAATTAATTAATTTTTCACTTTGCTTTAATATTATTGATGCGTACATATACCTATATATATATGTACGTACATACGGAACGGAGTCCTTATAAGTTGTATATATATATAATGTATGTACATACATACGTATACATACGTATATATATGTAATGTTTATAATAAAATTGTTGTAAAAGTGTAGTAAATGTAAGTAAAAAAACTTATGCACTTATGTGGTCTGTCGTTTACATTTTTTTTTTTTTTTTCAATTTTCTTATTTATGTTCTTTTTTCTTACAATTAACTTTAAGAGAGATTCTGGCTTAACGTAATCATAGCACGCTTATTGAAGAACTTAAACGTACTGATTTACATGGTATACCTTATGCAATACTGATAGAGTAAGATTCGTTAAAAACAGGACTTTTGAAACTTCGAAACCGCGATAGTTCTTTGGCAGAGACGATTCATATATAAGTGTATAAGTGATATTAAAACATATTTATTTGGGATTTTCACATAATATCACATAAATATTGACGTACATTAAATCCTACAACATTGCCTATAAAGACTACGAATTCAAGGCCCACAGTACATTGCAATCGAACTGATGCATCCGCTATTTATTTCATTGCTAACAAAACTCAAAAGCTTGAGTTGCACCAGCGTGGATATCTGAGAATGCAAATTACAAGACCAACCTTCTCTTCGAGTAAAGCATAAAATGTTGCTAGCAAACGATCAATAGTGAATGTTTTAGGGCCAATAGCAGCAGATGTTTTCTCGAAAACCTGTTCAATTTCTTTTAATATAGTTTGAAGTAAATACATTATAAAAAAGGCTCACTTTAACGTCTTGCAATCGTTTGCGTTTCTCTCCGTGATGTTTTACAAATAAACGTTTATCATCCTTGGCAGAGTTGTGACTAGCTAAAAACGGCGCAATTAGCAAATCACAAATTGCGTTTTTTTATGAAAGGACTCCAAAATAACACTTAAAATATCCCGATTCAAACCGATTTCAAAATTAAGAAATATAGGTTGAACAAAAAAGACGGACGGCAGACAAAAAGGGCTATCTGAATCATTCGATCTAACAAAAGATGGGACTATCTGAAGTTCCTCTGAATATTATGTACAAATATCACATGCCCATGTACCATAAGCGGTATAAGGTATAAAAAGAACAGACGAACTTAAAATGACAACATTCCACAAATGCGTTTCTTGGATGACATGGATTATTCAAAAGAAAATGAAAAAATTCGTATTCCTTTCAAGTCAGAGTCGAGATATTCACTTTACGAGTGGAAATGCGCTTGGTTGTTTAAGAAAAATATAGTCTAAGTAATTTAATAACTAAAAAATTATGGCGAAGGTGAAGACTTCTAACATGATATATCTTGCGTGGCTGTGCGAGGACTGAGTGCTAATACGATGAGGACAAATTGCAATAAATCTAATAACATACAAAAGATGCGATATAGGTTGCATTAGGTTTTTGAAAAGGTATGTAACATTCTTAGGGCCCTTTTGCATATTTGTTTCTGCTTTGCAAACGTTTGAGAGGATACGACGTCATATCAAGAAACTGTGAACGGAATCCGGGCCGATGCAATGCAATAATGGCAATGAAGGATCAAGTATACAAATGGCTTCTAATTAGCAGCGCTAATACTACTGTTATTGATAAGAATAGACAAAAAGTCACTGTGAATCTCCTACTCTGAATTTTGAGCAAAAGGTTGGAACATCTTTATATTTCCTTGTCTCTGCCATTATCACAAAATTAAAATATTGTTAATATGTGCACTCTAGTTAACATGTGCCCTTTGCTAAAAAAGCCGTTGGTTAAAAATCAACATATCTATTTCGGAAGAGAATCGGGTTAAGTAAACCGATTTCTTATTTAATATTTAATATGCAAACACTAATTTAGTAGCCGTTGAATATGTTGGTTTAATTTTTTTAGAAGAGTTTTTATTTGATATGTGTGTCTTGCAACGAAATGTGTCTTTTCACCTTGATAAGTCCTATCTGCATAAGAAAATGTTGAACTGCATGCCTCCAACTCACAATATTCGCTTTCGCTGTAGATCTTTTTCATTTCTAAATAACTTTTCTTTTGAGCGGTTAGCAGTTTTTTCATGGCTTGGCTGTGATCAACTTCAGCAAACAAGAAATTACCTTTGCGATCTAAAGAAAGCTAAGTTAAACTTAAATAAACGCCATAAATGTATAAATTACCTTCGCTTTCCGGCAGACTTGTCATCATTGCTAGACTTGCGTTAGCTTCTATTAGTTGTTCTTGGATGCTTTCAAGCATTGCTACTTTCTCTTCTAAATCTAAATTTTTTGTTCAGGCCGAAGTAGGAATGCCTAAAATCGGTTCAGTGGAGAAATTCCAAGGGTTATAACCTTCGTAAAATTACACTAATGTTGGAATTAATACTAGTGTTGCTTTCGCTTGATTGTTTTAACGAACACGATACAATATTAATCTCAACAGTGAGAGCAAGAGTCTTGACTTTCAGCTCGTGGGTTCAAATCTCAAATGCGGTAGAATTTTTTTTTGATGCTAGCGCTTTAAGAGAGAAGAATTTATTCTCTGGCTAAATTTATAGCAATAATAATAATAATTTTACAAGTTAGCCTAAAATTAGACTGCCATCATTTTTATTATCAAATTAAACAAAGCCCTCGCTAAATTTTCTTTAAAGGCACCAAATTTTATATGCTTATTCTTTAAAGGCATCAATTTTATTTCCCTGTTGAAAGGCAAAGCACAGAGTCGCTTATAATAAATAAATGGTTAAATGCCTAACTAAAAACTTAGATGGTAACCCCATTCAGTCAAATGTTCAAAAAGTAGTCCTGACACAATCAATTCTATGTTTGCGTTGCTAATGCTCCGTTGTCATAACTAGTTTTCTAGTTTGGACAAATACCGTTGCCAAGTAATAAAAAATATAAAATGCGGGAGCTTTTGCTGACAATTAAACAATTCACAATTAACATAAAGTATTACGTTCTTTCTGTAAATAGCATAGAGTATTACGTTCGCTCTGTAAATTAGCAGAGAATTTAACGTTCGCTTTGCTTGCCTGCCTTTAGGTGTAAATTAATGTAAATTAATTTAAAATTAAAAAAGTAGAGAAAAACCGCAATTTTATAAACGGCTTTTATAAACGCATCCCTCAAAATAAATCGTATTTACAAAATATTAGATTAAAGAAAAATTTTAATATATATTTACATTATAACGTTAATCCAACGGATGCATACTAAGAAACAAATGTAGATTTACATATTAAATAAAATAAAATACGAGTACTTAAGTAAGAGAGGGTAAATTTATTTTAGAAAGAGAAAATAACTAGGATATAAAGGACATTACATTATTTTAAGTTCAGCAAATGCGAAAACAATAAAAACATTGCTTATATCGTTTTTTATAGTTTCAATTATTTTACTATTTTTATAAATAGCATAAGTAGGTGAAAAGTGTATACATCTCGTTAGGTAAAAAATTTTATTATATGTTGCATATATATGTTGCATATATATGCATTTATATGTGGTTGTTTTATTATATGTTGTTTGTGGATTGCGTTCATAGATATCTTGAGCCAATTTCACTTTTTCATTTAGCAAAAGTTCAGGTTCAGTTCGTGGCTGTGATTTAAATACGATTTTAGAATTTGTACTTAAGTATTCAAAAATTTCAATTATGTCGTTGGGTATGTTTGATGATCTGCTTGGATTTTGATAGATTTCGTACGTAGCGTTGTGGTCACTTTCATCATCGATTTTTGTAATTGAGGTTGACATTGTATTGTCTTTAGAATTTAATTTGGGCCTTACAATAGATTTAGTTTCAGTTTTTTTTTATATTTATTCGCCAGTTGTTTCTTATATTCTACTGTTATACATTCTTCTTCTTCTCTTGTTATTCAGCAAATCAACTACGGTAAAATCGTTAGAATATGTAAAAAAAACTTAACGCGAACAAAGAGACGTAATTTAAATGAGCGCGCCTGAAATCCACCTCGATTCTTCTTGTATATTGCACGCATATCTGCAGGAATCACAGTACGTCCATTAAAATGAGATGGTCTGGAAGATGCAATTTTATCTGCAGTGTTGTTGAAAAAAATGCCACTGTGACTGGGCACGCAGAGAAAATGAATACAAAATGTATCAGATTGGAGTAAGGATCTGATTTCTAATATGTAGGGATGAGTTTTACCTTGGGAAAATGATTGCAAGACAGATTTACTGTCTGACACTATAAGGTATTTCTTTTGAGACTGAGAATTCACTAAGCGGATGGCTTTCAGAAGCGCAAGACATTCAGCCGTAAATATAGTGCTACGTACGTGATTTGAGAAATAGGCTTCTGGGTTGGGTTAAAATCTGTATTGACCAAGTTCGAGTAGCGGTGGTGTACCTTTGCCGAAGTAACTGTCGATTTTCTCACTGGTAAGAACCCAATTACCGGTCGAAAATATTGAGAACCAAAAGGAATTTTGAGTAAGCTATGCACATCAGTTCTTAGAATTTTGAAATTATTATATTTGCCAGCAAAAATTTAAAGAAGAAAGGAGAGGAACACCTGTAAAAGGTCTCCTTTGTACAGCAAAACCATTATTGTTAGTTTAGCTATTGTTATAGAGAAAGAGTTTACATAATAAATTACAGAATTTGGTAGGGAGATTCAAAGAGAGACGAGTAGATTTTAGGATGTTGATATTGACAGAATCAGCTGCCGAAGTTAAGTCCAGAAAGAAGGCAATGAGAATGTGGTTCTTAGCAAATGTTGACCATTAAGTGACAATGTTGTCTTGGTAGATCTGTAACATCCGTAACCAATATTTGGATTCGCAACACATCCATAGGAGTTCAGATTAACTGGCAAGTTATTCTTTCTTCAGATAGTGATAATTTAGAAGTCGTACCAGGAAGAGGGTATATAGCGGGTAATTAGAATATTGTTAAATGTTTTTAGTAGAATTAATCTGTTTTCAATAATCAAAAGTTTCAGATGATTGTTACGAATACCATCTAAGCCCGGAGCTGAGCCTTTCTAGACTGGCTTTATCGAGCCCAGAGAGAGATATGTCACTTAAGAAAAAATTGCCAGGTTCCTCATCGAGTAATACAGAAGGAATCGTAGGACCAGAAGGTCCAGCGAGTTTGTCACAGAACTCATTAAAGAACTGCATTGGTATGAAACAAACAGAGAAAAAAGATTCTCACAGTACGCCTAAGAACTAAGATTGACATGTCCGTATTCCAGCTTTTTTAATAGCTTTTTTCTAAGCTTTGGTTTTTTTTCTACGTTTCGGTTTAAATGAAAGCATGGGTAACCGCCGGCTCGCGGAACGTATCTGAGCCGTAATGCCGTCGAGTGCGGCCCGTCATCATTAAAATTTCAAATAATTAAAACTGCTTTTCCATAGCAATGCTGCAAAAGAATTTTATCTGCCTTCACGACCGGTTCTGCGGACTATTAAATGTGAAAAGTATTTAAGCTTTTTTCTTTTTAAAGAATGAAAATTGATGAAGAAGGCCGCATTTGTAATAATAATTCGACCTTATTCTGGGCCCCGGTGGAATATGAAAATTAAAATTGGCCCGTTCATAAAAAAAGTCACCCATCCCTGTCTTAAACCACCATGCTCTGCCACATCTGAAATGATAACCATTCTCGCATTGACTTCCTATTAAAATATTATTTTATTTTCTATTTACTTCCTACTCATGCAGAATTAATTAATAGTTACGCTTCGTAGCATTTTTCAAAATGTATGGTTGATATCTTATGTTATCTTGTAGGCTTTTAATGAACGTTTGTTAAACTAATCAATTTACGTCGCATAAATTAAACATAAAAGCATTTTTGTCTTTTTTTTTCTGTTTTAATACTTTAAATATTTATTTAAAAAATAATAACTGCAGAATACATAAATAATTTAACTTAATAACAAAAACTCTTACTGAAGTCTTGTTAGAAAAAAAATTAGGAAATTAAATTTCTTAATTGCCAAGGAACAATGTTTATTTATAAACTAAATTAATAGTCACCGTGACCTTTCATTTGCCATTAATTTGTAAATTCTTAACGCAAAAAAAAAAAAAAAAAAAAAATTCTGTATACATTTCAATATACGTATAAAATAGGCTAAATGACCAAAATTAAAACCAATTCATATATGTTTATGGTACAAATTCAAATTCCTATGAATAGAAAAGTGTTACAATTATTATTTTCTATGTTTTCCTACTCTGCGCCGTACTAAGTACCTGAAAACAAAGTTCAAAAAAGGCAAAAAAAAAAACCAAAAAAGGCCTCAAAACTCCCTACTCTTGTGCATGTTTAATATTTACGAGTACTTTCTGTATTTGAAAGTAGCTTATGGAATTCATTGCTAATATCTTTTTCATTTTCCACTGCTGGTAATTTCTTTAGATACTCATCCGTTTTTTACTCATCATATTTGTTTTATACCATCAGACGTAAGATTATTGCTAGTTTCGAATCATTCTTTTTTCAGCAAAGAGGTACAAAATATTGTTTTAGCATCTAAAATAAATGTGTAACACTTAGATCAGATGGCCAAATTTTCTGGATCCTCTCTCATAAAGGGGCATCTACGAGAAGTAAGTCTTTTTTGATAACCAATCATTTGGGGGATGTCTCCTATTGGTGCAACACGGTGGTGGCCAGAAAGAAGAAGAAGCGATGAAAAGGACTGATAGAGGGAGGCGGCCGAAGCCTAGTGAGTCCTTGTGCCCCATCGGCCTTATGCCTTCATCAGCATAATTCATAAACGTGTAATCCCTGAAGAGTTATAGAATCAGTTCAACGCTTCTCCGATATATCAATATCTTTTCTAAAGAACGGCTTGTCGTTTGACTTTTAAAATTTGCCTTCGCAATCGTATCATTCATTTAGTCTGACTTTTTGCCCTTGAACATTTCTTTGATATTTGCAAACAGAGAACAGTTAGTGGGAGTCAAATCTGGAGAATAACCTGGGTGAGAGCACTACGTCGAACTTCAACTGAGCCAATATCGTTAATGTAGTTTTGCTCCACTGTCAGTAAAAGTAAACTTTGGGAAACAGGTTTCTTTGAGTAAAATATCACGCAAAATAGTGAATGGAATCTGCCGTTAACATGTCTAGAATGTCAGCAGTTCTAGCAACTTCACTTTTGAATTACCGGGAATAATTTTCATGTGTTTTGCACTCATTACCGAAGGATTTTGTCAAAACGTTTGCTACGCCCAGAAGAATGCTTCCCCAATCCGCCAGAAAGTATGCACATTCTTGATCAGCATCAAATTATGAATCGATGTAAAAATGTCCGTCCATGAGGTAATCATTCTCCTGTTTGCGAAACTGAAGATATCACCTACCAATTTGCAAAAGAATTTGAAATGACCTAAACCGGTCAAAGGATACATCTACCTCGCCCAAACACCTGTGAAACAAAAACTGCGAACATATTCGCTTTCCGTATTTTTTGATTGTGACTCATAAAGTTCAACTCGTACAACAGATAAATGTCCGCTTTTGTTTTGAAAATACAAGAAAATTATCCCCGCCTATCCAATATTGTAGGGCATGAAAATGTTTTTTTTTAGTCTTTCTTAAGACAACGGATGTAAGAGATATATATGGCCACTACCGACGGTAATTTTCTTCCCTTTTTTTTTTATTTGTTCTGGCTTTGGTAGATGCCCATTTTCGTCTGCGTTCAGTATAATCAATTGCCATACGACTTCATTTAAAACAAGCAAAGCATCGATCAATTGCAGTTTCTTTTGGCAGAAAAGAGCTTTCCTTTTAAGTCATTGCCGTGCTTGAATCGTACTTTTCCCTTTCAAAAGGCTACATGTGACATAATCAACACATGAAGGCCAAAAAAATGAACAAAACAACATGAAATTTTTGTAGCATTAATATATATTCTAAAATCCTTTTGCAAACAACCGACAACTCTGTTCTGGTCTGGAAATTATTGACCGATGTGCTATTTAAATTGCATATACTAAAATTCGGTAAATGTTAACTTTCACCGTTTAAATACGCGTATAAATTTTTCTATTAAATTTATCCTTATATTGCCAGGTGGCATATGCGATACACCATTATCGACGAAATATTGAACGGATTACTTAAGTGCGATGATTTCAATAATTTGCGATCTAATCAATAATTTAATTCTTTGCGTTTAGGTTGTTTTCCTTGAAATAAATTATAATTTTTGGTCCTGGTTTCCATTCTCAAGATGTTGTGGATCAGTTTGCTACGATAGTTATCTTATTTAGTTATATTGCCGTTTAGTTTTATTTTTAATTTTGCCAATAATCGTTTTCATAGTTAACATCTCTGCCAAATATGATGCTTCAATATTCATTACAAGTCCTCTTACTTCCTAAGTAAGCCAAACATAGATTCGAAGTTGAAGCCTGTGTCGGCATTCCAAGGATATATTCGTACACAATATATGCTGTTCTAAAAGAAGAACATGCCACGACATAAAAAGCTAAGTAGTTAGAAATGAATCCGACCAACATTACTATGCCGAACTTAATTTTAGCACTGATCAAAACAAATGTTTCGGGACGCATTGCATTTGAAGCTTACTCGGTTTCACTATCGAACAAATGCTTTCACGACCTAGGAGATCCTCGATTTCAAATAAAACAAGACATTTTGCATATTACATTTACCCGATTTTCATTGTCGTGTATTGTTTGTGCATAGGCTGCGTTGAGTTTATTAGTTTTCAAATCTTCTGCACAATGTTTATGTCTATGTTTATATATATATAAACTGCAACATTAATAATTGTCGATGAATACAACTGTAGCTTTCAAAGTGCAAAACTCATTTATGGCTAGCGGGGAATGAATATCGGCTCCTTTATCAAAAAAAGAAGAAAGAAGAATGTACCGCTAAATTTTACCTTTCTAATGAAAACTGTTTTGATAACCAATGCACTTAGTTTCCGAACAAAATTTCAATTTAAAATTCAGCTATGATATGCGAAACAGCGCAATGAAGTCCTTACATGGAAACAGTGACTCTAAGCGAAACTCATACTGCTAAAGTAATTTATTCGTCTTTCTTATTACATCAAAACAGAAACAGTTAAAAAAACAGTTATTATGAACGTTATTAGCTCACTTTATAAATAATTTCAAAAAAACAGTCAATTTTAAATTTTTTTATTGCGTTAACCTTTTTATAAAGCAAAAATACAAAATGCTACTCATTTCAATGCCAAAGCCAAACTCGTATGCTGAATGTATTTAAATTCAATTATCTTGTTAAATATTAATATTCAGTGTGCATACCTTTGTTTTTTATTATCATTTTTATTCTATTTTGCAAACTCTGAACAAGTTTTTCGGAAAAACTTGCCTCAATTTTCCGCCATTCGCCCTGACGAACCCTCTTCAAATCGCACTTGGAACTTATCTTGTGCTGACGTAATTTTTCTTTCGACATGAAGGATCGTACATTGTAAGCCTCATCCTTGGTGTCATTGGCTTGATAAAAATTCTAATCTACGCCAAGACCACACTTTTCTTTGTAAATCAAATGCTTTAATAAAACAATTTCGTACACATTTATCAAATTTAAAAAATAACTCGTTAGTGCGAAAATTAGTTGTTGTTGTTTTTTTTTTGTTTTTTAAGAAAATTTACTATCACTTTTGTAAACGCCTTGTAGCAGGGCTTATTGGCCGGTGTTCAGCGGGAGCAGCAAAAACGTTATTTGCCGACTTAAGGGCACTATCAGAGGCAGAAGTATTTCGAAATGCAGCGGCACAGGCATTAAAACCTGTAGTTGCCGTTTTAGTTGCGGCAACGGGAGAAAGGAAGATATTCGTTAAGTCCTCGGTAATCTTAGCCTTAAAGGTAAAACCCTTACCAGAAGGTGTAGGTGTTTCATTCGATTTCGTAGTAGTTCCGAAACGATTTGCTGACGAAGGGCCGTTACCAAAGACAATTACCACTGAGTATAATGGGTTTTGGGCACGGGCTTCGTATAAACATTCGGTTTGATCCATACGATATTCAATGAATGTTCGATCATGTGTTTTCTGATGATAACGGCTAGTCTATAAGTTAGTCGAACCCGAAATAAACCATGATTTTATGTCTTCGCATTTGCTACTGTCCTTCGAAAGTGATCGGTTTTCTTCTTGCTGCGTTGAATTTTCGTTTAGTTACAGGCGATACATATATATAATACTTAGACCAATATTTAAAAATTTGCAGATTATCGCCCAAACTCTGTGAATAGTCTTTATGCGCTATTATAGCTTTAATATCTTTGCGGCTGGGGATGAATGCAAAGCTAACAAGCTGTTGTTTCTCGTTATCAAGCTGTTGTGGTTTTTCCGATCTGCCATTCAAGTTTCCGCTGGGCTCAACATGTTTTGTTTCGTTTACTTTCATTGGTAAGATTTCGAACGGATCGTCTAAGTAGAAAATGAGTTTTTCATACTATTCTACCATGTTATCGTTGTTCTGACAGATACTAAAAATGCTAAAAACATTAGCCAGGCAATATTCAAGATATTCTGTATTAGTCCCGTTTATAGATTTTGCCACATTCTGATTAAGACAGAATGGATCTTGAACGCAAAGATAAGTATCAATTCGAAGTCGTTCAGGATCTTTATTAAAATATTGACTCATAGTAAGCAACTGGTTGTGATATTCGAAGAAGTTAATGCTCTCATTAACGAAATCGTTACGGGGAATTCCGCTGCCCAAATAAGGTGACAGTACAACCGAAGATAAGTCACAACTTTTATAAGAATCAAAAAAATCTTTGATTAAATCAAAGGTTGGTATTAAGGGGGCGGGCAAGGTTTGTTTTCATTACTTTCCACATCAAAAGCATAATTTACACCTTGCACGAGATGCTCGTTGCAATTTGTTTGCAACTTCTTTGTTGGCAATAAAATTGCCAGATTGTTGTAATTCTCTAGAGGCTGTTGCAAATAGAATATCGCCAATATGATTAGACAATAGCTGCTCATATTACCGTATTCCACAATTTGCATATGTTTAGCCCATATTTTCAAAAATAACAGCAGAAAGTGTATACGAAAGTCAGCTTCCACTAAAGCCTGCAGAAGCCTGCAGAAAGCGAGTGATGTCTACTACGGATTGCAAGAACATCCGAGAAATGTTTGCTCTGAATTAAAGCTCTATATACACGATTGAAGATTTTGCGATTAAGGGGATCCCACTTTTGCCCAAACATATACGCTTACTCTCTAAAGTGCAGAATTTTTATACAAACACATGTTCAATTATTGAGAAGTGTAAACAAAAATGTACGCTTACTCTCTAAAGAACCCAATTTTTAAACAAATAAACCCACAAGTAGTGAACTTGTTTGTCCTGTTTGACCTATTTGTCAGAAAGTAACAGAAAAAACAAGAAAGTTTCTCACGTATTCCAGAATACTCTTAAATTAGACGTAAAGTTTCCATTATCAAAAAAACAGTAACCGGGAGAAAGACTGCCGCAAACCAATAAAAATGCAGTTCAGAATGCGGGGATACTTTTGCTAGCCAATTTTTATCGAGAATTTTTGAAAATTCCATGCAACGACTTTATAAGATGTGAGTTTCTCTTAAACCCCTTTTGGGTGTTGCAAATGAAAACGCGAGAATTTTGTTTTCATTTTCGTAGACTCATTGCTTCGCGTGTGTGCTGTACAGATTTTTGCAAGATGGTGTTTTTATTGAAAATACGTTTTACCTTGCGCCCTCTTTCATCTTAGGAATCGGAATGGATTTTGGAAATCTTAAAACTTAATTTAAAGGACAAAAGGGTTATGAAGATTCATATAACAAAATATCTAACTTTTTGTTCTCGCTCAATAAGAAGAATTGTTTAGGGTGCCTTATGATAAGCCGTTTGACGTTGTGCGGTATGTATGCGAAAATTTTCAATTATTATAACACGGATTGGACAGTAAAAGCACAAAACTTGAGTTTAATATAATAAAGAATAGATTAGCTGTAATTTCTGAAGAGAGTGATGATGAAAATTAATTCTGTAATCGTAATAAGCCGTTTCTATTTATTTATAATAATTACTATTATTCTTTGAATGTGTTTTTTGTTTTATTTTTAATTTTTGTATATCACGTTTTTGTTTTTTATTAAAAACGTGGAGGTAATGTAGCATTATCGATTCATCGTATTCAACTTATTACTGACTTATTAATCACTTAAGCTAAGTTTACATTTTCTTATATTGCTACTTAATGTAAATCTAGCAATAAACTTGTTAAGATAACCTTCTTTAGGTATAATCCACATTAAATGTAATATCCTAATTAAGATAACTTTCGTCTGTGAAATATTAGTAATTCTTTGAAACTTTACTATTTTGTTTAAGCTAGCACAACAATTTATTATATAACACACGACCACTGGAAAAGAATACTTATTTCGAATAGAGAATTATAAGAATATAGAATAAAATTTTGATCATAAATTGTACATCTTTACACTTGGTTTCGATACAACACAGTACACATTGCGTTGATTTACAGTATTTCAGAATATCGTATAAAAATTCAATACAAGATAAATAAGGTTACAACACTACACGGTGTACATTATTTTGATCTATGTTATATCTAAGTTTAAATTTGGCCCTTCTATGCGACATTTTACGTTAAATAAAAGACAGAAAAGGTTCGTATAACACGGATTCGATAGAGCACGGTACAAATTAATCGTGTTAAACGGGGAACACCTGTTTAGGAGAAGACTGTCGATTTATAAGCAGGTTTACATAGCGATGTATATGATGAGGTATGTATATATTTATATATACACATATATATACATATTATTATTATTATTATAATTTTAGACTAATGAAATAAATTCTTAGACTAAAAATATATACATATATATACATATGTGCTATATGCTAAAAAAAAAGACATTGAGCACTAGCAACACAGACTATCGGCTCTAATTTAAATAAATGTACTAATAAGTGTATTAATAACCCAACAACGTTACTGTTCCTTAAAAATTAATTATTAAGTAAAACCTCTCCAACTTTTAACGAATATACGTTCAAATGGATAATAATCTAAACGTCCTCTAAAATGTAATTTATCATTATAATATTGAAAAAAGAATTATTTTTTCAATTACAGTGCATTTTTAGTTAACGAACACCAGCGAACTTTGCCAATGGTTACATTGAAATATGTCTGCAAAATAGAAGCACACCAGTACAATATCTTAGAGTAGTCTTGCTACGAAAAGAGCTTAACGGAGAGTTGGACTTTCAAAAACATATTTCTTCCAAAAAGCGAATTTTAGGGAGGAAAAAGCTTTCGATTTGAACCACAATCAAACATTTGCCGTCTGTCTGCCGGTCATCAGTTTTAAATTGTCGATCACAAAGCAACTTTAGACAGGGCCGATCTGTAGCCTTCGTACAATATACAAAAAGCAGTAACTTACAATAAGTAATGTAATTATTTACCAATTAGGTCCTTGGTGTAAAATTTGATACGATCAATCCGTAAATAAGTCCTAGAGCTATATAAAAGATGTATGGGAAATGGTTTTAGCGGACCGATCAACAAAAATTATTATCAAATGTTATTTTACAACTTGTGAGCACGAATTGAGGTCAACATCCCAGTTAATCCTACTGCTGCTTAAAATATGTTAACACATTTTTAAATAATGTACCGACCATTAAATACCGTATACCACTATACCTGCAACAAACGCAAAAGTTGTGAATATAATAACAATTTGAACTTTGGTGGTATCATAAAAGCTTTTTGAGAACCATGCGCTTTTAAATGCGTTGGATGTCCAATACCAACATGCCCCAAGTACAGTATCGTGCAAATTTTCACCAAGGGTTTATAAAGGCTTCCCATGATACAGAAAGGGCTCAAAGATAATTTGAGGTATTAAGGGATGGTGATAAGAAATAATCCGAAAGGAATATTAGTTGATCATTGTCTCTATAGCCACAAATATATGTCAGTGGTAGCGTTGTGGTCGTGTTACTTTCAACCGCTTATTAATTTTCCAAAAGTTTTTCCTATTTAATTCGTTTTAATTTGCTTTTAAGCCTAAATATAGCTTGAATAATTGTAATTTGCGGTTCATTATTAAATTATATTTTGTGTTTAAATATTTCGTTTTATTATTGATTTTTGATATCATTTTATTTTTCGCTATCAGCACTTAGTGGTCTTCTTTGTATTTAGCAACCAAATTAATGTGCAAATAAACCAAAAAGAATCGATTTTGTTGATGGTTCTTGTTGAATTTGTATATGTAATTGCTCTCTCCTTTAGATTGGAATTCTCCTGAATTCTTTCATTCAACTTTATGATTTATTTTCATGTTTAATGAAAAGTGTGACAAATATAATGTACACCGTACTATATTATATAATTCAAACACTTCTGTTGAAACCTTTTTCTCATTTTCATAGAACTTACTGCAGCTTTTAATAGAATACATTTATCTATAGTATAAAGTATAAGCCGTTGATTGCCGCCCCCAATTAAATGCCGCCTCATTGCTTCCTCGTCCTAGGGTAATTATAATGTTACATAGGTATATTTATAAATTGATTAATATTATTCTATTTTAGATTAGATTAAAACTCAAATGTAAATCGCTCAGCTCATCATCATATAATTTTTATAATGATGGTTATGATAGTGATCATCAATATTTCAAAATCTTTATTCTTTAATAACTTGCAGTTGTCTTTGACTGCAAGGTGTGTACTTATTTGTAGATTCTTAAAATATTTGTTTTCTTCAAGTTTACAAGGTATGTTCTCAATTTCAAAAATTTCTCCAATTTTATCTATTTCATTATTTTCTATATTCGATACGTGTACAATATTGTAATTGTAATGTATACAATACGTCTTTATTATTATGAACGTTTTAGGTAGTTAAATTCCAAAAATTAGGTATATATTATTAAATAACGCAACTCCCATTGGAATATATTTAAGCTTTTTATAATCGATTTTATATTTTTCTATTTCATCGTTAGCTAAAATATTAGCGTATACAATTCCGCATTTTGTGGATGTTCTATTTCTGTTTTTTTAATTGTATATTAGTTAATTGGTTCAGAAACATATGTTTGCTGTTTTCTGTTACTAACAATTTACTGAATTTATATCATTTTTTATTTTATCTCTATCGCTCTTTTCGCTTTTAATGATTTTAAGAAAACAACTGTACGTTTCATTCTCTTCGCATCGGTTTGTTAACTCTATTCATTTGGATTCTTACTGCCATAAGCTTAGAAGAGCAACAAACTTTCCGAGTTAATTGCAATTTAAAAATTTTCCACATAGAAACTTTTGGAATTCTCCCTATGGCTTTCGTTTATATAATTAAGAACAAATGCTATCTTCAACTTCATCAAAATTTACAGTATACAGGCAAGCTCTCTTAGGGAATTATACATCACCTATATCATGATATGTGTCAATACTTTAAATATTTTCCGAGTACGCTGTTTTTGTTTAGTTGGTTGGATTATGGGCATCCATGTCTATTCGATAACGTACATTCAGGCAAGAAAATAATTGACCCGTTTCTAAAAGTAAGTAGAGAACTTTTCTAAAGCAATTTCAAGTCCTCAGATTTCACAATGCAGCTTCCTTAGAAGCTATTAACTCGTACCGCTAACACACATACTATTTTCAAGCATTCTATCTCGGTAGACGTCTTTCATGAACATCGCTCCCTATCCATTCAAAATATTTCTTGGTGTTTGTAGCATCGCTGTTCAAAGGGTTCAAATAGGGAAGTAATATAAAATAAATGAGTTGGATGTCTTCAAATAAGAATGTCCTCGAGTCGGTATTGGAAGGTTGCATATAGTTACTTCCCTATCCTTTTTCTTAATTTGTCCAATTTGTTTACATTTGTTGAATAATTGTTCAAGTATTTGTATAAAAATTGGGCCACATGCGAGAATAAGCGTATAAAAATTTGGCCATGTAGGAGAGTAAGCGTATAAAACTGAAAATGATTCTCAATAATTGTTCAAGTATTTGTATAAAAATTTTAATGATTGCAATGAAATTGCTCTGCCTATCTTTCAACATATATTGAAGACGTGTTCCCCAGTGGAGGGAAATTGTCGTCCTAGGTGATGGCAGCGAGACATTCGAAATAATTTGCGGAAAAATTCTCTTTTACCTCGTTATACGAGAGGTTTTTAATTGCCATGACCCTGTTGATATTTGATTCGAGTTCCCTGTTGGGGCAAAACTTGTTGAGAGTGTTGTGCTCACCTGAACCACAGGACAAGCACTTCCTCGTCTCACAGTTCACCCACTTCGGAGACTTCCCACTGTTACGGCACCTGATCTCTTTAGCTTTGCAGAATTTTGACACGTGACCGTATCTACCGCACGTGACCGTATCTATCTAAAGCCCTGCTTTAAAGCGGGTACAAAGTACTCAACTGGCAGATAACAATAATTAAATTTTATTCACTAAGCGAGGGCTCTCCCTTTGAAGCCAATTTTGATGCTGGTAGTGTGAATCCACTTATCTTTGTTGCTGGAATTTCTTCTTTGAAAACGGACAGTGGACTTAATCGGAATATGGGATACGGCGTTTTTAATTATATCATCGACAATGTTTGTGCATGGGATGTTTCGGATGACTCCAAATCTCTCAGTGTATGACCTCAGTATGTACGCCTTTAACTTCTTTTTAGTAAATTCATTATTCGTAACAAAATGGTTGGCATTGGCAGCAGAGCTGAAAAGCATTTTGGCTCTGCCCCTGCTGACAACTTTTAATTCTTGTAAGCTGTACCTTTTGAAATCCTTCAAGTAATCATAAAAATAGAGATTGGAGTTAACATTGATGCGATTTCCTTCTGCGTCTGCGCACGTTTCGACAAAAACGACGAAAGTGCACTTCGAAAGGCAATCGTACAAATTGATCTCATGATTTACGTTGGCCGTAGCACCCAAATCAGAGGGCTTGTCGACTGCCGCTTTACTGGGCATAATTGAAACATTTGCGTTATCCACTCCATTGGGAGATGAAAGAAGGTTAATCTCACCCATCCTCGATCTCTTGGTGCGCCCAGTGGCATTCATATAAAAAGCAGTCTCTATCAGTAGTTATAGAATCAGACCCAGTCTCCATAGGGAGACGGATTGATGTTGTTTTGGCTGTTATCACGGGGAACAAAAAAAAAAAAGAAAAAAATCACAAAGAAAAAAAAAAAATTTTAATATAAATATTGCTTTTTAATTTTTCTCTCACGAAAGATTCCTCTTCCTTTCCTCCTTTTCTTCCTTTAAAATTGTTTTCTTTGGTTATTTTATTTATTTATTTATTTATTTATTCCACTTATACAAGAAACTCAACTAAAACAAAATGGCAGTCGAGTTCAATTGACTCTTAAGTAAATCTTAAAATTATTTAATAATAAAACTTAGTATAAGTACAATAAAACAAATAAGGAGGAAAAAAAAAAAGAAAGAAAAAAAAAAAAAAGCATGTACACAATTAGCATAGAGCCACGCCCACAACCGATACAGGACCAAATTGCAAGTGAACCCCTAAGCCATCGCAAACATGCATAAGCTTGGCAACCGATAATTGTTAACAACAAATTAATTTTCGACTCATAATGACAAAATCTAAGGTTAAATCAGTTTAAGTACGACATAGGTAAATCGCGCTTGTTGAGCAATATTGCTTTAATAGACTTTAAAGAGTCCGTTAATGAGAATAGATGATAGACATCATTTAGGTTCTTGCAAACAACTCTGAGCGGGTTAAACAGTTCAAAGTTATATTTGCATTGACTAAGCTTTATCAACATAAAGTACCTAGAGAAGCGGTTAGGGACATTAAAGCAAATCTCACGAAGTAATGCGGGCGAATCAATTGCACCATTTATTAATTTGATTAGGAAGGAAACCCCAAGAACAAATCTACGTTTCTCGAGTGACGGTAAGGATAACAGAAGCAACCTATTTTCATAGGGTGGAAGAGGGGAAATCGGGTCCCAACCCAAATTCCTAAGTGCAAACAGCAAGAATTGCTTTTGTATAGATTCAATTGAACCAACGTAGCATCTATATGAAGGAGACCACACAACAGAGGCATACTCAAGAATAGGTCTAACCAAACACGTGTAAAGCCTTTTAGTAATATAAGGATCATCAAGCTCTTTGGACCACCTCTTTATAAAACCAAGAGCGGACCTAGCTTTGCTTAACGAGGACTCAATATGCAAATTGAAACGTAACCTATAATCGAATAGAACGCCTAAATCAATGAACGAATCGACGTCTTCCAACCTGTGCGAATAAATGAAGTATTGGGTACTAAACGACTTCCGTCTTAAGAAAGAAAGCTTCTTACATTTATTTAGATTTAGCTTCAGAAGATTGAGGGAGCACCATGCAACCAAATTGTTCAAATCACTTTGAAGATGATGTGATTGCGATTCTACGGAAAAAGAAGTAAACAGTTTCACATCATCAGCATACATTAAAATCTTACTGAATTTAATCACGGAGGGAAAATCATTGATGTAAAGATTAAATAAAATAGGTCCCAAGTGGCTACCTTGAGGTACGCCAGACGTCACGGGAAATTCATCCGAGGTAATGAGGTTAAACAAAACCCTGAATGATCTACCATACAGATAAGAGCTTAACCATTCAACTAAGAAGAGAGGAAAGCCAGAGGTCTGGATTTTAAATCTAAGAAGTCTATGATTAACCATATCAAACGCCTTGCTAAAGTCAGTGTAAATGACATCAGTGCGAGAACCACTAGAAAAAGCCTTGAAAACATGAGAAGTAAACTCCAACAGATTGGTCACCGTAGATCTTCCCTTTCGAAAACCATGCTGGAAAGGAGAAATATACAATTTCATGGAAAAGGCTATATGCTGAGCCACAATTCGCTCGAACAGTTTAGGTAAGACACTCAACTTGGCGATGCCTCTGTAGTTCTCTCCAAGTTGCCTACTACCACTTTTGTGAATAGGAATAAGGAAAGAAGTCTTCCAACACAAAGGGAAAACACCTAAATTCAAAGACTTATTAAAAATCTTTGAGATAACATCACAAAGCTCGCCAGCACAAGATATAAGTACACATGAGGGGATGCCATCGGGTCCAGGCGAACAATTATATTTCAGAGAGTTCAATCCTTCAAAAACGTCATTTTCCGATATAACAAAGTTAGGAATTGAAACCGAATTAGAAATCGAATATGGATAATTTTCCGATAAATCAAAATTGGCAGTTGAAAAGTTCTGTCGGAAGTATTCCGCAAAGAGATTTGAGGATTCAAAATCATCCGAGGACTCGGAGCCATTAAAAGACACAAACGACGGGTTTATGGAGATTTTTCTTTTGGAATTAACGAACTTAAAAAAGTATTTAGGGTTAGCAAACAAGGAGGATTTAACAAACTGAAGGTATCTGCAGTAGTATTGGCAGTTGAGGGAATTAAATTTATGCCTTGCAACAGAGTAAGCGAAATAGTCGAAAGAAGAACCACTTTTCGAAAATTTTTTGAACAACTTGTTTTTCCTATTCTTGTAGTATTTAATTGTCTTATTAAACCACGGGGGATCCTTACTTCGAGGACGGGACTGCTTGATCGGAACGGATGCAGAAATAGCTTGATTTAATACATTGTAGAACGACGACAGTAAGCTATCAATGCTTCCCTCTGAGAAATCGAGCACAAAATGAGAAAGATGAGATTTTAGTATGGGAACATTGATTTTATGGAAATCATAACGTTGATATGAAAAATTTGAATTTGGAACGTTATAGAGGTTCAACGAACCAACAGACTTGTAATGAAAGGAAACACCCAATGCTGGATGATATGGATCCTCAGGTAAACTAAACGGAAGACAACGATTAACGCAAACCTCAGGAAAATTTGCAAAGCAGAGATCAAGAAATCTCCCATTACAATTAGGGGTACCATTGTATTGAACTAAATTATTATCAAATAATTCATTGAAGAACACAACGGCTTTATCAGATGTTGAGGAAGGAATCAAACAGCCAGAACTATCACTGTAAAACCAATTGACTTGAGGCAAGTTGAAGTCACCCAACGCAAGGACTATATCGGTAGATTTAGATTGCTTGGCCACTTCACAAATGAGGGCGGCCTGTTTCTTATATACAGAGATATCCGAATTTGGGGGAATATAGGAGCAGGTCACATATAAGTGTTTGTTAGGAAATTTCACTCGAATGGCGATAAATTCAACATCGGGAGTAGTTGGAAATTCAAACGAATAGGTGGGGAGTGCCGTAGAAATAGCAATTAAAACACCACCACCATTGCGATACAAACGATCGTTTCTGAAAACTTGAAACGAATTATGGAAAAGTTCCGACGAATGTAGAACTGGCTTCAGCCATGTTTCAGTGAAGACCAGACAGGAAAACTCCGTACTCACTGAATTTAGGAAGGTAGAACGAATTTTTGAGTTTAGGCCCCTAACATTTTGATAAATGAGAGAAAATGAGGCTGAAGAAGTATTTAGTTTTTTGAAGGGGAAAGAGCTAATGCATTCGCATTACGGGGTCGGTCCCGAGGGATAAATTCCTTAATTAATGATCCAACCGGCCACAAAGTTTTATTTAAAATCAAATCCATATTTTCGGTCGGAACTAGAATTTTAAAAGATGAGATAGCTCTAGCTTGAGAAGGACCCAGTTTGAAAATACTAACTCGCTTTAAATTGACAGAAGGGGCTTTCGCAGCCAGATAACCCCTTATGTTTTCAACAGATGTATCTGGTGCCAGTCTTGACACAAATATGGCCTTTCTAGGAGGAACTGCCTTCAAGCATATGTCATCAGTACTGGGAGCAGCAGGGTTAACGGATGGGGAGTTATGAGTTGGGGAAAATATAGAGGGGGTAACCACACTTGCACGAGCAGCTTGCTCAGTTTGGCGACCAGCATTTACACCCGAACAGCGAGGAGGAGAGGACGATTTACTATTACCCTTATTAGTTTTGGGCAATGACGCCTGAGAAGATTGAGTGACATCAATGGGAGGAGATACCCTTGCCACTTCAGCATAGCTCAAGCCAGAAGGACTTCTCGGACTATTTGTAACATCTATGTTACCAACCGACTCAGCCGTAGCAGAAACACTAACATTATTTGTAGCCTTTAGGGAATCGCTAACTTGCACCAACGAAACGGACTTAGGAGGTGACGAACCACACGCTACGCTACGCGTTGAGACTATGTTAGCTGGAGAGGAAGATGACTGCGCAATATACCGACATTCATCAAACCTAGTCTTGATTAATTCAAACTTCTCCCACAAAGAGCCGAGATTTTTGCTCAAATCTGAGAAACAATTTCTCGTCTCCGTGAAGAGCTTGTAGAAATCAATATCCCGCTTTCTACAGTCAGGACATGACCATCGTAAACCTTTAGAAGGGTCAAGGACTGCATCAGCAGCACGGCCGGTAATACCAGCACACTTTGCATGTCCAAAACGATCACACAACCAGCAAGAAATGAATCGTTCAGATTCAGGGCCAGTTTTCGCACGACATGGAGTAAATAAACAATCCATGTCCATTGAAAACAAAAAAAGTAGCTTAAGAAGGAAAAAAAAACGAAAAAGAAAAACAAAAAAAAATAATTTTTCCACGGCACAAATTTTCAGGAAAATTAAAGCAAATTTCTCACTTCCCTGCCCACTGTAAATATAGAGCGAAAACTAACGGAAACTGTAAACACAGATTAAAAGGCAAAAAGAGAGACTTTTACCAAGAGCTCAATTGTTGCTTGCAATAAACCAAAATGATTTTTTCACATAAATGGTTAATAAATTCATATCCAATAAATTCACACTTTATTCTTTTAGAGAATTTTTTAAATTTAAACACGAATAAAGCAAAAAGTTAAGAAATACAACTAAAAAAATTGATATATTTGTTGACAGAATAAAAACGCGACTACAAGACACGCGCAGAGTTGCCAAACTTTATTAAACCTCTTTTCCTTTTTTCAAATATTTAAATTCTCTTTTTTTTTTCTTTTTTTTTCACTAACACCGGTAAAACACAGGAGGACAGAGATGACGTCTTGTATCAAGTGTGAATGAAATGCGAATGAGATTTCCGTACCAAACCGAAAATATTGCAATTCAACATAAACATGTATAAATGGGAGACGCTGACGCAAACGATAGAAAGTAGCCCCGGATCCATAAGCACCTGTTACTCGTAAAGGTTTTCTTATATATTATAACAAAAGCAGAAAAAAACTTTTTCATAGCAACTAGAACTTTGGGAATAATTTTAATTCGGTAGCTGCCGCGTTGTGACTGAGTTTCAGAAGTTAATTTGGATTGGTGAAGGAACATACAGAATTGTCTGTAAATAGGACTTAGCTAAACGAATACTCTCGATAATAAATTTTCCAGCTAACATATCATGTATTTTGGACCGTGCAAGAGATTCACGTACCAACGAAATTGTAGCATTAAAAAAAGTTCGTATGGATCAAAAGAAGGAAGGATTGATTGTCAGCGGTTTTCGAGAAATTTTGATATTTAAATCGTGCAAACATGAAAATATAGCCAATCTACTAGATGAGGTGGTAGGAAAGAATTGGAGAGGTAGAGTGACTGTCACATGCTGTGATCAGATTCACCTAAATCTATACTATTAAGGAAATAAGAGTGAATCCCCATTCGTTATTGTTTGCCTTTCTAATTCCTTTTTTCTCCTTAATAGTGAACGAAATTTTGATTTCTAAAAATATTTAATATCTCGAACGAAATACGCAAACAAGGCACGCGGAACTTTCGCTAGCTACGATAAACTTCGTCTATCTTTGCAAATAAAGTCGATTAACCGTAGTAAAATATTTTATGAAACTCTTATGCACATATGCTTCACTTCGAGCCCATTAAAGTGTGGGAAGTACTATGGCTAGCACGTAGATCATCTTTCATTTCGTTGTTTATATTATACCAAACAACTACCTTACCCTTACTTGGGACTACGACCATTTGCATTTTATTTCCATTATTGGAAAAACATTGGCGCCACCTTGCTCCACGTTACTCATAGTAACAATAAGGAATGAATAAAATCAACGCAAACATTCCGAAAATATTAAAATTTACGTAAATTCAAGTTGTCATTATACGACTACCTTTATTACGCAGGTGCTCGTTATCATTTTCGTGATTTATATAAGAACACTTACGATGGAGGCATTAAAATAGTCAAGATGAGTTCTTCGCCTAAGTTATAATTTCAAAAGTGAAATTTCTCCGAAAGAGATATATCCATACGTGTCATATTCGTTACTCTTTGGTTAAGAAGACGAGTTGTTTCGCCGCTGCCATCTAATAAAAAACAGTGTTTTGTTCTTCTACGAACGGAGATCTTGATCTTCCATATTACGCTATCCACAATTCTAGCTCGTTTTAATTTCGGTTTAGCTAACCTTTCATTTCAATGATTTCGCGATCGGTTAAGATATCATATTATTATTATTATAATTATTATAATTTTAGACTAGTGAAATAAACTCTTAGACCAAAAAAAAGACATTGAGCACTAGCAACACAGGCTATCGGCTCTAATTTATGTAAATTTACATTACATAATCAGCTTAGTAGTATTAATAAAGTAACATATTGAATTGATATTCTGTTCTGAAGCAGATTTTAGAATGTCCAAAAGGTTAATCGTTCCAAATGCAGTACTTCTAGCCAAGGAAAAGTTAAGGCAGTCGCAGAGAATGTGCTTTATAGTGAGAGTTTGTCCACAACTGCAGATTAGGGAGGAAGACTTCTTCAAGATCCATTGGTGAGTTGCAATTGTATGACTAAGGCGAATTCTCGAAAATGTTTGCATCTTGGTTTTCTCAATATTTGTTTCACATAAACGTGGAGTTAATTGATGGTTAATGGAAAAGTAGTGTTGATGATGGTATTGTAAATTTCCTTCTGCAATTTTCTCTTTAACTCTTCTTCCAATGTATCTTTGAAGATCCAACTTTTGCATGACATCATCCATAATTAGAGAAGAAGAAGTAGCATCCTTTGCCGCTCGATCAGCCTGCTCATTTCCCAATAAACCGATGTGACTTGATACCCATAACAATTTAATTTTTCCGTCGGGTGTTGTAATTATATTCTTTAATTTGTTGATGGTGCTCCATCTCGAAGTCGAAGGATTTCGTATAGCTTTTAATACAGACAAACTGTTAGTAACAATGACGGTTTTAGGTTCGTCTGTATGGGAAACATTCGCAGCGTGAAGGATAGCTCTGGTTTCGGTTGTGAAAGTTGAAGCACTTTCGTGAAATATATGATTGAAAAGTACCTGTCTTGAAGCATCTACCATGGCACAAGCAGATCGCAGACCAGAAGATTTTGAGCCATCTGCGTATAAAAAATTCCAACCGCTGCTTCAGCTATTAGATTACTGAAGACATAATTTGGAGTATCTTCTTTCCAGTGCATAGAAATGTCAAAAGAGTTGTCTTTCAAAATCATAAAGTCATGGAGATTTAAGACCAAGACAGCGGAAAATTTTTAATGAAATGTTCAATTCCTTTGCGACGCATAAACAATCGCCAATGGCAGACGAATTTTCTTGGCAATAATAATATTTCTCATGTTTTCACCGAGAATAAATTTGTTTGAATTAAGAAGCTTGAGGACTATTTTAGCTTTTAACTCATAAAGTCTATTTTCTAAAGTTGGGAGACCAGTTTTAATTATAATATTATATATGGGCGACGTCCGAAAAGCACAACAACTTGCTCTGACGGCTTGGTGAGACCCCGGTTTAAGGATGTTGATATTAGATTTGCAGCTATTGCTGTGAATTATCAAAGCATAGTCAATCTTGCTGAACACAAGCATTTTAGTAAGATAAGCAATAGTGTTAATATGCGCATGGCTTCTCCAAGCTAAGTTAAAAGAGAGTTTTTTAACCGAAGACAGTGTGTTTTCCAACGATAATTGGAAAACGTGAGCCCGAGAACATGGAGCGTCTGCACGTCTAGTACTCGTAAGTCATTAATATGCATCAGTAGGTTTCCTGCATCGCACATTTGTTTTCGACAAATGTGCATTTTTTTTGATTTTTGTATAGAAATTTTAGCCCTTGAGGGTTTTGCCCATGTGGAGATCTCTCGTGCAATAGATTCGAGGATGTTAATTGCTTTCGTGTTGTCTTTTTCTTTTGTAAAAATGTATACATCGTCCACGTAGAGACAATGTTCGATCCTCGGTACACAGCAAAGAATTTTGCTAATTTCGTTGAAGGCGATCTGGAAAAGCATGACAGAAAGAGGAGATCCTTGCGGAATGCCATTCATTAGCGGAAAGGAATTAGAGACATGATAGTTGATTCTAACTTTGAACTGCCGATGCGGCATCAATGATTTGATGTAGTTGAAGAATTTGGGTCCAACATCCCATGATTTCAAGAGGCTTAAGATAACATGAAGACCAACTCTGTCAAATGCTTTTTCGAAATCAATAGAGAGAATTGTTACGTGATTTCGTTCGGAAATTGCTTTGCTTGTGAAATAATCAATATGTAACAGAGCGTCGATGCACCCTCTATCCCGCTTGAAACCAACTTGTTGCTTTGTTATCAGGTTCTTGGACTCAAGAAGCCAAGATAATCTAGACGCCATAATCTTCTCTAATACCTTTGAGAAGCAAGATAAAAGAGAAATTGGGCGATAATCCTATGCGATGGAGACATTTTTTGAATTTGGCATTGCCAGTTTCCACATGAAGGGTGTGTGGCCAGTCAAAAATACCGTATTATATAGGTCCAGTAATTTCTTTTTAATAGACTTAGACATAGCACTGATCATTTGGTAGGAGATGCGGTCTAGACCAGGTGTCCTTCCCTTCAAATTAGAGAGACAACTTCCAAGTTCTAAAGGAGATATGCAATTTTCCAGGAACGTGGCACATCTATCAATATTATTTGAAAGGGATATTGGAGTCCTTTTACTTTCGATGAAAGCACTGGCGAAGGTGCTGTCAGGGCAGTTTTCGCACCACATTTTTCTAAAGTAATTAGAAATCTCATCTGCGGCAGTTAAAGTTCCGTTGGGAGTGCAGATGGCTGTGTATTCCTCTCAAAAAAAGTTCGAAACTAAGTGCCTTTGATTTTAGTAATTTCTTCTTGAATGGAGCATTGGCCTTTTTGCATAATAAAAAATGATCATGATCAGGAAATCTCTTAAAGCCATAGATTCATTTTATTTTTCCTCAAAAACGAAAGCATGTTGTTCCAAGAAGGAAGCCTAGCTCGTTTGAAAAAGCTGTTGGATTGTGGAATAGAGAGATGAACAGCAGTGCGAATCGCTTTAGTTATAATAGCAGCATCATGGTTGCAGTTCCCGTCAAATGGCTTTGAATCCAAAAATGACTCTACCGGTTTGGAGTAGTGGATCCAATCCGCTTTATCTAAGAGAAATTTGGCCTGTTTTGCTGAGGAAACAGAGGACTTTGAAAGGTTAAGATCGATTATGATTGGAAAGTGATCGCTATTATGCAGATCATCAGAAATAGACCAGGAAACCAAAAGAAGAAGTGAGAGCAACAAGTTAAAAGAAATATATATATATATATACATAGTTGTAAAAGAATGCAATGAATGTAGATATTTATATATATATATATATATATATATATATATACATATAGTTGAAAAGTAGTAGTTGCATATGTATATATCAAATATATATTATATAAAATATATATATAAAATATATATATATATATATAAATATATAAATATATATAATAAATATATATAATAAATATATAAATATATAATAAATATATAAATATATATAATAAGTATATATATATATATATATATATATATATATATATAGGCATATTATGGGTTTGTATATAAAGCAGCTACGTATAAGAATCAAATAGTTATGTAAGACAATGGTAAACATACAAATCAGGAATTTTATCGAGATCAGCGCTAATGGACGAAGATATACCTGTGGAAAATTATAACGTATCGTGAACTACAGGGGGTTTAGTTAGGAAACAATTGCTTCCTTAAAAGGGTAGCAATTTGACACAAACAGAATTCTTGTTCCTACAAACAATGAAAAAGAAAGAGCGATCAAATAAGCTCAGCACGAACCCACGCGAAATCAAATCCAGCACCTCAACCAAAAGTGCACTTGAAAATGTTTTTGGCAGTAAATAGATAAATATATAGCAAAATGATAGTAATTGTCCAAAAAGAAGCGCAAATCATATAAATAATAACAAAATGTTTATATCAAAATACTGAAACTATACGGCCAAATAGAACAGAAAATAAAAATTGAACCTTTCGTTGCTTTTGCTCATGTCTGTAATAAGATGAAACATTGTGTTAGCAACGTTTGCCCTTTTATGCAATGCGAGTAAATGAATTGATTGAAAAACCGCTGATGCTTACTCACACATATGAATTATTAACAAAGAGCAGAACAATACTAAAATTTTCCTTTTGTTTACTTTAGTTTTTATTTTACACTGATATAAGTAATTAAATGAGCGGGCCCGAAAACCACCTCGATTCACAGTCATATAAATTGTGTATTAATAATTTGTACACACGTGTAATATGGTCTACTCTTTGGATACCACCGCGTACAAGAAAATGTTAACACTTATATGTCAAAACTGGCTAATTGTAAATTGAAAAAATTTAGTGGGCCAAATTTGCACCACATGGTGCTACTTCCTGGTCCTCACCGCCTATAAGATTTCCAGTGGATAGTAAGCACTTCAGAAAAAGGTTTAATTTTTAACATTTTATGAGAAAAATTGGCCCACAGTAGCAATTTAGCAAAAAAAAAATAAACTGTAGGGAATTTAGACTGGATTTTTTTAGTCTCTAACTTGTACAGGGGATATTATGAAAAGCAAGTCCTTATGTAAAGAGCAAGTCTGATTTCTATTTATTATAACATTTTTTGGAAGTAAATTAAATTTGTTAACTTTTGATCACGTCATGTGATGTTTTAATGTACTTTTGGAGGCTCTCTTGAAATGTATATAGGTTCTTTCCGTGACGTGTCGGTTGCCTCCTTACTAAGTGATTGCATTTGATTAAAGGCACTTAGAGCATTGCCTTTACCACCCTGACGACCAGTAACTATTGTAGTGCGTACACCCTTTGATAGAGGTCAACGATTTTCTTCGGCTGCTTGTTGTGGCTTATTTTCGGCAACTGCCTGCTTAGCTTCGCATAAACGCTTTTGTTCCTCAGCTCGTTTACTTGTCCCCTCTTCAGTGCTTTTAGCTAAATTCTCGAATTTTGCTTGCAGATTTGACAGTTTCGCACCTATAATAACAGTTCCCACTTTAATTAGTGACCACTTGCTTTGTACCTTCATCATGCGATCTTTTTGAATGCCAAACTTGCCATCAAACCCCTGTTAAGATTAGTAAATAAAATTCATCAACATTTGAATATTTTGCGCTGTCTTCATAGTTCATAATTTCCCCTAGTTTTTTTCTTTGGGACACTTCCCCACTTTCGCCCTCTTTCTCTCTTAAACGAATTTTCACATCAACATTTCTATTCGATTCCTTGCTTCCTACTTCGATTTTCTGCTAGAGGGTATATTTTTTATTGCCTTACAATTTTATGGCCCAGTTGACTTTCGTGCTTTTGCGGTGCTTCTTTATGATCCCAGCCCACTGCTGACTACTTATCTTTACGATCTGACTGAACGCCAAATTTGTCTCCAAGCCTTACTCGTAGAGTAATCTAAAATAAAATTTTTCAATTAGTTAAAGTAAATTCTTTTTCTATCTTATCGGGCATAAGCGACGACAAACCTTTTTGCTACTCCACTTTTTCAAAATATGTGGCCAGCAAAAGGAAAAATATATTTATGGCCATAAGATGATAACCTGTAAAATATGACCAGCAAGAGGAAGATCAGTACAAAATATATTTATGGTCATTGAATGCGTGCGTAGCTATTAAGGGAGAATAATCGACAAAACAACCTTAATAAATGTTGTAGTATTATCGATTTGTCGCACTCTACCGTAATTTACAAGTTATTGCTAAGTTTACATTTTACACCTAACCTAGTTAAGAGTGTAATTCTAGTAATAAGCTATTAATATAATATTATATGCTTACGTTATTATTCTAAGCGATAACCTACTTTAGTTGCTTAAGTTAGCATTAAGTTATTTCTTATATAAGATACTGACCATACATTAGATACATCATAATATAAGCAAGTATTTTAAACGAAAGTTAAAGAATAAAGAATCTAAAGTAATCCAATAAACCAAAGAACATTTAATTTCTAAGTGGTGTCACTACAATATATATTAAAATATCAGATATTTATTGGGGTTATTATTATTTAATAGAATTGCCACGTGGTAAGAAATTTTCCATTTTATAAATATATTCTATAAATACTACAACATTTGTAGCAAATGAGCTGCTTCAATTTTCGTTTATTAATCCTTCGCACTCTGTATAAGTTCGCCTGTATATAGTAACATTAGGTACGCGAAAACGTTTCTCTTCTTTTGACCTGTTTTTTCCTAAAAACGCACTTCTAAAAGAAATTGACACGGTAACTCTTATCCATGTCATTGCAAAATAATTATGTTGAAAAAAAGAATTATTTTGCTTTCGTTTAACTTACCAGATTTTCGAGGAGATTTTTGCTTCCATTGTGCCTATATAAAGCAAAAAAGCGAAAGTTATCGAATAACTGTTTTTGGTATTGCTCACATAATTCAAGTTCAGCCAAAAAACAAAAGTTAAATTTTTCACGCATACTAATTCCTTTAGCGGTTAAAGCGATTGAGTTAAAAACACACATTTAAGAAATGTATTTGTAATAATTTTTGGTTGATACTTTACTACGTCTCCATGCAGCAAAAATAACTAAAATATCCCTTTTTTTAAAGAAATATAATGATAAAATAATGCGAATGATGTTATAGCGGGTAAGAAATTTAGAAGATTTTGCGCAAATATTGTTGTAATCTACTTCCACGAATAAAAAAAAAGAGCGCAACCTGTCAGATGGCTGCTAATTAACAGCATTACTACTGTTATTCGCAACGGAAACGCAGAAAGCACGTAATAACTTCCTAATTTGAATTTTGAAAAAATTAGTAAATCAACTATATATTTGGTTTTATACAAACGATTTCTGCTTTTATCATTTCAACTTTTTGGTTAGCGATTTAAAGTAATAGCTCGTACATTTGTTAATATTCTTTATGTTGAAACAAGCACTTTAAAGTAGCAAAGACAACCATCCATATTATTTAAAATATAGGCGGATACAAAATCTCTAAAAGAAATATTAAGAGCACAAACACTATGTGTAATAAATATAAAAACGTACAGAGATTGAAGGAGAATGTTTATTTAGAAAAAGTCTTTCAATTACCGTCTTTCGTTTAGGAACATGAAAATATTTTATATGAATTATTGGAACAAAAATCTGCGTGCGTAACCGGTTACTTGGACGATTTTGAAGTAGATGAAGAAGAGGAATTATCTGATTGGGAAAATAGTATTTAGATAATACTGATGATAGTAATCTCGAAAATGATTTGGAGGTATTTCTTCTCAACATCAGAATTATATCTCTTACACTTCACAATGTACAACTTAATTTGTGGAAACAATCGCAATGTAGAACTTAAGGTTTTGTGCTTTACTATTCTCAAAGTACCAGCAGAACGTGTAATTTAACATATCAAAGTTCCATGTAGGTGGGAATATATTGAAATAGATGGCGAATTGTGATTTTAATTGCGTAGGCATAAACGAATGATTGCATGATATTTGTGTATTTCTACTGTGAGAACATTTTGTCTGTAACATGTAATAATAAAGACACAATAAACATGTGACAAAAGAAATCAACTTTCTCGTGAGCGTATACATGCATAGGGATGTATTCTTATTCAATGTTAATTATAACAGAAATCAGCAGTTGTAACAGATAGGACGTGATATGCGCACTTCACACATTTCTTTCAGCGTTAAAAAGTATCCCTTGTCAAAACTGCTTTAATTTAGTCTCCTTTTAGTGAAGAGATACGAAATAATATGGTGTTAACAAAGAAAACAAAGGAAATAACTATCCAGGAACGAGGTGACGAATTAGTTTAGTGCGTGAACCCTTCGACAGTGGATGTTGTTCGTGACGAACCAATAAAAAACAGAAGAGAAAAAAAAATAATTCCCAAGTGAATGCATTGAGAAGAGAATTTAATTAAAAAGAAATTTCCAAAAATGAACTTAAACGCAAAATTTTTTAAAAACGTCGTTATATAACAATTTGAGCAGCTATCTGTGCAGCAATTTTGTAAGCATTCATTGAAAACATAACATCTTAACATAAAAAAGAAAAAGCGAAATACATCTTCTCAACGTTAACGAAAATTTTTGCTCCCCTTTAGTGAAAATGAAAAGGCTTTGTAGGGGAGTACAAGACGATTTTCATATTTCAAACCAAGTTTAATAAAAATGTTTTATATAAGTTAATGCTTTTAGAGTTTTTGGTTAAAGTGCTGGTTTGTGACGAAACAAAAAAGCAAACGGATTTTTTTTCTTACTTCGAATAAATGAAAAATCTCTATACATCATAATTCCTTATACTAAACGTTGTCATCATCCTCAAAGCAAAGTGTCGCAGTCGTCGTGGTTCGTCGGCATCGTTAATTTCATCGTAGTATTAGTAATAGTACAGTGGAAACGTGTCGCGCAGTCAAGTTTTCCATTCCGTTAAACTTCACGCCGTATGAAGCATCCTAAATGGTCGTAAATCAAACATACGCAAATGAAAGCAAGCTAAATCTGCGACAGTTACAATCTAGTGGTTACATCTCTAAAGTCAGTGCAGGAGAATCGCCAATTGTTAATTGTGCAGTTGATTTTTCTTTCTTCCTATAATTAAAACTGTTTAGGTGCGCTCTTGAGAGGTACAGAAAAAGAGAACGGAAGAGAAATATTTTATAGTATATGATGCTGGTAGGAAGATTAAACTCGGGTGCACCATATCTTTATGGAAAATGGAAAATGTAAACAAAAATTAGAATTTGCAACAACAAGCGTGTACGTTCCACGGCTCGGCAACAAACACACATACGTTATAAGAATTTCAAATAACAAACACATACGTATCACTTCTCCTTTAATTTGCCAGAATTCGAAGTTCGCTCATTTGCTTACATGAACTGGAAGAAAAATTCAAATGCAGCCAGCTTCATATCAAATAATATGAGCAAAAGCTGTAGGTTCGATAATGTTTGTAAATGAGAAACAACCAGATATGTAGGCAATTATGCATTTTTCCTACAAGACTTCAACGTATATATTTTGTAAATTTAATTTATACGTTTGCATATAACTAAAATTCGAAATTTTTTTTCCACAGACTAGCTTTCTAACTGTCGTTATATTTGTTTAGCCATTTTCACGTTAAATATTCTTTTTATGTTGTAAGTGTTAGCTCGAAAAATAAAGAGATATATAATTCTAACGAAACCTGGAATAAGTATTAAGAATTTATTAGAGAGCAACAGTGTTGAGAATTCGAATGGAAAGAAATTAGAAAAAGCTATATAAAAAATTGTTCTCTCGTACGTCATGTGACTATTCAATAAATGAGGTTACATACATCTTTCCTAAACTTTTTTAAAATTTAAACGCAAAAATGGATTACAATTTATTAAACTTTAATTGTTGCAAATTATTTGAGGCATTTAATAACTTAACCAGCATATGTTGCCTTTCTGTATATTTTATAAATTTCCTTTAAAACGCTTGATTGTCCTCTTACTTGTTACACTCTATCCTTCAACACTTCAAGGTTATTTGTTTAGTGAGCGCATGCTTTTACAAAATATTATTTCGCGCCTGCAATTTGAAACGACCGCTATAAGTGACGATACGTGTAATAAAGCGTGCGGAAATAATGACCACAATAGGTTATAAGCATTCGTCTGCAATTTTGTTGGCATTGATGAACGAACGAGTGCCCATGCAAACTGTTGTTTCAAATGAAATTAGGATTGAAAAAATTCTCATCAAATATTTTATTTTATTGATTTTTAAGTGCATTACTCATAAAAACGTCGATTTTTAAAATCTTAATTGAGAACAGCATCTCCATTGTTTTAAATTCACAAAATTTAGTTTTCTTAAATTTTAGGTAGTGAGAATTGGACATAGTCAAGTCCACTTCATAAGTGGAGAAGACCTAATTTTTAGGACTATGTTCAATTCAACTTTTTTTAAATAATAACCATTACAGAATATCCTGTAAAAATAAATCCGATATGTGATCAAAAAGTGATTCACATTGCGATGGAGTTTTTTTTAAGAGAAAAACATTATTATGGCATATTAACTTTTAGAGAGTGTAACCTAGCAAGGATTTCTAAATGCGTTAATTATATAAATTATTTTACCGTCCTTCAAATTTAAAACCAAATTGTTTCCCATTCCCATTTTTTTGATTCTATGATAAAATAAAGGCATAACTTAAATAACATTTATTAACTACAATTTGAGCAAAAAATAATTTATTTCGCTCCACATTTTTGATAAGAACAAAAGTAACTAAACGCCAGAAATGTCAACAAAAGGAGACCGATATTTTGAAAGTTACTTTCTCATTCACATCTTCTCTGATGGTTATTTGTACATATATTTTATTCACTATTATTTTAGTTCAATAACATAACACAAAAATGAATTTTTGTGCAATGCAAGAAAAGAGGCACTAACATATAATGATATATAAATTTTTAGACAATTAATGTGATTGCAGGCGCGTGAACTAAAGGGGTGTAACAAATCCTCTGAGTCTTTTGTATCCGTAGTAATTCTTCATTGCTCTCCGTAGCACTATTAACATAAGATTATTTAGACTCAGATTGAATAATGCCTCTTAGGCCAACTAACTCTTAAATATGTACCTTTTAATCTAATCTATGGGTCTGCAGCCACTTCATTATAAATGGACAATATTTAAATAAATATGTGTGTATCAGCTAGTGAATGTCAACACAGTTCACACTGTGATCTCTTCATAGGCATTAAAGGCTTTCAAGTTAATATCATCTAAGGGATGTAGATCACTGTAATTGAGATAATATTCTCAAACGTACGTCCACTTCTGGACGCAGTAGACATGTTAAGAGGAAACTTTCTCCTTGTGATATGACTATCAAGCGAAAGAATAAAAAGCTTTATTTCATTTTAATCAAATCCCGATTTTAAATTTTGGGTTGATTAATATCGTCTGCAAAGGAAACAAAGTGTGAGATGAGTTTTTTTCCAATTATGTCCAATTGTTTCAAACATTTTCCTCTACTCCTTCATCTGCAGTGTTCTTCGAGAGCATTATTAAAGTACATTAATGCGCAATATGTTGAAGTGGATGAGAAGGAAAATTTTAAACGTATGTAAATAATTACACGTGCATACTTATGAGCGCAAGAAAAATTAAGAAAAATACATAAATAAGTATCTACACAAATGATAATTTTAAAATGTCTCAAGTTAATTATAAAATACCATAATTGAAATAAAAATTAAAATATAAATGTAATGTTGGCACACGTTATATATTGTCACTTAAATAGTGAGGTGATGTTAATAAGAGACGGGCGGAATCGAAGAAACAACTTGACCTAGAAAAAAAATCAAAAAAAAAAAAAAATAAATAAATAAAAGCAAACGCAAAATGCTAATTTACGCATACGTTTGGGCAGATCCACACGAGATAGTCTGGTAGACTTTTCAATAAACGTTTAACTCCGCAGCTCGATGAAAAGTCGTTCGAAATTTCTTAAGGAATAATTGAGTTTTATTTCTCTCTACAGCAGTAAAATTTTACAAGTTGCAAGACGCAAGTGCGTGTATAAATAATTACTTACGGATTTGCGCGTTTGTATGTATGCACCTATACTCTCATAAGGAGTTTATTTCGGTATATGAAGAAAATTTGCAACTATTGTTTGAGGGCGTTTTTGGTGCTTGAATAAAGTTACTATATCTCCAAGGATACCGCACGACAATTCCCAAACTTGGTCCGAATATCAACTAAACTATTGAGACGAGCTAACATACTTAATAATTTAAAAAGAGAGAGAGGAACAGAGAGAAAGAAAGAAAGAAAGGAATGGCCAAATGGGGAAAAGAAAAATGTTTATACATTTATGAATGTACATAATTGCACAAAACGGAAATCTATATGAAATGTTAGGAGTTATTTAATGAATGAATTTGAAAGTTGAAAACGACAACATTACATTACTAAACGTAATAAAATTTGCTCTCCCCTTTGTGGTGATAATCATGGACGTATCAGCTAATTGATTGAGATATCTTTTGCTCTGAACTATTCGAAAGTTGCGACAAGTATTTGCACGATATATTTAAATCGATAACTGCGTGCTTCAAATTTATTCAACAATAATATGATACTTCCAGTATAGGTATTCTTTTCCAGTATTAACTTCGAAATAAGTATTCTTTTCCAGTATTAAATTCGAAATAAATATTCTTTTCCAGTATTAAGTTCGAAATAAGTATTCTTTTCCGGTATTAAGTTCGAAATAAGTATTGTTTTCCAGTATTAAGTTCAAAATAAGTATTCTTTTCCAGTATTAAGTTCGAAATAAGTATTCTTTT
>NW_023998565.1:406344-561782 GCF_014805625.2 Glossina fuscipes
AGTTTGAAATAAGTATTCTTTTCCAGTATTAAGTTCGAAATAAGTATAATATTATTATTATTAAGTTCGAAAGTATAATAAAAAAATAATACTTATTTCGAACTCAATACTGGAAAAGAATACTTATTTCGAACTTACTACTGGATGGTGTACGAACTGTCTGTAATAGGTGCTTGCATGTATTTTGATCATGGAAATCTATTTGCGAAAATGATAAGGTAATAAATGTGCTCGATATTTCTCTACATTAAATAATAGTTTTCCATTTAATATTATTGAGTTATTCAGTATATACAGACGTTAATCAAGGAATGCTCAAAATTGAATTTTCGACTTTCATTACTTTTGTTGCTTGATTTGAAGAAATTTGCTGCCGACGCCCAGCGAACACTTTTAAAAACTTATGATGTTGCTGCTCCATCCTATTCCAATCGTCGGTTTTTTTTTTGTTGTCAATGACACCGTCTGGAGAACCAAAAAAGTTCGAATTGCAAGACTTATTGTACGAAAATCTAGCTTAAACTCTCAAAGAACGTTCGAACAACCTCTACATGTTGACATGTGCTAGGAAGAATCCAAACGAAAAGAGATGGCGATTTTATTGCTTGGCAGGCAAGAAGAAAAAGGATATCTATGACGTATTGTGACTGGTGATGAAAATTGGGTCTACTAAAACAATCCGAAGGGCAAAAAATTATGGGTTAGTCTAGGAGAGCCATTCACATCGATATCGAATATCCGAAAAAAAGAATATACATAACCGAAGTAATCCATTTGGTACAATAACAGTGCACTCAAACACATTTACTCTATGCATTTGGCCGTTTCTCCATATAAAGTCGCTCATAATTTTCCTGAATACGGCTTTTAATATATTATATAAATGTATAAAAGTATTAATTAAAGTAAAGCAAAAAGCGACATGCAAACGGGGTCGTTATTCTCTTAGTATTTTATTTCCAGAAGTATTCTTAGCCTCTCAGAGTAGAGTTTTTAATAAAAGCCGAAAGACTTAGATGCTAATGCTTTAAGACTTTAGTCTCAGAATTTATTCTCTGGCTAAATTTATAATAATAAAAATAGTAATTTTTATTTAATTTCCACAATGATATTTCTTCACTTCGGTGAGCTCTAACTTACTTACTACAGGTACTTAGAGTTTAAAAATATCACCAAAAACTAGGAAGATCTAAGATGGTAGAATACTTATCCTTTGTTTATAAATGAAATTATCGGGAGACAAAAGAGATGTAAACATATATGAAACATTTGAAGCAACATTTTTGTGGCATTTTTGTCAAAAGATGGCAGCTCGGGCAAGCTAAACTCGTCTAGCCTTGTTATAATCAGCGTGAAAGGTGAAAGTCCAAAGATAATAAAAAAAAATGAACATTTTGATATTTGTTAGTATACTCGAAAGTAATTGCGTTTTGAAAAAAAATCAAAGTGTTGAAAAAGTTCGCTTTAAGAATATCACCCAGACTAAGGGGATAATGCTTCGCGATGCTCTGTCAAAGTCAACAGCTCGCAAACGGTTTGCTCTTGGAATTTGCGTCTTGAAATTTTCTATTTTAAAGAGTAGCTATGATCTACTGGACCAAATATTAACAAAATCCAAGACCGTTCTTTAAAAGCTGAAGACGACCAGCATCTTGCGACTTCAGGCAGAGCTAAACATTGACCGGAAAGCAGGCTTGGCTGGACTGGGTAGAAAAGAGGAACTCGACATTTGGCTGCCGTGCGAATTAACATTAAAAAATTTAACGGACTGAGCTGCCATCTATAAACCGTTGCTGAAAAAAAACCGGAATCAACGAAACGAAATCATTTTTGAGAAAAATGATAAGTGCGATGGAAAGCTGTGTCCCATGATGCTTAGTCCTGGTCAGACGATTAATTCTACTCCCAAGCGTCAACAAACTAAAGCGTTCAATTAAGGTGAAGTGTTCAGAATTGGCGAGGTCTCCAAAACAATAATTAAAGGCTCGGTTAAAATTAGCTGGGAATTTCTGGAGTATCCACAGCGTAGCCCTCTTCTTACTCCGTCCGACTACCATTTGCTTTACTCTTTGCAGGCCTCTTTTAATGGCACACAATTGATTTTCAAAGAAGTCGGGGAAGACCACGCGTTTCACTCTTTTTGCAAAGATTTTAAGAAGAGACGGCATAAATATTTTAGTAAAACACTTATGAAAGGGTTATCCATCGAAATTGCGCAAGTTTTATTTACAATATAAAAAAAGTTCCGGTTAAAAAACTACGCTACTTTGATCGTTGCATACATTTTTGCAAAACAAATATAATTCCGCGGTGATGGGTGGAAAAATATTCGTCATTAATTGTTTGCCTTTTCTGTCTGTTAATAAAGAAACAACTAAGAAAATTTTAATTAATTTTTTACTTAAAGAAAACTTTAAGAATGCTAAACAGGTCTTTACTGTAAAGAAGTCATAAGGCTCCTTACAGCCGTAATTATCCTACTTGATAGTGACTGATGGTGGAAGCAAATACTAATTAACACAGGTACACAGGCTGCGACTTTACATACAAAATTCTATAAAAACATTAGCCTAACATAAAACGTCCGTCACGTAAAATACATGAATGAAAATAAACAAAAGCTACACATCTTTCTATGAAAATGAACCAAAGCTACACTTTTTGCGAAGAAAATGAACAAAATGCATACCTTTTTCGATGAAAATGAACAAAATCTTTCTCTTTTTCGATGAAATGTCTACGTGCGACAGAAGGCATGTCCTTCGATTTAGCACATTGGCAACTTGCGTGCAGGAATTTCCAATGTTTCTGGCAAATTTAAAGTCCATAGCATAATTTTCGCAGCCAGGAGGTTGTTTACAACAGACATTATATAGACTGACGGACGAATATGGTTCAATCGATTTAGCATTTAATGCTGATCAAGAATATTTGTACTTTGTGAAGTCTCTGATGCTTATTTCTGGGCGTTGCAAAAGTTTTGACAGAATGAATATACGCCTCATCACGGTGATAGGTGTAAAAACCTTTTTGAGAAAAGAACAAAATTTTCTTAAAATCGAAAATTTTTTTGAATATTTTTTAAAAAGCATGAAGAATCATTTCTTAAACTATGCCATGACGACGATATTTGTACGAAAGGGTGGACAGGCCAACTAACTGCCAACTTTCTTATCGAAAGCGATTAAAAATCTTATTTTTTGTGGTGTATCCTATACATATATATATTTCGAATTTTTTCAGAGAGAAAGACAAGATTAATTCATTTCCATGTTTCGGCAACTGGTTTAAATGTAAATAAATGAATTTAAATATGCAATAAAACATAAAACCTTACAAATTTTTGCTTAAATGAATTAGTGAAATGGCATGCGGTTAATTGTGTGCATGTGCGTGTATGCGTATAAAAGATTTCGAAAAGAAGAAAATTTGCAGCCCGAGGAAGGTAGAAGATGTCGCAATCTAAAACGTATAAAATATATGAGTTTAATAATCAACAGCAGTAGAAACATCAGCAACAGGAATCGCAGCAATATCTTGATTTCATATAAACAAGTTCATAACCGTTGTGTATTATTAATATAATAATAATATTATTAATGTGATAACAATAATTTTACGACAACAACAAAAATCCTAGACAAAGGAAAAAGAATGAACAGTGACTAATGAACAAAACAATTGACAGCAGACATAAATAGGGGAAGAAACAGACGAAAAATTTCAACAAATAACTAAATATTTCGAATTAATAGAACAAAGGAATTCAAATTACAATAATAATTGTAAAAGTATGCTGTCCTAGCCCTGCATATATACAAGTACACATCTATGGTGTAAGCTTTTTTATGAAAGTGAATTAATGCCCAAGAGAGAAAATTGTACGAAAGGGATTATCGCTAGAAGTCGCTTCAATGTAAATGATAAAGCAGCAGACAGGTAACAACAGTAATAAATGATTAATCAATATTTTTACGCCGACTACAAACAACAAAACCTCAAATAATCATCAATTCAATTAACAACGACTGCAATAAATGACTGAAATAGCTAAAAAAAAAGTGAACAAATACAGTGTTACTACAATAACAACCGCGCAATGACGGCAACAATCGGATACGATTGGACATTGTATTAACGTTGAATTCATTCAGTTGGTTGCGCGCATTGAAGTCTCAGACAGTGGTATATATTTCTGGTTCGGTTTATCATCTTTCAGTATACTATTCAGCGTGGTTTACACACATCTCATGGACCCATATTCAAAAAATTATTGACATAAAATAAAAATCAAAAAACTATGGTAGCCGTAAAACAAAAACTTTGAACCGAACAACCGCCGAAAAAAATCGGGAAAAGAAATATAATAATAATAACATTCGGGACCTGCGAGTAAAATTGTTAAAATCCTGTTATTTTGCTCTGCCTGCGTTTTTCGCCAGGCACTAAGTCTAACAATAGTAGAGTTACTTCTTCTCAGATTTGCTTTGCTTTGTCATTATGTTGGTCGGCACAACATCAAACTTAATTTATGGCTAAATATGTTTCTCAGATGTATGGTCAATACATACGACTTGGTTGCGTTATGCATTTTACTATGCATTTGCTCGTTCGTAATCAATACAGTCAGTTATGTTTCGATAATAACACACATGTATATAAGAGCGCTCAGACTGGTTGGTAATACTATTTTGTAAAGACTGGAATAAAAGTCAACAACAAATACGATAGTAATTCAACAAAAAAGCCAACAAAAAGAATAAAAAAAAAATAATGAAATAAAAGGAACAATCAATAAAAAACAAAATCAGCAACGACAATAAAAACACGATAATTGATTTCATTTGATGCCATCGTCGACATTTGCAGTTGTTGTAGTTGGTCTCATTATTTTCGTCACCAGTCCAATCTTTATTATCCGTTATTATGGAACGTAAATTGTTTTATATTCTCACTCTATGTTTGGGAGCTGTGCTCCTCGAATGGCATATGCTTACTGTTTCCGGCGAGCAGGACGAGGATATTCCCCATAATGAGTAAGTATTAAATGACTGATGCGATTATCATTTGTTTATGCGAGAAACAGGTACGTAAATGATTAAAAAATAATGACTACGTGTGTACGCTTTAAAATTATTTATTGCAATGGAATGCGGAATTTTCTTAAGAAAGCCACTTGAAGCAGCAGTAATCAGAATCAATATCTTACGTAAATTTTTAGTCTTAGCAACTTTTATAAATTTCAAAATGTTCCTAATCGTTGATTCATCTGTATGTGCCTGTTAAAAGTATCTATTTTCATAATGAGTCTCGTTTGATAACGTAGCAGCCTTTCAAAAAATGTGCAATTAAACTAATTTTAATGAAGCTCGTAAAAAAGGTAGTCTTCACGCCGGAAGTGTCCAACCGCAATTACCAACACTTCCTAACAGGTATATGAATGTCGTGTATAAAAGCATTTCTTACTCTTAAAAGAATGGATGATACCTGAAGAAAGTGTTGTAATTACATAGGCTTCGTAAGTTTCTTTGAATAGATTTGGAGACGTTTTACGTAAGAGAAATGCAAATTTAGAAAACGTTTATTTACTCGATATGAAATTTTTCTAAGCTTGTAATTGTATCACAATGAAATTTAATAAAAAGTTTTCATTTAATTAAAATTACTATTTCAAAACTTACGTTTTCGAAAAATGTATAGTTTAGTTTTAAGTGATTATTCTTCTTCTTATAGAGAACATAGAAATGACGTAAATCTCGGCCGTATAATTGAATTATGCATAATTGTAACATGAATACAACAACAAGACTTTTGGCTGCCCACGGAATATCATAGTGGATCCCTTATTTCTCACACGTTACAATTCAACAGCAATAATGATTTCGATTCATTTGATCTAATAAATAGTGGTTCCATGTTGAGACTTTCTTTGTGTTCGTTCCCACAACTTAATATGTCGGCAACCACAACGTGATGTAGGGTAAAAAAATTGTTCAAAATTAAAAATGTAAAATCGTTCATTTCAGCAAATTCATTCTAAATACATATTTACTTTTCGCCTATAATTCGTAACTATTCGTAGTGTAGTTATATAGAATTTCCCTGCGTTTACTCTACAAGCGCACACTCATTCCAAATTGTAGAAAATTTTCTATTTGAGCAGCTCACAGAAAGAAAAATCTGAAAGACAAGTGTCTTTTTTATACACTTTGTATTTTGTTTTCCGCAAACAGAAAAACACCTCTACTCCCTAATGGTTACGTCGGTGGTTTAAGAGTGTTCTCCAGTATAATAATGCAAACATACAATACATTCGTGGAGAAGTTGTGAGCAAGACTGTGATAAGAAAGACGGCTTTGACCCACAACTAGATAAATGGAGATAGAAAAGCTTAATTTTATACTCCAGCAGTCGACTTCTCTTATGGATAATTTATAGAGCTTAGAGCGACAACAGATTTACTTGCATCGACAATTTGTGCATGATAAGAATAAAACAAAATTTATGCAAAACATTTTATCTTAGTGTGCTGACAGATTGTGCTTGTGGATATTGCGTGTTTGAAACTATTTACTTATGATTATAGTACCCAACTATTGTACAAACATCAAACTAAAGGACATAAGACACTTGTTTTACTAGTTTTTTCATATCTTCCTCATATTTCCTCAATTGTTTAGCATATCAAAAAGAACTAGAATGCGCGGAGAAGATCAAAATGTTTGATTAATTGAAAGTTGAAAAAAATCGTTCGTCCTTCTTTGTTATGTGTGTTTACTAAATTTTAGGAAAGTACTTTCGAACTTAACATTTTTGATAGCTATAAGCAAATTCTCATTAAAATAGGCAAAGATTGTTGCTGACATTTTATAATAATATATAGTTTGGCAACTCTACGTGCGTGATGTAGTCGCGTTTTTATTCTATGCAAGAAATATTTCAATTTTTTTATTGTATTTCTTAGTTTTTTTGTTTTATTCGTGTTTAGTTTTAAAAATTTGAATGAATTTATTAACCATTTATGTGAAAAAATCATTTTGGCTTAGTGTATTATTATTATTAGCAGATTGGGGGAGAAGACTTCTTCAGGATCCATTGGTGAGTTGCAATTGTATGACCAAGGCGAATTCTCGAAAATGTTTGGATCTTGGTTTTCTCAACATTTGTTGGATATAGAGGTGGAGTTAATTGAGGGTTAATGCAAGAGTAGTGTTGATGATGGTATTGTAAATTTCCTTCTGCAATTTTCTCTTTAACTTTTCTTCCAATGTATCTTTGAAGATCCAACTTTTCCATGACATCATCCATAATTAGAGGAGCAGAAGCAGCATACTTTGCCGCTCGATCAGCCTGCTCATTTCCCAGTAAACCGATGTGACTTGGTACCCATAACATTTTAATTTTTCCGTCGGGTGTAGTAATTATATTCCTTAATTTGTTGATGTTGCTCCATCTCGAAGTCGAAGGGTTCCGGGTAGCTAGTAATACAGACAAACTGTCAGTAATAATGACGGTTTTGAGTTTGTTTTTATGGGCAAGGTTGGCAGCGTGAAGGATAGCTTTGGCTTCGGTTATGAAAGTTGAAGTGCTTTCGTGAAATATCTGGTTGAGAAGAACCCGTCCTGTAGCATCTACCACCGCACAAGCAGGAGGCAGACCAGGAGATTTTGAGCCGTCTGTGTACAAAAGATTCCAACCAGTATTGTCCAATACTTGGGTTTTCTCAGCTATTAGATTCCTGAAGACGTAATTTGGAGTATCTTCTTTCTTGTGCATAGACAGTAAGATGTCAAAAGAGCAGTCTTTCAAAATCCAGGGAGGTTTATCACCAAAAGAGCGGGAAATTTTTAAGGGAATGTTCAATTCCTTTGCGATGCACAAACAATGGTCAATTGCAGATGGTGACTCTGGAATTTTCTTCCCAATAATAATCTTTCTTACGTCATTACCGAGAATGGATTTGTTTGAATTAAGAAGCTTAGGGACTATTTTAGCTTTTAACTCATACAGTCTATTTTCTAAAGTTGGGAGACCAGTTTCAATTATAATATTATTTATGGGCGTCGTCCGAAAAGCACAACAACTTGCTCTAACGGCTTGGTGATAGACCGGTTTAAGGATGTTGATATTAGATTTGCAGTTATTGCCATAAATTATCAAAGCATAGTCAATCTTGCTTAACACAAGCATTTTGGTAAGATAAGCGATAGTGTTAATATGCGCATGGCTTCTCCAAGCAACGTACTGTATGAAATTTACCCTTGTTAAAAGGGAGTTTTTTAACCGAAGACAGTGTGCTTTCCAACGATAATTGTTTGAAAACGTGAGCCCGAGAACATGGAGCGTCTGCACATTTAGTACTGGTAAGCCGTTAATATGCATCAGTAGGTTTCCTGCATCGCACACTTGTTTTCGACAAATGTGCATTTTTTTTGATTTTTGTATAGAGATTATAGCTCCTGACGAGTTTGCCCATGTGGAGATCTCACATGTTGTTTCGTGTTGTCTTTTTCTTTTGTAAAAATGTATACATCGTCCGCGTAGAGACAATGTTCCACTCTTGGTACACGGCAAAGAATTTCGCTAATTTCGTTGAAAGCGATCTGGAAAAGCGTGACAGAGAGAGGAGATCCTTGCGGAATGCCATTCTTTAGCGGAAAGGAATCAGAAAGATGATTGTTGATTCTAACTTTGAACCGCCGATGCGACATGAATGATTTGATGTAGTTGAAGAATTTGGGTCCAACATTCCATGATTTCAAGAGTCTTAAGATAACATGAAGACCAACTCTGTCAAATGCTTTTTCGAAATCAATTGAGAGAATTGTTACGTGATTTCGTTCGGAAATTGCTTTGCTTGTGAAATAATCAATATGTAACAGAGCGTCGATGCATCCTCCACCCCGCTTGAAACCAACTTGTTGCTTTGTTATCAGGTTCTTGGATTCAAGAAACCAAGATAATCTAGATGCCATAATCTTCTCTAAAACCTTAGAGAGGCAAGATAAAAGAGAAATTGGGCGATAATCAGATGCGATGGAGACATTTTTTGACTTTGGAATTGGAACAACTGTTGCCATTTTCCACATGTAGGGTATATGGCCAGTCATAAATACCGTATTATATAGGTCCAGTAATTTCTTTTTACTAGACTTAGACATAGCACTGATCATTTGGTATGAGATGCGGTCTAGACCAGGTGTCTTCCCCTTCAAATTGGAGAGACAACTTCCAAGTTCTGAGGTAGATACGCAATTTTCCAGGAACATGGCACATCTATCGATATTATTTGAAGGAGATATTGGAGTCCTTTTATTTTCAATGAAAGCACTGGAGAAGTTGCTGTCAGAGGAGTATTCGCACCACACTTTTCCAAAGTAATTAGAAATCTCATCTGCGTCAGTTAAAGTTCCATTGGGAGTGCAGATGGCAGAAATTTGGTTCAGGTTTGAAGTCCCATTAAGTCTGTTGATTTTGTTCCAGACAAGTTTCATTGATGTATTTCTGTGAATTCGTCTCGAGAAAAGTTCGAAACTAAGTGCCTTTGATTTCCGTAATTCCTTCCTGAATAGAGCATTGGCCTTTTTGTATAATAACAAGTGATTCTGATCAGGACATCTCTTAAAGCGGTGCCATAGATCCATTTTATTTTTCCTCAAAAACGAAAGCCTGTTGTTCCACCATGGAACCCTAGCTCGTTTAAAAGAGTTGTTGGATTGAGGAATAGAAAGATGAGCAGCCGTGCGAATCGATTTAGACATAATAGCAGCATCATGGTTGCAGTTTCCGTTAAATGGCTTTGAGTTCAAAAATGACTCCACCTGTTTGGAGTAATTGATCCAATCCGCTTTATCTAGGAGGAATTTGGCCTGTTTTGCTGGAGTAGCAGAGGACGTTGGAAGTTTAAGATCGATTATGATTGGAAAGTGATCACTATTATGTAGATCATCAGAAATAGACCAGGACACCAAAGGAAGAAGTGATGGAGAGCAACATGTTAAATCAATATGTGAAAAAGTATGATGAGTTGAGAAGTGCGTTGGTTTTCCATCATTTAAAACGCAAAGGTTGCTTTGAAAGAATGCCTTTTCTAAAACAGTACCGCGAGTGTTGTTCACTGTTGAGCCCCAGATGGTATTCCAGCTGTTGAAATCGCCGCATATAATTAATGGGGGGGAAAGTACGGAGAATAAACTGTAGAGTTCTTGCTGAGAAAACGATTGCGAAGGTGGAATATAGAGCGAAAGCACTGTAAATTTTATATTTAACATTATTTGTATCGCTACGGCTTGTATATTTGAGCTTAAATTTATGCGTTTGTGAGGTATACTTGATTTTATAAAAACACCTACTCCTTGTTTGGAATATGAATTTTGATCAGCATTCGTGAAGTATCCAGTATATGATTTGGGTGGAATAGGATTAAAAGAGCTTCTACAATGGGTTTCTTGAAGCGATAAAAAGGTTGGATTAAAATCATTTATGAGTGTACGGAGTTCCTCAAAATTATTACTAAGTCCCTTAATGTTCCATTGTAGAATTTTAAAAACTTTATTTAATTGTAATGACATGTAAGCAGAGTGGAGGGAGGGTTAAGTTGACATGTCAGCGTCTCCGTCGAGAAGGTCACTATAGGAATTTTTCGTGAATGATTTATTCTTACCAGCAGAATAATCTGTATTTAGGTGATTTGGTACATTTGAAGCGCAACGGGTTGGCGCACATGAATAATTTGAAATTGAAGGTTGATTGAGGGATGAAAGAATGGATTCATTAACACTTGTGATTTGTTGAGTAAAGTTGAGAGCTGGAGATTCTGGAGAATTTGGTATATTAGATTTTAGCAAATGTGTTGTTGTTTTAATTTTTTCAATATTTGCAGTTGCTTTGGTTTTCGAAGGTTGATTAATGGATGAAAGAATGGATTCATTACCACTTGTGATATGTTGAGTAAAGTTGAGAGCTGGAGATTCTGGAGAATTTGATATATTAGATTTTAGCATATATGTTGTTGTTTGGAGTTGTTCAATATTTGCAGTTGCTTTGGTTTTTTCAATATTATCTTTGGCAAGTGATGTAACTGGTTTCGCAATATAATTTTTGGTTAATGGTGGAACAGGTTTTTCATTGGAAGCAGTTGCAGTTAAAGTCTTACTAGGCTCGATTTGCGAGGCAACAGCAGCATAGGTATTACTTTTGCCAATTCCATGGGCTACAGATGGATTTCTTTCCCGGTATGTGCGTCGCGCTTCGCCCATGCTACAGTAATTTTCTGTTTTGATTTTTAATATTTCACGCATCTGTACAAAATGTGGGCATTGTTTGTCTAACGCTGAGTGTTGATCATTGCAATTTATGCAGACTACGAGTACAGCTTTCAGTATGTGGAGGATGACCACAGTTAGCACAAGATGTAGCATTAGTGCATCTTTTTGCCGTATGACCCAGGCGTTGGCAATTTTTACACCTCATAGGATTTGGGATGTATAGTTCTACTTTACATTTATACCACGCCACATCAACTGTTCGCGGTAATCGATAGCGATCAAAAGTTAAAATAATCGTTCCTGTAGGAGAGCGTGTTTTTCCGTCATCATTCAGTTTGGTTAATTTATATGCTTCAGTCACTCCTTGAATGCCCATTTCGCGAACAATTTCATCTTCCGGCACATGCTTTAAGCAAGGGGCATAAATTACTCCTCGAACCGAGTTAAGTTTCTCATGTAGTTTAGCTGAAATAGCACATAGATTAGCTAAAGAATTGGCCTTTATTAGTTTTTCGGTTGCGCGCGGGTTCCCAGCGAGGACCAGTAAATTCCCATCGCGTAGAATCGAGATCGAGTCGATGTATGTTGTAATGCTATCTAAAGCTTTTTTTATAGCAAAAGGGCTAATTTGGGAAATTGTTATTCGAGCATCGGTTGAAGAAATAACAATATATTTTTTATCAATAGGGATTATATCGCTGATCGGCAACTCCGGAAAATCTGATTTTTTACTCTTTTTTCTTTGGGGGGATGTATCACTTAATAGATAAAATCTATTCGGGTTTTTGTCTGGCGGCCCCGGGGCCATTATGCCTTATTGTTGTCTATTGCTTATTATTTGTGAAATAACCACTCACTTGAAAAGGTTTGGGAACTGTGGAAGAAGGTTGGGAACTACTAAAGAAAAGTGTGAAATGTTTTCAATTTTTTTTTTTTTTTATTTTGTTTTTTGTTTTCTATTTTTTATTATATATAGACGAAACAAAAGCACATACGCGATATCCGCGTTAACCAGTTTTAGCAATAACACGGAAAAGACAGAAGTTAAATACGCAAAAACACCGAAAACACCGAAACAATTGAAAAAACGCAGACGAATAGAAAACACGCACTACACTGAACACAAGTCGACTCGTCTATGTTGGCTTAGTGTAATTAACAATTGAGCTCTTAGTAAATGTTTCTCTTTTTGCCTGTTAAACTTTGTTTACAATTTCTTTAGCTTTCGCTCTATATTTACAGTGGGCAGGGAGTGAGAAATTTACTTTAATTTGCTGAAAATTTGTGCCGTGGAATTTTTTAATTTTTCTTTTTCTTCTTCATAAGCTACTTTTGTTGTTTTCAATGGACACGGATTGCTTATTTACTCCATGTCTTGTGAAAACAGGCCCTGAATCTGAACGATTCATTTCTTGTTGGCTGTGTGATCGTTTTGGACATGCAAAGTGTGCTGGTATTATCGGCCGTGCTGCTGATGCAGTCCTTAACCCTTCTAAAGGTTTCCGATGGTCATGCCCTGACTGCAGAAACCGGGACATTGATTTATATAAACTCTTCACGGAGACGAGAAATTGTTTCTCAGATTTGAGCAAAAATCTCGGCTCCTTGTGGGAGAAATTTGAAATAATCAAGACCAGGTTTGATGAGTGTCGTTATATTGCGCAGTCATCTTCCTCTCCAGCTAACAAAGTTTCAACTAGTAGCGTAGCGTGTGATCCGTCACCTCTGGGTTCTCGTAAGTCCGTTTCGTCGGCGCAAGTTATCAATTCCTTGAAGCCTACAAAGAATGTTAGCGTTTCTGCTACTGTTGAGTCGGTCGGTAACATGAAAATTACAAAAAAGTCGGGAAGTCCTTCTGGCTTGAGCTATGCTGAAGTGGCAAAGGTATCTCCTCCCATTGATGTCACTCAATCTTCTCAGGCGTCATCGGCGAAAACTAATAATGATAATAGTAAATCGTCCTCTCCTCCTGGCTGTACGAGTGTGAACGCCGGTCGCCAAACTGGGCACGTCGCACAAGCTACTCGTGCAAGTGTGTTTACCACTTCTATATTTTCCCCAACTCATACCTCCTCATCCGTGAACCCTGCTGCTCATAGTATAGATGACATATGCTTGAAGACAGTTCCACCCAGAAAGGCAATATTTGTGTCAAGACTGGCACCAGATACATCTGTTGATAACATAAAAAGTTATCTGGCAACGAAAGCCCTTTCCGTCAATTTAAAGCGCGTTAATATTTTCAAATTGGCTCCTTTTCAATCGAGAGCTATCTTATCTTTTAAAATTCTAGTTCCGACTGAAAATATCGATTTGATGTTAAATAAACCATTGTGGCCGATTGAATCCTTAATTAAAGAATTTATTCCTCGGGATCGACCCTGTAATGCTAATACAGTAGCTCTTTCCCCTTAAAAAAACCAGATATTTCTTCAGGCTCATTATCTCTCATTTATCAAAATGTTAGGGGCCTAAATTCAAAAATTCGTTCTACCTTCCTAAATTCAGTGAGCAAGGGGTTTTCCTGATTGGTCTTTACTGAAACTTGGAACTTTTCCATAATTTGTTTCAAGTTTTCAAAAGCGATCGATGTTTTAATTGCCATTTCTTCGGCAGTCTCCTCCTATTCATTTGAATTTCCAACTACTCCCGACGTTGAATTTCGAGTGAAATTTCCTAATAAACTATTATATGTGACCTGCTGTGGCCAAGCAATCTAAGCCTACTGATATAGTCATTGTGTTGGGTGACTTCAATTTGCTTCAAGTCACTTGGTAGTACAGTGATAGTTCTGGCTGTTTGATACCTACCTCAATATCTGGTAGAGCCGTTGTGTTCTTTAATGAATTATTTGATTATAATTTAGTTCAATACAATGGTACCCCTAATTGCAATGGTAGATTGCTTGATCTTTGCTTTTCCAATTTTCCTAAGATTTGCGTTAATCGTTGTCTTCCGTTTAGTTAACCTGAGGATCCTTATCATCGAGCGTTGGGTATTTCCTTTCATTACAAGCATGTTGGTTCGTTGAACTTCTATAACGTTCCAAATTCAACTTTTTGAAATAAAGTTTATGATTTCCATAAAATCAATGTTTCAATGCTAAAATCACATCTTTCTCATATTGTGCTTGATTTCTCAGTTGGAAGTATTGATAGCTTACTGTCGTCGTTCTACAATATATTAAATCAAGCTATTTCTGCATCCGTTCCGATCAAACAGTCCCGTCTTCGGAGCAAGTGTCCTCCGTGTTTTAATAAAACAATTAAATAATACATGAATACCAAAAACAAGCTTTTCAAAGAATTTTCGAAAAGTGGTTCTTCTTTCGACTATTTCGCTTACTCAGTGGCAAGGCATAAATTTAATTCCCTCGACCACCAATACTATTGGAGATACATTCAGTTTGTTAAATCCTCCTTGTTTGCTAATTCTAAATACTTTTTAAGTTCGTTAATTCCAAAAGAAAAATCTCCATAAATCCCTCGCATGTGGCTCCGAGTCCTCGGAAATTTTGAAACCTCAAATCTCTTTGCGGAATACTTCCGACGGAATTTTTTAACTGCCAATTTTGATTTATCAGCAAACTATCCATATCCGATTTCTAATTTGATTTCAATTCCTAACTTTGTTATATCTGAAAATGACGTTTTTGAAGGATTGTGCTCTCTAAAATATAATTGTTCGCCTGGACCTGATGCAATCCCCTCATGTCTACTTATATCTTGTGCTGGCGAGCTATGTGGTGTTATCTCAAAGATTTTTAACTAGTCCTTGAATTTAGGTGTTTTCCCTTTGTGTTGGAAGACTTGTTTCCTTATTCCTATTCACAAAAGTGGTAGTAGGCAGGTAGAGAACTACAGAGGCACAGAGAAAACACAGGCCAAGGTGAGTGTCTTTCCTAAATTGTTCGAGCGAATTGTGGCTCACCATAAAGCCTTTTCCATGAAATCGTATATTTCTCCTCTCCGAAGTGGTTTTCGATAGGGAAGATCTACGGTCACCAATGTGTTAGAGTTTACTTCTCATATTTTCAAGTCTTTTCTAGTGGCTCTCGCACTGATGTCATATACGCAGACTTTAGCAAAGCGTTTGATTTAACCGTAGACTACTTATCTTTAAACTCCAAGCCACTGGCTTACCTTTCTTCTTAGTGGAATGGTTAAGCCCTTATTTGCATGAATTTCGGATGAATTTCCCGTGACGTCTAGCGTTCCTCAAGGTAGCCACTTAGGACTCATTTTATTTAATTTGTCAATGATTTGCCCGCCGTGATTAAATTCAGCGAGATCTTAATGTGTGCTGATGATGTGAAACTGTTTTCTTCCTTTTTCGTAGAATCACAATCACATCATCTTCAAAGTGATTTGAATAATTTGGTTGCATGGTGCTCTTTGAATCTTCTGATACTACATCTAATAAATGTAAGAAGCTTTCTTTCTCAAGAAGGAAGTCGTTCATTACTCAGTATTTCATTAATTCGCACAAGTTGGAGGACGTCGATTCGTTCACGTTCAGATTTAGGCGTTCTTATTGATTACGCTTCAGTTTGCATATTGAGCTCTCGTTAAGCAAAGCTGGGTCGGCGCTTGGTTTTATAAAGAGGTGGCCCAAAGAGCTTGATGGTCCTTACATTACGAAAAGGCTTTACATGTGTTTGGTTAGACGTATACTTGAGTATGACTCTGTTGTGTGGTCTCAATCATATAGGTGCTACGTAGATTCAATTAAATCTGTTCAAATGCAATTCTTGCTGTTTGCCCTTAGGAATTTGAGTTAGGACCCAATTGCCCTCTTCCACCATATGAAAGTAGGTTTCTTCTGTTATCCTTACCGTCACTTGAGAACGTTCTTGGGGTTTCCTTCGTAATCAAATTAATAAATGGTACAATTGACTCGCCCGCATTACTTGGTGAAATAATGATGAATTGACAAGGACCAGCTGTACAATAGACTAACTCAGCAACTACATAATCAGTATCACCTGAAAAGTAGTGCAAAGGTTGTGTAGAGTGTATATCTGGAATCGATGACCATAGTCACCGCGAGGATGCCATTCGCTGCAAGATTTTGGAACAAGCTGTAAAGGTTTTGCCCAATTACTCTCCGACGGACGACCTATACTTAATTGTTTCATATAATTGAATTTTCTTCGTGTAATTTTAGTTTTTTAGGAAGTAATCTATGCTGTTTACGATGGAAGGGAGGTTCCGATGTGATGAGCCACTGAATGTTTAACCTCGTGCAAAATGCATGATTGGTGCGTAATGTATTTAGGTCCCGATAATAGAGGATAAAAATGTTGAATTTTCATAAACTGAGGAAATATCGTTCTTGATTGACATGAAAGAAGATGCTTAACTTTGGTTATGCGTTTTCTGTGGTCGTCGACAAGCAATTCAAAATGTGCTAGAATGGCAGAACCGATGATATAAAAGGGCGATATATTCTAACGTTTCCTTCGTCGTCTTGGGCGAAGCTTTCAATTGTTGTCTTTTTGATAATTGCTTGGTGCTCGACACTAAACTTGGAATGATGCTAACACAAGCGCTTCATGACCCACGCTAATGCTTTAGGACTTTATTCTTTGAATTTATTTCTCTGGCTACGTTAATTGTAATAATAATAATGTAAACGAAATGGTCAAATTTATAACAAATCTACCCCAGAACAGCTGTAAATAAAGAGGCGTAGCAGTTGTTTGCATTTACCTTAACATTATTAAGCTTTCTTTTTGTAGAGGTTCAGACGATTTTGGTCTATAACCTAGATTAGAAACACATGTGAAGACTTTCTCTACAGTATCACCGCCAATATGCTCATAGTTATTTGTAATGTACTCTAACATAGATTTAATAACTTGAGGAAAGCGTCCCTCTAGTTTGGGGTAAGCAGACACAGCATTTTCCAAAGATTCATGCAGACAGCGGCCCGTTATTAACACTAAAGGAATCTTTCGGACAATTCTATATATTAATCGGCGAAGTTCCGATAAATGCATGTTTTTAAATTTCGTGCATTAAAATCATAAAATTCATAAAAATTGGCTGACTTGTTTGAGATGTTTTAAGCCATTTTACTTAGAAATAATTATAGAAAATAATCCGTGGTAGTTGTGTCGAACTGTAATGTGTGGAAGTGAGAAATTATTTCAGGTAATAGAAGTGAAAAATAATTTTTGACATATTCAAAGAAAAAGAGATTCGACGCCAGGCGAACCTTTTGACTATCAATATATGCACAAAAGACAAAGCAAAGAAGACTCTTTATCATAATGGTTAAATTGTGCTGGGAATTTGCTCCCTCAACTATGTTGTTGGTAAAGCCGTTAAAACTGTTGTTAGCGAGACATACATTATTTGAATTCCAAGCAATATGTGCAGAGACACCATTACTTTACCCATCATAAGCGGAACTAGATAGATGCAAATGAAATTTAATTTTTTAGATTGAGGTTTTATTTTTAATTTGTTGTAACGAAAAAAATAATTAAATGCTTTGAACTTGTGGTTTTTTTTTGTTGAAAATATCGATTGCTCTAAATATTTCTTTCAACCCTTCCCATATCCCCCGCATTTCATTACTCCTACTTACTTTTTTTAGATAGGGAAAAGTAAAAGTTCAAAGACAATTTGTTTGATCAGCTTCTTATTATCGCAAAAACTAATATTTATTGAAATTACGAAAACCAGATCTACATTTGTTGTTCTAGCTTAGGTCGTAAATGGTTGCTCTGTACCATCTTCATAATATTTAATGTAGGTTTCACCGTAAAATCCTTCGTATCGTCCACGTGGGACCGATTTACTATAATCGAATCCTTTGGTTGATTTGCCAAATAAGCGATTTGCTTCTTCTATATCATTGCGATGTTTGCTTACTATCACTTTCTTTCCCGTTATACGATCGATTATATCGCCTGAGGAATAAGCAAGAAAATTCGGGCTTGGATATTACAAAGCGTTTTATTTGAGTTCGCCGAGATTACTGTGCTTACTGAAGGACAGTCTAACTGGTCTTTAACCCTGTCTGCCATAATCTAGAGTGTGTCTACGTTGTATGAGCTGAGTGACAGAAACGTCGCATTTTAGGTAAAAATGGTGAAGGTTTTTTATCACATAGATGAATCATGAAAATTTCTTAATTTAATGACATCGCTTTCCACAGAACCCGAAGAGGATGTGATAATCTGCGGTATCGAAGGCAATCCCGGCTGTAACAAATTGACGCCTCAATAGACTAAATCAAAGGCGGGGGTTACTAGTTCAGAAACGTAGTACCTTCACTGCAACATGTGAAATTTTTCTTTGCTGCGACCGTTGGTCACTTATTTCTTCGCTTAGGTTTAAACTTGCGCCGGGTATATGCATACGGCGTTTGGGGGGTTGGTTAATGTATACCTATTTACCATTGAAGATAGTACGTATATTAACCAATGCACTCCTTTTGTAACGAGCATTATAAAATGCAGGAAAAGCATATATTTCGAGACAATATTAAACTATACAAGTCAGGCCGGTCTAATACTAAGAAGCATCCACATTTACTTTTTATTTCTTGTTTTATTTTTTTTGAGGCAAAAGTCGATGTGGAAGGTCTGGGCAGCGCGGAATATGATTTCCCTGCTTGTTTTCATATATTATCATTTCCTTTGTTTCGAAAAGTTTTTTCTTTATTACGCCTACAAAATATGTAATGTTTTATTAAACCATTCAAACTCGGAAAAAGTGGTATTAAAATTGCTCTAGCTTTTTTCCCTCTTATTTTCTTTTTTTGAGCCTAGCCGACGTATTATGATATGTTCCTTGTTGTATGCGTTGTTTGTTGTTTACATTGCAAACTGACCTCAATAAGTTTGCTTTCATTCATTTGGTTAAATAAGTTTATGTTCTCAATATGTAAGCATTGCTTCCAAGCAAAAAAAACGAACTAACGAAAGAGCGAACGAACATGTAAACGCCTATAGAATTTATATATAGATGGATGGATGGCAATAAAAGAAAATTTCACGATCGAGTATATGTACGGTTGAGTGATATAAAATTTTCAATGGAAATATGCATAAAAATTTGGACGAGGTTCACGCCTGCATGCACGTTTTTAAATACAACTTGTCGAGCATATTTAAAGATTTTGAGTGTCTTCCTTTTAACACAACAAGAAAGACAGTGGGAATTGAGACTGTCAGAAAAATTGTATAAAAAACGTGACATATAAAACTTGTTTTACAGTTTGCGTCACCAAAAGCACCGTTTCGGCAAACGGTCGCTGACTGGTTGAGATGAGATTGACACATTACTTCGGTTGCAGCGTCAACAAAATCATAAAACTAGCGGCAACAAACAGAATGGGCACCAGGAATTGAAAATTTCTCCCTCATACCGTCGCTCATAAACAGAAAGTTCCACACAAGTTTAGGAATTATTTAAATAACTTGTGCCAAACTAAAAATCGGGTCATTTTCGCAATGATAAACACGACGTTGTTGGCCCCAAAATCAAAATAAAGATGCAAGTGTGCAATATACAAACTTTTACGTTATTTTACTACCGGAAACAACTTTTACTGAAAGTTTAATTAGATTTTTTCAGTTTCTTTTCTTTTTATTATTATAGCAAATTTCTTTCCTTTTTTTTGATACCTGATTTTGTAGATTGATTATAAGTGAAATAGTAATTTCTCATAAATTAATACAAAAGTAAAAATTGAATTAATCTGTCAATTCACAAAAACTCATACCAGGCACTGAGGAAAGTGGTCATTATTGACAACAACAACAATAACTTTCAACTCGCACAATTTCACCTCGATTATTTGCTTCTATTATCCCTCATGATAAGTTGATACATTCGAGGCGGTTGGTTTCGAAATATTGTCTCAAGATCGAACCACTAACGATTGAAATTTTGCTCGTATTCATATCGAGGGTACAAATTCAAATTTCAATTCAAAAAAAGGATTGTAGTTTAGGGCACAAAACACAGGAGTATCAAAAATTTTTAAGAGATTTTATTTATTTAAATCTTTTTTTTTAACTTGTTAAGCGCACTAGCAAGCACACGGCACAAATATGCAACAACAGCAATAAATAAATCAACAGAGTTACAAGGGCTCGTAGCAAAAAATTCACAAAACGAACTCAGCCAAACTACAGACAGAAGAATAAGATGAATTCGGAGCGAAGCATGGCAAAGACGTTTGCTTATGAGTAAATGCATAAATTACAAAGAGGATATCAGGAAGCAGTTTGTATGTTTGTATGTTTGTCACTGTATGTTTTCATTTCTATCAATATTGTCATTTTCAGGCGCGTGAGTTGTTAGTATAATTCACATGTTTTCTCCTTTAAATTTTATATTTCACGAAATTGAAATTAAGTAAAAAATAGTTATGAATTCGGAACGATGTGAAAATCTAAAACAAAACATTAAATTAATTTTTGTATTTGTTACCATATATCACATTAATTATTAAAATTAGATTTAGTGGCCCAGAAGGTCAGTCCGTATTAATCTCTAGCAGTGTTGGAGAAGTGCCAACTTTAAAAATGGCATTGGTATCTTTTTACTTCTTGCAATGTTAGGACACTTATGGATAGATCAAGCAAACACGGTCCATTCTGATTTAAGAACATTACCATGAAATTCTGGAGGGTTTTGGAAGTTTTCCGAAGAATAATGGCAGCAGATAAAAACAGGCAAGAGGATAGAAAAATTAACACAAGCATGTCGAGTCTGAATCTGATGCCTGAACAAGAATCTACAGGGCTAATAGAATCTCTGACGATGTTGCAAACTAAATAACATAATTAGTATATCTCTGTTGTCTCCTGACCATTTTAAATTTATTTGTAAAAGCGACAATAAATTAATCTGATACTTTTAATTTGTAGACAAACACGATGTAGTCTGTAAAAATGATTGGCCTATTTCCCTTTCGCAATTACTTAACAGGAACAGAGAAAAAGTTAAGACAAACTAGTTTGCTAAGGTCTTAACAAGAAGTATTCTAAATAAGTAAGAGACTGTGTTCACTTCAGTTGTGCAATATACTGATGGACAGACGAATAGGCGGACATGTTAAGGTGCATTTCAAATTTAAAACTGGCCAATTTTTGTGCCATATTTGAGGACGATAGCTTCCTTTTTGCTGTAGGTTGCTTGTTCTTGTTCCTTTGTGGTGCACGTTGCTTGTTCTTCTTCCTTTTTGGAGCAGGTTGCTTGTTCTTCTTCCTTTGAAGTGTTTATTGGTATACATTTGTGTTTGACCCAATAAAAAGAGGCAAGTCCTGGTTTGGGAAATGCAGAAAGGGACAAATTACGATGATCTTTCTGTGGAAGAGTTTTGTAAAGATATGATATCACAACAAGTGTGGCTTTAGAGCTTTAAAAGTCGTCTAAAATGCCCCTTGTTATTAGGTCCTTGTTTTTGCAAAAGGCAGATTCTTTTCATGAAATCTAGACAATTACGTTTATGAGAAATACTAGCCGATTATTGCACCACTTGCATTGGGCCATCAATCAATATTGGATTTTATTATAATATTTTATTGCATAATTTAGAGTTTAAAAAAAAAAAAATGCGAGTTTTTTAACTAAAACTGCACCTAAGCTTAAATGCATAAAGGAAGCGTCACAGGCAATTAATTTCTCTCTTGAGAGTAATCGTTAAGAAGTATAGCGGAAATTTTAATATGGAGTGATCAACATGACAGTTCGTTTTTCGAGTAAGCAGCCATAGCAAATGCACTGGAAAAACAATCAAGCAACTAATTTTTAAAGAATTATGAAACAAAATTCAAATCCATCTATCTTTGATTTTTGACATACTCTTTGCCTAAGTCAACAGCAATATTGCACAATTTGATGCTTTTATCTAAACGCTGCTCCGAATGTCCGATATCAGTTTCTTCTTTTTAGATGAATTGTCTGCACGTTAAGAGGAAAGAAGAAGATATGCTTAGCTCTAGTTAGATACGTAAATGAATTGTTATATGTCTTTTAATATGATTTAACAGCATAAATATATGCTGTAAAATCTGCAGAGCAATTATTATATTCGAAAAAGAACTTTTGTTCAATTTAAACTAAATTTTCTGATTTTTTGTTCATTTTAATTAAATTCATTTTTAAACTTAAGATGTATTTTTTTTTGTCTAATTGCTGTTGCTTGCTGATTTTCCATGTCAATGTATGAGAAAAGAGAGTAAACATCTCCAATATTTACATTCTAACATTTAGAGCGGTCGGAAATAAACTAAAAAGGTTAAATACAAAACTTACTATGTTAGCTAGAAAACTCTTTCACTTGGTCTCTAAAGTAACAAAATTCTGGCTCGCTCATTTACTTACACTCTATAGTAACAAAATTCGAAGTTCGCTCATTTACTTACGCTCTAAAGCAACAAAATTCGAAGTTATTTCACTTTTTTTTTACGTACGCAGAGAGAGGTTGTGTTTCTACAGAGCAGCTGATTAAAAATGTGCGCTTCTTATAGAATTTTGAGGGGGACTTAAACTAGTCTATTAAAGGGTGTACATATAAGCCACAAATCTATTGGCTTAGTCCATCTCCATTCAACATACCAAAAAAAATATATATATATTAAAGGCCGCAGAAAAAGATATTTTGTTAATTTTTTTCTTCCTTCAAATAAAAAACCAAGTTAACTTACCGAAAAATATCCTTATTTAATATTGCTGTACTTTTGAACGTATTTACTCATTACGGTTAACAAGTTTTTTTTTTTTTCTATTATTTTCGAGACAATTTTCTGCACTAATAATGGATAACATATTAACAATCCTTGGCTGAATATGAATTCTTGCTGAAGGCATGGAAAACTCGTAATGGTTTCTTTTGCTTTGCCCATCTTACAGCATATATTTATGCTATTACATCATGTTAAAGAACAGGAAACATATAACAATTCATTCACGTATCTAACGAGATATCGATATAAAAAGAAATCCAATGTATTGATCCTTCGCAACCAAATCCTTTAATGTTCCGCTCCGTATTTGAAAATGGAATGCCTTATTTGAACAGAGACACACTGTTTTCAGATCAATTTCATTGCAATCATTAAAATGGAAACGCTCAATTAGCGAGACGCAATTTGCGAAGAAATGTTTTCTCTCGGTTGTCATCTGCAACAGCTACCACTTCTTCTTCACTTTAATCACTGTTAGCTGAATCGTCATCTGCATTTGAAGAGTGTTCTTCATTTCCTTACTTTCCAAATCGTCAATTTCGTTTCTTTATTCTTCATCTGAAGTCTCTTCTTCCGTTGCTTTTTTAAAAAACTCTAATGAGCAGCAAATGATTCATTAGTTCATTAGAATAGCCCGAGGTAGCTGATTAAACTTGCGTCTTAATCGCAGCATGCTACTTCTGTAATTAAATTTATCAAATTTATTAATTAATTTACAGATCTTAGCCTGCCTTTCGCAAATGGTTCATTATCTTTTCTAAGGCTGATTCTAGGGATTCATGCTTCAGCCATCAAAAATTCTTTGTGCTCGCCGCTGATGTTGACTAGTCTTACGACTTCCACGGATTTTACCTAAGCCGTACGCGAAGAAATTTTGAAACAACTTACGCGAGATGAAGAGGGCGGCGAATAAAGGTATTTTCTCTTTACTTAGGGAACTGCGAGTAATAAGCTTCTCTACACTTCATGGGCAACAATCCAGATCCTATATGTCAGCCACTGATGCGACGTTTGCAAAATACAATGACCTCGTGTCTACACCTATTTTTTTCACAAATTCACGTAATATACGTCGATTTGTAAACATTCACAGTCTGTTCCTGTTCATTTTCTTGGTGTACGATGCTGGTTCTTGTTCATTTTCTTTGTGTAGGAGGCTTGTTCTTGTTCAATTTCGTAACCATTTATACAATAGCGGGGATGTTTGGTGTAAGCCGCACGTGTTAAGAAATTTTTTTTTATTGATTATCATTACATTTTAGGGCTCAGCCGGCAAAATATGATAAAATAAAGGAAATGGTCGAAGATCCTAAAGATGGCCAACAAATAGTGCGAATTATTGCTAGTCGAGAACAATCTTCACGAAGTTGAAACGGCTGATACGGAAACTGAGAATTTTCTGGGTAAATGGAATAAATTCTAATATCATACATGAACACTTGTTTTTATCGTTTGATAATGTTTGCAGTAGTAACTGTGCCCCCAAAATTCAGAAAAAACGTTTGGGTTAAACGAGGCGATTTCATTTTAGTGGAACTAATCGAAGAGGGCGATAAAGTTAAAACAGAAATTTGTAAGATCTTAACAGCCGAACATATCAATACATCAAAGCTGGTATTTGGCCGGAATGCTTTAAGAGGGACGATAACGTTCCGAACGGACGTTGCGCAAGTAATTATGTTAAAGAAAGTTGTGATTGAAAAGTAAAGGAATTCGATGAAAAATTCAGTGGACCCTGTCATTTATCTCTGAATAGAAATCGCCCAACCTTTTAGAAGCATTTGGAGATGAAAGTACAAGTTCAGAAGATGATAGCTAACTTAAATGCTTACCAATTTACATAGCAAAATGTGCAGATTAGGTATTTTTAATATCTACCATGAAACTCGATCACATTTATTTTGATATATTGTAAGTGGTCGAAAAATTCTATCTCGAGTAAACTCGGCGCGCATTTCGAAAACCGTTTTCTTTTGCCCGCCTTTTTTTTTCTTTAGGACGTTAGCTCTCTCTTGCAAGTTCACTTCTCGATAATCAAGAGTAGAAATAGCAGGGCTTTTTCAAATTTTCTGGGTGTAAACGTCCTTTCAGTACGTTAATACTCATTAGTAACAAATTTTTCTTGAATCTAAACAAAACCAAGACGTATGTATCTGAAAATTACCAAAAATCAAAAAGTGTGTGTCTGATAATTACCAAAAATCAAGGAGAGTGTGTCTGAAAATTACCAAAAATCGCGAAGTATGTGTCAGATTCTCTGATTAAATAAATTTTCTTTATTGTATATAAAAACCAAATGAGACGAAAAATTAAAAATTAAGCAAATACCAATTTATTTATTTACTGGTTTTACCTGAACATTTTTCAAAGCTTACAACCAATTTGACCGTTTGGAACATTGACAACCTTAAAACCGTAAACCGCTTTCACGTTCCCAGTAAGATTCTCTTGGTTGTAAACTGATGGTCCGAAGGTCATGAAATTTTGATATATATCGTTTGAAGGTTCGTTGATCTAAAATTCATACGCTTTCGTCAATAATGACGATATCTACATATCCCATCCGATATACACGAAATCCAGGTCTCTCAAATGCTTTGAAAGTTAAGTAAATAGTGTTACTTATTTATTGGGTGCCTTGTTATATCTCCGTACACATTCGACGGCTTTAATGTATCTCCGTGAAAAATGTTAACATCCCATTACACTTTGTCGCTTCACTTAGTCGAAGTAATGGTTAGTTGACTTCCTTCATCATAAACTTTTGCGAAAAATATGCTCTTGAAAGATTCAAAAAAATTGTAATGTTTGAATAATACGTAATATAAATTTTAATAAATAATTTTTTATCATTCTATTGTAGAGTACGAAATTGGGCTCTAAAGTTTGGTGTCGACCTATGGGAGTTTGGAAGGCAATTTACCAAAATGAATGAGATAAAAAGCGTAAGTGAAACTGATTGATTAAAAAGTGTTTAGAAACAAACGAATATATTCAAATAAAGCAATCAAACCATCAACAATCCGAAGTTCTTTTACAGCTATAATTTACAATGCAAGTTTTCTATAGATGTATGCAATACATACATGGCGCTCCATAAAAGTTTTCTAATTAAATCAATTAAAGTAATATTTAAGTGGAAATTAATATTTATAGTTTTATACAACCTAAAACTTAATTAGTACCAATTCAACCAATGTTGGCTGATCTTCCACCTCCAGTTTTAATTTCACTTAATTTGATGAAAAATAAAGGATCGTGGAAGGGGTTATATCACGCCAATCTTGCTGGTGTCATTAACTGCAGTTGAGTTATAAATAAATAATTATGAAGGCCTTTCACTCCAGACGGGACTCCTAAATAGTTCATTTTGCTGTCATCCTTATTGGTTATTAATTGGCAATTTTAGCTGCCAGCAAATATAAAGTCAGCAGCTGATCTTGACGAATAACGTAACAAGATAAAAAGATAGTATTTCGAGCTTTGCGGGGTCTGAGTTATCGCTCATGAATTGCTCATCTTCTGCAGGCAAAGTCTGCGACACACAGAAAGTTGCGTGCTGACCATCGCCAAAAGTACCAGTCCATGTACGCAATCCCTCATTGGATATTGGTTTTCGTCCCGAAGTAAACCAGTAACGCCCGTCGATCTGTTGTCCGTAGTTCTGGGGGATTTGTCCTTATTGGATTTGTCCTCGCCGAATCCGACTATGCGATTGTTTCCTTCATGAAATAGGAGTGGTAATAATACTATGAAGGAAGGAATTTGTGAAAAGTGGTTGTGCTTATAACTATTTTGTCTATTCCGCTGCAAGCATAGATTTAATTACCTCAAACACCAATGTTAGTGCAGATACTTTTAGTTGATAAAATCCTTATTACTTGCAAATTCTAAATATTTTTTAAGTTTGTTAACTCCAAAACAAAAATCTCTGTATATCCCTCGCATGGTTCTTTCAATGGCTTTGAGCCCTCTGGCGATATTGAAACCTGAAATTTCTTTGCTGAATAATTCTGACGAAATGTTTCAACTGCTAATTCCGAATTATCTACTTACTATCCGTGCATGATGGCTGGCTTGGTTTTGATTCCTAACTTGATCATTTCAGAAAATGATGTTTTAAATGGTTTAAGGTCTCTAAATTCATCGATTTTTAATCAGTACTTGAAATCAGGTGTTTCCCCTAAGTGTTGCAAGAGTAGTTTCTTTATATCAATTCACAAATTTGAAAAGACACATCATGTTGAGAACTGTAAAAACACTACCAAGTTGGGAGTCTTATTCAGATTGTTTGAGCGAATTGTAACCCATCTTTTAGCTTTTGGTACCAAATCACATATATCTTCATTCCAGCATAGCTTTCGAAAAGGAAGATCAAGTGTTAGGATTCTTTATTTGCCATGTTTTCAAGGCTGTTTCTAGTGGCTCTCGAAGGAATGTCGTATATACAGATTTGAGTAAAGCATTTTACTTGGTCAAGCATAACTTGTTGATCTTTAAACTTTAGCCATCGGGCTTCCCTTTGTAATTAGTGAAATGGATAGGCTTTTATCTGTGTAATAGATTATTTAGGGTTGTGTTTAACTTCATCACATCGGATGAATTTCACGTGACGTCTGGTGCTCCCTCCGTTCATCAAAGCAACCACTTAGGACCCCTTTTATTTGGTTTCTACATTAATGGTCTGCCCTATCAGCTTCAAACTGACATTAATAATATTTTTACATGATGCTCATTAAACTTTACGGAATTAAATCTAAAAAAATGCAAGAAGCTTTCTTCTTAAGAAGGAAATCATTCAATACTGAGTATTTCATTGATTCACACAAGTTGATAAGCGTTGATTCGTTCATCGATTTGGGGCTTCTATTCGACCAAAGTTTACGTTTTCATTCGCACATTGAGGTCTCTTTGAGTGAAGCGAGGTCCTTGCTTTTATTAAGAGTTGGTCCAAAGAGCTGAAGGATCATTACGTTCCAAAAAGTCTGTACATGTGCTTAGTTTGACCAATACTTGAGTGAGCCTCTGTTGTGTGGTTTTCTTTCTGTAAGTGTTATGTAGATTCAATTGAATCAATTTAAAAGCAATTGTTTCAGTTTGCCATTGGGAATTTGGGCTGGTACCCAGCTACTGACAGTTTTGGTAATCGAGGTTTTTTATGGAATAACAAGGAAGCCAATACAACGACGCAGTGACCCACTATGGATGTAAACTCTCAACAACGCATTTAAGTTTGAATGGGAAATGACCGTGGGTACGGTGCCCAAGTCGCCAAAAATGCGTTTAGATTATGATACAGTAACCAACTTACCAACTATTTTGCACAACGCCGTATTCCTCTTTGGTATTAGAGAGTGGAATTAAAATATTATATATTAGGTGGTTATATGAATTTTGATAGGCGACTTGTACAGGTAAAAATTATAAAAAAATGGAAAATACCGGTGCACATAACGATTAAATTCGATAGTTTTTACTACTCTTACATAACATAATAGTTTTTCAGTTAATATTGTTGAGCTATTTAACGCACGCCGACGTTAACTGCATGAAGCGCTCACAATTGCGTTTTCAACCTTCATTGGTTTCGTTGTTTGTATGAAGAAATCTGCTGGCGAAGACCACCAAATACGTTCACAAGCTTGTAGCGATACTGCTCCATCATATCCCAATTATCGATTTTGGTTTCAATGGTTTAACAGTGGTGACACAAATTGACGGGAAATGCCATTTTTTGGTCACTTGTTGCAAGAGTTGTTAAGGATACACTGTTGCAGTTCGAATGGGAAGTTCTGTCACGCCCAAGGTACTGACCGAACATATCACCTTCTGGTTACTACTTGATTAGGTCGACGCAGCATGGGTTGGTTGCCACGCAGCTTCGCAAAGTCGAAAAAGTTTGAAAATGGGTCGATGATTGGACCGCAAACAAATATAAGTTCTTTCGACACGATATGGCCATGTTGACGAAAACATGGTAAAATGTAGAAAATGGTGGAAAATATTTTGATTAATATACATTGTCCCAATTTTTCTCAATAAATGCCTTTTTCATGTGAAAAAATTATCAAAATACATGCACTCGCCTAATAGTAGTTTGCGTAGTAATAAATGAGAAGAGAGTTAAGAAAGGTAATTTTATATTTTGATTAATACATTTTTAATTCAGGGCATAAAATATGCTCTAGACTAGTGCAGGCTATTTTCAAAAAATACAGCTTTCAAAAAGAAACGTCGCTCGAAAAAAGTGGTTGTCGATGGCAATTCTGAATTATTTTACGTGCCCGATTGGATCGGACAAATCTCAACAGCCAATAAAGCAAGGCAGGCCCATAAATATGTACGGGCTACTGCTAAACGCTTAGCTTTTGTGGCCAAATAATTGGCTTACTTCCGCTTGTTCATCGAATAGCAAGACACAAACATATAGCGAAGCCACGAGTGCGACGAGTTCAGGACAGTGTGGATCTTTAGCTAGAACAAAACAAGGAAAACATAGAATATACCTTCCCTACAACATGATATGGATGGACTTTATGAATCGAAATTATCTTTCAGAAGCTTTTATTTTCTAAAAACGTGCTTAACTAAAATAAATATTCAAACACAAATTGTCGACTATTCGTTGAGATACCTATGTATACGTTTTGATTTTTTAGAGTTGATGCATAAAAGTTCATTTACGTATTCAACTAATCTAGAAACACATTCGCTCTCGGAAATGACACCATCATTACACATGCAGTTTACGACCGAATAATTTCTTACGGCAAGTCATTGGGCAAATCGCAGAGATCCAAATGTTGGAACTTATAATACTATCCTTTGTATACGGAATTTAAACAAAGCATGAAAGTCGACTAAAATATTCTCAGCGTTATTAACTACACAGAGAGACGTTAGATAAAAATGACGTAAAAGAGATATGGCGATACTCATTAACATTATGCGGACCACAGTCAAGAAGAAAAACATCATATTTGTTTAAAAGAAACCTTGAAGAAATTCTGGTTTTCTATATATCTGCGAACCAAGTCACACACATGAACGAACTATTGCTATTATTCAAAAATTTTTAGCCTTGCTTTAATTTCTAAATATGAATATGACACAACATTAAGTCTAACTAAGGTTCACACGCATTCACATTATCAACTTTTGTCTCTCATATGGATAGGCGAGGAATTATTCTGTAACTCTAACAGCAATCAGTAGTACGAATCAGATGACGATAATGATGGATGGTGGATGTGAATTTTTGCTTTGTTTTCAAAAATGATTCTTTCTAGGGGAGGATGTGTTTATAGTAGTATTGTCTCGAAAAACTTCGTTTGCTATGCTTTGTAAACTCTGTCTGTAAAACATTAAATGTACTTGTCGCAGTTGTATGTTTCCGCTTTTCACACACCACTGCATTAGTGCATATGCACTCAAAGAAGCATCTACTTTTTCAGCGTTCCTAAATTGAACACGCGAGAGCTGAATAAAACAAAGCAGTGCGCACACATTCATAGCAGAATTTGGTATTGCGATAGTTAGAATCCGTTTCATTCATAAAGTTTTATTATATCTTTCGAAGAGTTTATGCGTTCATTTGAGTGTACATGTGTACAGCAACTTCCTATAATACGATATACGTAGGTGGTAGGTATGTTCTGAATATATCTGCATACACATTCTCGTACATAGTTGCACAATAAATATGAGAACAAAACCAGAGTTGATTTGAAAGCAAAGCCACACCACCTCGATTCGTAGTCATATGAGAGTAATTTAAATGAGCGAGTCTGAAACCACCTCGATTCATAATCATATGAGAGTAATTTAAATGAGCGAGTCAAAGCAAAGGGATGGACAAAATGAATGTAATGTCCGGTTTTCATCTTTAGTTCGAATTCGTTCGTTATCTTTAGCGCTTCGGCTGCAATTGAGAATAAATCACCCTCGTTTGCGGTTGTTTAGTTTTGCTTTACACTCACTGCCTATAGAATATGAAGCAGGAGATGTACATTTTTCCAGTTTGGCGGGTTCTTTTGTGTTATAACAATGTTAAGCTTAGCTTCACCTAGTTCTAGTTTAACGAATATTACACTTTGATTTTTTGTGAGCAATGTGAATTAGGTGCAAGAAGCCATGTTTTTGAATATATCCAAATTTGTTCATTAAGGACAGGTTAACGTTATTGATTAGTTATTTAAGCATAAGTCGCATTTTCTTTTATGGCACTGCGTGAAAGCATCAATTAAATGAATATATGGAAACTTGTGAAGAAATGGTACAATTCGCACATAAAAATTTTTAAAATTTTACATATATCTGGTACCTTAATAGGAATTAGTACTGAAACACACGCGCTTGCTACAGATTTATAAAGACCTTTTTCCCAATTTTTATCATTTTCTTTTAGATTTTAGGCGTCTCTCCTTTGCAAAATACTAATTTTTAATGTTTGTTTATGTTACATATACTTTATTTGAAACAATTGCATATGTGTGCAAACAACTCCGCAAATTTTCCACTTTATATTATGCGTACTTTCATGCACACAGCTGGTCAATTTCTGACATTATGTACGTTTGTCAGTCCATACCCTGATACAAAAATGATTCTTCATAAAAATGTTGCGCATACGATTGAATTGAATTCTTGTATCTATACAATATATCAGCAATTAAACAAATCGAATGAAATTTAGAAGTTAAAAGTAAATAAAGTTGTTTGCGAAATTCCGGAACACTTTTCTGGTCGTATGCTATACTTTTCTGTTGTGGTATTACAATTGATGCAACAACAATTGTAGTAGTGATTTCTCGGCCGCAGTAGACAAGGTTGACGGATAAACAGCTCAATAAACACTATTCTTTATAACCGTATGATGCGATGATTACTTCTAAGTACAAAATATTGCATTATTTTTAAGTTTTTATATATACACCTATTGTGCACTTGGAAACATGCGATATTTTTAAAAAGCACTTCTTTTAAGTTTTTGTTTGTACATAGCTCTTTTACTATTTCTAAATGCGGAAATGTTCCTAGTTTATAAATAAATAATATAATAGGAGGAAAATGGAAATGGAAATGGAAAAAGAAATACCCCTCACCAACATAAAACAATATACATCTATTTTTTCCCACATGTATATATATATATATATATGATATGGAATAGAAAATGCAAGGAGTTAGGTGTATAGAAATGCGTGTGTACTACAAGAAATACATAAAAGTTGTTGAAACAATGTAATTTCCTCTTAAGAAGAGGTTCTTAGAATCTGTAGAGAAATCACAAAAGTTTTCTTCAATCTTACGTCAAGTACTCAATCCCAATGTGAAATAATGTATGAAAAAAAAGAATTATGTTTGGTGTTTTTTCAATGTATCATTGTATGAGCATGCAGCGAATAAAATTAATTCGCTGAGGTACATATGTATTTATATATGTGTGTATGTACACATATATGTGATTGTATACATAAACATATTTTCTCTGGTGGCCAGCCCCTGCAGCTGTGTGCAGATCGATCGATCGGATGCGTAGAGGGATGTTAGTTATGGAAGGAGGGAAGAAGGCACGGCATTTGTGTACTTTCAACCTAAATCTAAGAACGTCAGGAAACGCGGAAACGACTTGTATAGGTGGCGAGAGAGTTGTCGCAGTAAGAAGGCAACTTTAAAACAAAACGTTCGGAAAGCTGGTTTGGCTTATTGATCCAGCAGATTGGGGGATAAATGCCTTTTATTTTTCTGAGGCAAATATATACATAAGCACGCCAATCGTTCCAAATGACTAATGCCCACGAGTATCGGAAGTTTTAGAGACACTGTTGGCACTCGTAAACATTAGTTACATTCCAAAGACTTCGTGATAATCCAATAAATGGCCAATCTGCCCAAAGTAGTGCTAAATAACTTGATTGTCCAAATGGCACCGTTTAATATGTTGACGTAACACTCCAAGAACACAAAAGCCAAGCCTAAAATACGTTTTGCATTATTTTTCTTAAATCATCAGGAAACGATTGGGTGTGTATGAAATAAAGCTACGCCGAGTTTTTTAAATTATATTTTCATCAGTCTCGCCTAATGATCAAAAACTTAACATAAGAAATAAGCGAAGATAGTTTCATTCACGGATTTAAGCTCATTTCGGACACGAAATTGAGAATTATTTTTCTCAAAATGCTGGTGTTGTCTATATCAATATAATATTTTATAATATCATCGATATAGTACAAGACGTCAATTTTTATACACTCATTCTAAACTATTTTGAAAATACGCGTATTTTCGTTTGCGTAACTTCCGCGAAAGGGAAAAAAATATGGAATAAACATGATAGGAACAAAACAAAAGAAGGAACAAGAAAACGGATTGAACGTTTTAAGCATTTTCTTGTCTGTATAAATATTTACGTCTACTTGTGTCATTTAACTGTAAATCCGATTGTCAAATAAGGCACGACCCCATGCCTTTTATTATTATCATCGTAATGTATATACATACAAACACCACTACAATTTTATTTTTGTAAAGCACCCTTTGCAAATAATGTGAAATCCAAAGATTATAGAGCTAGTAACCTCATCCAGCAAACTTACACAGGCAAGCAAACACACTGTTAAATGCATATAATGCTTCAAGGCATAAATTATTTTACAACTTATACCTTATTCGTATGCGTACGCGGTAAGTTACCAATTTGTATGTTTCTAAGTGAATACTGCGCGCTGTGAAATAGCTAAGATTTTCCAGAGACTATTTCCGAAGTAAAAGAAAATTTACGGTTGATATTTTAGGCACATATATTTCCATGTGCATTTTTAAGTGATTTGTACAAAAATGTTTAAATTTAAATATTTTGTGTTTACTAGGAACACTTGCAAAACACACGTCATCGTAATATTCTAAGTTAAATTATACTTATTCGTCCATTCACCCGTTTTCCCATTGCCCGTTGTTGGAATGCTCGCGCAGTTCTCAGTCGCAAGTCGAATTTGAAACCAAGCAGATGGTGGGCCCGCCACTAAGTTCATAACTACGTATATCACACCAAGAAGATTTTGCGTGATTATATATGAAAAGTTACTAAAAATCATAGAGAAATTACTTATATCCAACGAATATATTAAAGTTTCACAGCGGGGATGTAGGTACGCAATGAGCAAAACCCTAGCGTACTAGGTAAGTGAATATGAACCGGAGTTTCTTCACAACTTGGAGCAATAATCTGTGGTAAATAGGTACAAAAATTATATTCAGTTAGGACCGAATCTCTTACAATCATTTTTGATATTGTGAAAAGGACTAAAAAAGGAAGAAACCGAATTCCTATTCTGTATATTATTAGCTTAGGTGGAAATTTATATTATGTGTGTCCATTGTAGTTCATGAATAATGAGCAGAAAGTAGAGAAAGCAAAGGTGTTCTTACTTTATATTGCATAGTAGGTGTGCACCCCGGCTGGTTTGCGTCATTTTTAAATATTTTTGCAAATTTGTTGGCGATATCTTCATTTTTGCGAGCGGGCACTGATTAGAATATATAAACCCTAGTGCGAAGGTTTTTACATTAAGAATGTATAGACTTTGGAGGATGTTTGAAGCTTGCTTCTGCGCGCTACAAAAGTTTTGGCAAAAAATGAAATTTTGACACACTATAATCTTGCGTAGGCGTAGCTGATTTATTGTACGTGCACTATAGCGTCGATTGTAGAACATACGTTCAAAGTTGTATGGGCTTATCTGCCGTAATTTGCGAGTACTAGGTAAAAAAGCCATTTTTATCCTTTTGGAAGAGAAAATTTTCTTGGTTCACGTGGTAATGTAGGCGTGTCCTTTGACTGATTTGGCCCACCTTTAGTATGCGAAAGAAATTTCAATGTTTTTGTCAAATTTGAAGCCGATACCCTCATTTTTGCGGTTAAGACAATGTTTGCGTTTTACTTAAATCGATTTAGAGCTCAATGTTGGTCGTACTTTTTGAGGTCTCTGAAGTCTCCTTCTGAAGGTAGCAAACGTTTTGACAGAATGAATATACCCCTCATCCTTTGATGATGCGTATAAAAAATCTTTTGCCATGGAAAGAGCATTCGCCGACAGCACTTTTTCTTTGTGCGAACGATACAAAAGAGTGTGTTTTTTGCATCGTATCGTAGTTAGAAATGAAGCGTGGGTCTATTTTGACAATTCTAAGCATAAGAACTTAGGGTTGGATCCATGCGCACTATATATATGATGATACGAGAAGAGTGTGGTCTTTTGTTAGAACTTACATAACAACTATTATTCTATTTGGGCTGTTCACTTGCGCCAAAACGAGCGAAAAATCAAAAGAGGCAACACTAAGCCATTACTTACATGCCATCCGCTTATGCAGCAACAACAAAAGGGTTCTTGTTATCATACAAATACTTACTTTTCAGAGAATGATTTGATCCAAATTTTTCTAGAATTTATTTTTTTTTACCTATTTTCGTCAAACTTGGACCTTACTAACATAAAAGGGTTTGCTTTCAGAGGTTTTTATACAGGAAGGAACCCGTTTGGTCCACTTACAATACATTTACATGCCAAGTCGCTCTTTTGGATAACCTTCTATCATAAAATTCGAAAAATTCAGCAAAGAAAGGTCTCTGACCCTCCTGCCTTGATGATTATCAAGCAAATACTAAACAACGTATCGTATTCGATTATATTCAATTATTTCATCTTGTGGGTCCGGCGGCATATCCACAATGAAATATTAGGAAAGAGAAAATAAGAACTGGGTTTTCTATGCTTTTGACTATTGAGTTTGCTCGTAATTCCGTGTAGTTACATTATAAAGAGTGATCTTCGGAGTAGTCTGAGCTCACTTACGCATATTCATTTGTTCGTGTTGTAATCACATGTTATCTACCCTGTCTCGATTTAGATTAATTGAAACCTTTTTTAAGTAGTAAGCCTTGTGTAATTTTTAAATACTTTTCCGCAAAGCCCTCCGTTATATAAACATTTTCTAAAAATTTAGGAGGATGTTTTAATTGTACTGATTCAAAGTATTATATTATATATGTTAAGGATTTCGTTATAATTTTTCATCTTAACGTCTTGAGCTTGGTAGGTTTGCAAGGAAAAAACTACAAGCCAACACAAGCAACTGAACAAGTGCGATAACTGAAGATATAAAACTTAGCAACTAAAGAGAGACGTAAACGAAGTGATATCGGTAAGAAAGCCAAAAAATTAATTCAAGTTCAAGGAAAAAACTGAAAACCTAAAAATTCTGCAGTGACGGCATATGTGGTTTAATAAAGCTCAAGAAAAATTTGTTCGAATAATGATGAAGAAACGCCACGACCATTTCACTTGAAGAAGCAGAAGAGGAAAAATTAGCAAGAAAGTTAAATTCGGCGGGGGCTGAATTTCACATACCACCCGCTATGTTTTTCTCATTCCACTCTCTAAGTTTTTTGTTTTGATACCCATATCGCTAGTATTATTAAGAAAAAAGTAATCGCCGTGTCTACCATATTCATTTTAAAATCAAGCCATTTTTAGGTAAATAATATATCTTTATTTAAGAAGTATGCAATATAGTTCTAAAAATTTGGTCTTGTTTGCCTTATCATAAATAATCACAAAACCTCAAAAAAGTGGAAAAAATAAAATTTAATCACTTCTAACTGGCAGATGTTTCCCATTTTTGCACGTAAGGAGTAGAGTGCTTCGTAAAGTAAATGGAATGTGGAAAATTTCAGCCTTCTAACTTTTATAATTTCCGAGCAACGAGCAAAAAGTTTTGTTAAAAAAAACGGAGTTCCATTCAGCTTCTGCTCCGACCAATTTGGCCCATTTACAATACCAATCTGCGCGCAAAAACTTCCAATGTTTCTATCAAAATTGAAGTCGATATCTTTATTTTTGCGACCGGGAGAGTGTCAACAACACACACTACACAAACACACAAACGCACGGACATGTCTAAATCAACTCAGAATTTCACGCTGATCATGAGTGTATATTATTTGTAGGGCGTTTGAAGCTTCCTTTTGGGTGTTAGATATATTTGGGAAAAAAACAAAATGATTATACTTCCATCGTACAGTGGCATGAAAAACAAAAAATTAAAGAACAAATGTCAGATGCCAGCCGAGATATGAACGATAATAATATACAAACATTCACAAGTGATATACAAACACACGAACGTGTAAATATACAAAAGCGTATGCCAGCTTCGGAAACACGACGTGAAATGAATAGAGTAAAGAATCATATACTCACAGAACTCACGAATAAACAAACACTTGTGTCAGGATTCTTGTTTGAATAACACATTTGGACTCTTAATAGCCATCTGAACTGTTACCGACTGTGTGTGAAAAAAGACGAAGGAAAGAACGAGTTTTTAGATTATGACAAACAAAAAGGGAATGAGTTACTAACGCTATTTACAGTGACACATGAATACATTTATAAAATGTAGAGCATGTTAAAATTCTAGGCAAACAAAAAAGCCTGAAATTAATATCACTTCTCGCGGTTCCTGCAATTTTTTCGTAGTTTAAAAGTTTGTTTAGATATGCGTCTGCATGCGCAAAACTCGATTTAAATAACTTTGCTCTTATAGTCAATTACTTTCTATTCTCCACCTCCCCCCATACATGTGCACTGTTCATCCTCTCTCAATATTCCTTCGCCTGCAAATCAGTTCAATAATCTCTATGTTAAACTTCTTAAGATCAGAAAATCCTATGAAGTCAATAAAAGTAGATTTGCAGCGCAATACATTCGAATTCGACTGACATATCAATTTTTTTGTAGTTTTGTTTTTATTTATTAAAGTTGGAGAAGAGCAAAAAAAAATTCTCTGTTAAAACCCAGTTTTTATGTTTATGGGTTCATAATATGTTGGCTTTATTATTTAGAGAACGACGGCACAGAATTTATTACTGCGTCCAAGAGAAAGACAAATTTAATTTTTTCTTTTTTGAATGTATTTATTATTTCAAATCGGTTCAGTCGCCTTCAATGTAATGTTGAAAATTAAATAATATTCCTTGTTAACATATTGAGCCGGCGGAAGAAATTCTCATTGCACAACGTCAAAATAATCGAAGAAAACTATTAGCACCGCCCTTATTTTTGAGCGATTTTGACGCGGCTTTTTTAGTTTTGGCTCACCTTTTCACGATTTTCAACAATATTTGAATTTAACACTTGTTTGTTTATGCATAAAATTAATTTTGTCTTAGTTTTGGCCTTCTTTCGCAGACCACTCTCTAATTTGATTGTAATGTCCAGTTGTACAATCGAGGATTGACTCACAGTGGACGTTTGAACTCTAGTTGTATGTTTAAGCTGAGTGTAGCTAAGCTAAGTTTTAAAGCCTTTTTGAAGTCTTCATATATTTACCGTTTGAAAAATTAAATAGAAATCAAATCAGAAATTGTGACATTGACCTAAAAATAAACGAATTCAAAAATTTTATAATAAATGCAAAGAGAAAGAAACTTATATCCGGCTCTGAACCAATCTCTTGTAGACCCACCACTTTTTTTTTGTTTTTTATGAAAAGGGCGAAAAATTAAATTTCCACTCTGTTGTCTTTTAGGGTCATTTATTGCTCTACGTTCTGTAGCGTACTGGCTTTAAACTCATAATGCATTCCTACACTTCATATTCTTCTTTTTGTTATAGTGCAATCAAAACCTCCCTTTCCTCGCAATAATAAGACTTTTTTATTTAAATATTAATCAATTACTTACCCATAGTAAAAGTGCTACAAGTGTTACTGATGTCTCTAGGTGTTTAACGATACCTGCCGTGAAGGCTTAACCCCCACCGCGCACGAAGTGAGGAAACACAAACTCAGCGCCCTGAGGATGGTAAGTTCCAGAGGAGATACGTATATGGGTGTGTCTCGACCCCTGGTGAGGGCGAGAGTTACTTAAAACGACTGTCCTTCTTTGTATCAGACACGGGGTTAATATGCAACTCCACACTGAGCCGAGCCTGTTCTCGCCGTTTGGGCCGACAACAGCCACCACGAAACTTTCGCAATGGGCCGTTCCCCCTTTCAGGCCGAAGCTGGATGATTTCTTTGTCAGGCTTTGCATCAGGTAACATACGACCTGAAACTCGATATGGGATACAAGTTGCACAAGAATCTGTAGAGATAAAAAACCATTTAATACAATGCGCATGAACATTGCATTCTCACTGGACGAAGGAGACCTATCCTAACCTCTTTCGTTTAATAAGAGAAACCACACCCTATCGGAATGAGTGAGCAAATCTCAAACCGGGTTCAAACAACCGCAGTACACACGGGGGAAACACGGGTTTCAACAAAACTGTCCTATCAGATCGAGGAATAGTCTCTGGCAAGACTTACAGAGCCCTGTGCGGCTCTCCACTCAGTCAGTCAGTGACAGCCAAATAAACTATGGATAAGCCAGTCAAAGAAGGGGTTACACAGACTTGTCCAAACTTTGTCGAATAAGCTGGCGGTTGAAGAAAACACCGGATGCAAACGCGCTCAATGCAGCTGTCGTCTCAGGAGTAGAGAGAGATAGGCTGCAATTAATTCTACCATAAACTACCTTGACTCCCATGGCCTCTCTGTCTCTGAATGTAGAGTGCTCAGCACAACCACATGTTCATAGTCTTCCGACAGACCGCCACATAGGCAGGCCCTAGTTTCAGCACGAACACTTTCATGCAAAAGCGCATCCGTGGCCCGTAGGTGGAAACGTACAAACGAGACATCACGAATGAAGCTAAATGTAACTCTACGGTTGACACTATTATCCTAACGTGAGTGCCATAAGGGCATTTTCCTTTAATAACGATTCACGCTCCCTAGAATTAATTTTATTCTCTCCCGAGCTCTTAGCCCGCCAAGTATCCTATAGTTATTACTAACAGATGGGGTGCATCAGTACCTTAAAGCGTCAGTTGAGACCGTTTTGCAAACGGGCAGACACGCCAATAATATTATGCACCGGCATTTCAAAATCTTATTTCGCTTCACAACAAACATGACATCCCGGCACCATAGAGGAGCTCCATATGTTGAAAGCAACAAAGAGCCCGCCGTATATTATCCGGACCTGGTAAAGGCCCATTCGGAATAAACTTGCATCTATCATTCTTGCTAATACCTAGCTACTTGACTTCTTCTTCTCTAAGGTTGACCCCATTCACTCTGACCACTGGAGGTCTGCGGGATGAGAGACTACCTTTCGGCTGCCTCATCATAGTTTTCTCCAATGATACTTCGACACTAACACTATGTTCCCATGCATTAATCAAACTCATAACGATTTCCCTGCATTCTGCACCGAATCATCCTGTGCATAGAAGAATATGACCATTAGTGCGTCTAGAACCTCCCTCTAGGTGGATAGTATTCCATTTGAAGCACGAATACCAATTATCTTTAAGTAGTTTCTTCCCTTGATAACAGGGTAGACCTGACGCCAAGGATCATCGCGGCTTAGGGAGACAAAATTTCTCCAGTCGTCCTCTTTAGCTTTCACAGACCGTCTCGCCCGCTGGAACTGTCTTTGAAGGCGCTGGACTGCCTTTCTTTTCTCGGACATACTGCCTGTCCACCACTTAACCCTTCTTTGATTTGCCTTCCAGCACCTTTCGAGGAGCAAGTCGTTGACACTCCATGCAGATAAAGTTAAGTGGTCTATCTGCTCATCTAAAGGGTTCCTCTGAAACTCCCAAAGCTGTACCTCGGTGTCGCATAAGGACGCCATAGGTGCCCCAATTTATCTCAGAAGTACGCCAACGTTTGACGTCACTTATACTACTTTAATAATATGCTGATCACTCAAGCTCCACCCACCTTTCACTGCTCATAGAAATTCAATTCAGTGTTTCGTAGGTTGCATAGAACCAATTTTCTTTTGCGATTTGTGGATGTTATACTTGCATTTCTTTAGGTTTAAAGTCATAAATTTCTGTGACATTATTGTGAAAATAATATTGAAGAAGGAAGAAGGGCAATTTCGAAGTAAACGATAGGAGCAGTTTAACATCGTGAGCTTATCTATAGATATGGGTAGGTATGGATTCCAAGTATCTTGATGGACAATTGACGTTACTGGAAATTCATCAGATATGATGGAGTTGCAAAGTATTCTAAATGAACTACTTAAAAGATAAGAGCTTACTGATTTCAATAAATTTGGAGGGAAACAAGGGGACTGAAATTTAAGAATCAATAATTATATAATCAACATGGTCAAAGGCTTTACTAAAGTCTGCTTATATGATGCTAGCTTGTGAGAACGAGAGAATAGCATGACAAATAAATTTTGCTTAGGTTCATATTTTTTATTTACGTTTAATCCTTAAGTTCATTAAATGTTTATCTTTTCCTATTTCGCTTTGTAAATTTACCAAAAGTTAAGTTTGGCATTATTATTAAATGTCTAATGTGCTGTCATCATTATGAGCAGATTTTGGAAATTTTTTTTCTATGCATTTTCACCAAAATATTTTTTCATACTAATAAAAAACATTGCTTAGTGTGTAATGGTGCTTCTTAGCCATGGTATAGCTTGTGGGTCAGAAAGTTACATTAGGTGTTGCATGTATTTTGATAGTTTTTTCACTTGAAAAAGGTATTTATTGAGAAAAGCTAGCAATGTATATTAATCAAAATATCTTCCACCATTGTCTACAACGTTTTACCGTATTTCTAGCAATATGCCGATATCGTGTTGTGATACGATCATCGACCCATTTTTGCACGGCATTTTTAGACAATTTGCGATGTAGCCATGTACTTTTGGATCTTTCCCATCGCATGCAAACGTCTAAAAACAATCGATTCATTAACTGATAAACTGTTTGAAAGTACTTTGAGAGTTCGAGTGAGGGTTTCGTCTAGTAACTCTTGCAAGCCATTGTTTTTGGGATTGGTGCCCGTGGCCGTTTTTTGTCATGGATATGTCTGGCAACTGACCCGCGCGAGATCGTACGCTTTTGTTAGTTTTATTGCTAAAATTTTGTATGTTTACGTTTTGTACGTGTTTAAAACTGGGTTTATGTAAAAGCATAAAAGGTTTGAAAGTGTAAAGTGTAAAAATTCATTAATTACATTAAAATTTTTCTGATTTTTATTTTGGTTCTTGCGATTAGCACTTATGATCCGAAATCTAAATCTCTTTCGAGTCTTATCTAGTTTTGTCTTTTGAGTTCTTTTTTTATTTTTTCTATTTTCTTCCTTTGGTGTGAATAGATTTTCTCTTGGCAGTTTACCGTTGCTTTAGTAGTGTGGACCTTACATGTAATTTAATAGAAAATTTAAGAGAAAATTTTTCTGATTTGTATTCTCTCTTTTTTTTTCGTGCTTCCAGTGTGGTTTTGCTTTCTCTTGTTCTTTTTCTCTCTTGTTACATTGACAACGTAAAGGAGAAGTTTTATTAATTTCTTAAATTTGTAGATAAACTTAGATTAGTGGATTCTTTTGAATTATTTTTCTTTTTTGTCCTAATAATTCACTTCTTTCTTTTCGTTGACTTGACATGGAGTACTTATGTAAACCATGTCGCGCAAAAACAGACCCGGAATCGAATAGATTCCTTTCTTGTTGGCTCTGCGAGCGCTTTGGTCATGCAAAGTGTGCCGGGATTCTCGGCCGTGCTACTGACGCAGTCGCTGGCACTTCCAAAGGCTTAAGATGGTCATGTCCTGACTGCAGGCAGCGGGACATTGATTTCTACAAACTTTTCACGGAGACACGAAATGGTTTTTCGGAATTGAGTAGAAATCTCGACTCCTTGTGGGAGAAGTTTGAGCTAATTAAGTCTAGGTTTGATGAGTGCCGTTTTATTGAGCACTAATGTTAATGTTTCCGACATTGTTGAGTTCGTTGGTAACAAAGTAGTTACAAACAAGCCGGCAAGTGCTTCCGTTTGAAGCTACGCTGAAGTGGCAAGGGTATCTCCGCCCTCACTCCAATCAAGCGCCATCGCCTAAAAATAATAATGAGAAAAATAAATCATCCTCTCCCCCTGGCTGTTCGAATGTGAACGCTGGTCACAAGACAGGGCAAGTCGTGCAAGCTGCTGGTGCTCGTTGAGAACTACAGGGGCACAGCCAAGTTGAGTGTCTTGCCCAAATTGTTCGAGCGAATTGTGACTCAGCATGCGGCCTTTGCCATTAATTCGTATATTTCTCCGCACCAGCACGGCTTTCGGTGGCTCTCGCACAGATGTGATATACACTGATTTATGCAAAGCGTTTGATATGGTTAACCATAGCTTACTTATATTTAAATTCTAAGACTCTGGCTTCCCTTTCTATTTAGTGAAATGGATAAGCTCTTATCTGCACAACAGATCCTTCAGGGTTATGTTCAACTTTATTATCTCGGATGAATTCCCCGTGACGTCACATCATCTTCAAACTGATTTGAATAATTTGGTGCTCTTTGAATCTTCTGAAACTAAGTCTGAGCAAATGTAAGAAGCTTTCTTTCTCAAGAAGAAAGTCATTAATTACTCAGTATTTCATAGATTCGCATACGTTGGAGGACGTCGATTCGATCACAAATATAGGCGTTCTATTTGACCATAGGTTACGTTTCAACTTGCATATTGAGCTCTCGATAAGCAAAGCTAGGTCCGCGATTGGTTTTATAAAAGGGTGGTGCAAAGAGCTTGATGATCTCTACGTTACGAAAAGGCTGTATATGTGTTTGGTTAGACCCGTACTCTGTTGTTTGGTCCCCTTATTATAGGTGCTATGTAGATTCAATTGAATCTGTTCAAAAGCAATTCTTGCTGTTTGCCCTTAGGAATTTGGGTTGGGATCCGATTGCCTCTCTTCCCCCTATGAAGATAGGTTGCTTCTTCTGTTCTCACCGTCTCTTGAACAACGTAAGTTTGTTCTTGGCGTTTCCTTTGTAATCAAAGTAATAAATAGGGCTATTGACTCGCCTTCATTATTTGGTGAAATAAGCTTTAATGTCCCTAACCGCTTCTCTAGGCACTTTATCTTGGTTAAGCTTAGTCAGTGTAAATATAATTATGAGTTGTTTAGTCCCCTCCGTGTCGTTTGCAAGAACCTAAATGACGTCTATCACTTATTCTCGTTATCGGACTCTTTAAGGTCCATTAAAGCAACATTGCTTAATACGCGCGATTTGCCTATGTCTTACTTAAACTAGCTCTTATCCTTAAAAGTCGTTATGATTGGAAAATGAATTGTTGTTAAGTATTATCGTTTGCCAGGCTTATGCATGTTTGCGATGGCTTAGGGGTTCATTTGCAATTTGGTCCTGTACAGGTTGTAAGTGTAGCTCTATACTGGTTGTGTACATGCTTTTTTTCTTTTTTTTTTCCGTCTTATTTGTTTTGTTGTACTTATACTAAGTTTTATTATTAATTTAATATAAATTTTGCTTTAAGTGCCAATTGAACTCGACTGTTATTTGTTTAGTCGAGTTTCATATATAAGTAGAATTAAAATAAATAAATAAATAAATTAAATATCAAAATCATCACTTCTAAATCATTGAAACCAAAATTGACAACCGGCATATGATGAAGCAGCCATAAGTTGTTCACCATAAGCTTCTGGACGTGTTTGGTGGCGTTTAATTTTGAGCACTCCGCATCCGCTTAATAAATCAATAATACTAAATGAAAGCTTTTATTTTATGTGGAGAAAGGCCCAAATCATCGAATGTAATAATTATGTACACTAGTATTTAGCATTCGTTTATATGTTTTATCTTCAGAAATCGCCTGTCAAAATACATGCAATCATCTAATAACAAAATTTTTAAACGAATTAAAAATACTTGTGTCGCCTTGCACAAAACAGAATCGAACCGAGCCTCACACGGAAATGCGGGCTTTGGTAACGACACCTTTACCAACTACCCCGCTATGCAGCTTTCAACGTACATATATGTTCAAACGTATATATGAATTGAAATGGAAAAAAAATGTAACATAAGATTTCTTTGAAATAAAATAATTTTAAGAGGTAATGGAAAAATTAAAAAAAATTATAAATTTAGTAAAATAAAATTAAGTAGGGAAAATGTATACAGCAAAAAAACCCATAAAAATGGTGATATAAATTTTTGAAAAATCGTAATTATTGTACGTTTCTAAGTATATGTATGTTTGGATGCGATGGTAAACAAAGAGTAGCAAGTAAAGTAAAAGCAAAACCATGTATGCTTCAATTATGTCATAAGCTTCTTGGGCTTGCTAGTTGCAATCCTAAATTGTTTTGAAAACACAAAATTTTTGTATATATAGTAATATACATATAAATAATAGGCATAAATTCCTAAAAAAGGCGCACTTGTTACGCTGGAGATATGACTACTTATTTCAACCCATTACCATCATATATATTGTTACGGAAGTCCCAAATCCAATTCATTCCAGCTAAGTAAACTTCCCAAATAATAAATTCCCTAAAGAGGAAAAAAACCAAACGCACATTCCCGGCGCCTCATGCAGTTGTTGGCCGATAAAAACGTTTAGCGGAGAAGCAGAGGGAAATTAAACATGAAACCATGAATTTGAGTATAGTAACATGCTTGCAAAAATGTATATAAATAGAATATTTATGGAAGGGATGAGTAGTAGAAAAGGTTGAGTTGAGGAGTGGAAAGTATTGCCAAAATGAGATTGTAAATAATCCTACATTTAACGAATATAATTGTAAATAAAATAATTTTTGAATTTTCTCTTGAACAGAATATCCACGATCCAGTGATACGGACTGTGTCTTAGAAAAGCGAATTTCATAGCTACGGAATTGAGATCGTGGAAGCCAAGAGCATGGGTGAAATTAGAAGAACTCCAAGTGGATCAGCACAAGCAGGAGCTGGGAAATAGAAACCTTCGTACAGTCGATAGCAAAGCTGAAGAGGAACTGTCCATACATGAATTCTAACAGTATATCGAGGGAAAGAAGCAATCCGACAACTTGGGAGGAACAGAAAATACAGCGGGCGAAAAGAATAGCGAAGAAAAATGCAAAAATGGTTTAAGTATATCAAACGTAATGCAGTTTATGCAATAAATGCAACAACAAATGCAACAACAAACGCAACAGCAAATGCAACAACAAGTCCAGCAGCGAATACCGTAGAAATAGAATCAAAAATTGTCGGGACGACGGAAAAGATCCAGAAAATTCGGGAAAATCAAGGCACCCTGAAAACAAATATAAACGAAGCGTACCAGCAATTTGAAGACAAAGTTAATGTGCTAGAAGAAAAAGTTGATAATGCGATAAGCCAGTTGGATGCGAGAATAAATGCCCAGGGAGAAGATGCAGACGCCGTGAAAAATGAAATAAAAGCCTTAAAAAAAGAAGTGGCTAGGCTATAAAATAATGACGTAACCACCAGCTCTATCAAAGTAAAAACACCTCTATTTGACACGGCTAACTTCAACGCATTTAAGCTGCAATTTGGTGTTGTGGCAACAAAAAATTCGTGGAATGACGACGATAAAGCGGTCGCTTTAATAACCTCCTTGAGAGGAGCAGCGGCGGAAATCATTCAGATAATCCCAGAATGGAAAAGGCCGGAATTCGCTGCAATTATGGATGCATTGGAAAAGAAATATGGTAGCAAACATGTGAAGGAGGTAAGCCAACTAGAGTTGTCTTCGCGCTGCCAGAAGCTGAACGAAAGGATCCAAGATTACGCTACCGAAATCGAGAGCTTGGCCAATCTCGGGTATATCGATGCCCGAGACGTGCTGGGAAGGTGAAAAGTCGAGGCCTTTCTTAAAGGACTTCGTGACGCGGAGATTAAAAAAGCTGTATGGACATCACGATGTTTGCGGAAACGCTTGGCTTCGCGCTCACACAAGAAGCAGCTAGTGTGCTGTGGACGTCAAGCATGAAGGTGAGCTGTACGGAAGTTACCAGCAAAAACTATATCTCGGATGTGGTCTGCGCGGAGGTTCCACAAGTTTTGTGCGAAAATAAGCTAATGCCGGCTTCAAAAATACGCGAGTGTTATGTCTGCCAAAAACCTGGACGTTTTGCACGGGAACGCTGATCAAAACACAAAACAACACACTCCACATCACCTACGTGCAATATTAGTGAAGGTGTTAAACTAAAAAGAGTCAGCACTAGTATTGATCAATCAAAGAGAAGTAACAGCAGCCTAACGATCGATGGGAAGATTCAGGGCTGTAACTACATCATCACGCTGGACACTGATGCTTCTCATCCAATTATCAACAGTACAATAGTCAAAGAAAAATTCGATCCGTTAGTTGGAGCATGGTTTCGGACGGCAACAGGGGAGGAAGCTGCTGTTAAAGGTAAAGTTATGGACGAAGCAATGTTGGAAATAGATTTAATAACATAGGATGGCTTCATATTGGATATGAAAAGACAAGTGTTACAATACGCTAATGTGACTTTGCCATTGATTGTGGGATGCGACAGACAACTCGAAGTGTTACAAGTTGTAGTATAACGACAACAGAAGATCCCTCCAAAGATTACAAGAGACACCTAAACAATCTGGCATACATATCTCACCGATTACAGGCAGCAGGTTTAAAATTGAGTACCGAAAAATGTATGTTCTTTGGAAAGGAAGTCACATATCTTGGGCAGAAAGTCTCTACGACTGGAATTCATACGGATGAAGAGAAAATCAGAGCAGTAAAAGAATGGCCGCGACCAAACAATTTGCATGAAGTTCGAAGTTTCCTAGGATTTTGTACATTCTACCGCAGATTCGTTCCTAGGTTTGCCACAATTGCTAGTGTATTGCATGACCCTGCGAAAAAAAATCGGCCCGTCATATGGGGGGAGTCTTAAGAGCACGCTTTCACGCAGTTGAAAGAGCTGTTATGCGCGGCGCCCATTTTAGCTCATCCAGTAGCAAGAGAAGAATTTATACTGGATACCGATGCAAGCGCAGAAGGCTTAGGCAGTTTGCTCCTCCAGCAAACTGATGGTAACGAAAAGGTAATAGCATATTACAGTAAGCGCCTATTCAAATCCGAGGGGAATTATTGCTTCAAACTTCAAAGAACCAGAAAGAGAATTAGCCAGGTGGATTGAAAAACTGCAAACTTCTCGGTTTCCCATCAGAACGACAAATCGCGTGGCAATGCGAATGCTACGTTCAGACGTCCATTCCACCCGCACTGCAATTATTGCCAAGGAACGAGAATCAAGGAGATGTCGCTGTCTGCCGGACTATTGTGGAGCCCAACGGAAGCTGGTCGAAAGAAGACATGCGCAATGCCTAAATGGCCGACGAAAATTTAAACGTCTTAGACAAGGAGGAGCGTTCCACCTGGGAAGAGATTTCAAGAGAAAATCCGATTACGAAGTCGTATTGGGCTCAGTACCAAAGCCTCATCGTTGAAAATGGATGCTTGTGGCGTATACGGCATAGTGAAGGTGCTTCATGGGCTAAGAAACTACTGGTGGTCCCAGCGAGAACTCGGGAAATTATAAAGCAATACCACAACGGACCACGCGCAGGGCATCTTGGCTTCACAAAAATCGTGGATAATATCAAGAGAAATTTTTATTGGATAGGCATCAATGATTCCATAGCTGCATGGATTCGCAACTGCGATCAGTGCAGCAAATCGGAAGACCCAAAAAGTAAGCCGCGAGGGTGCTTGCAACAGCATAATGTGGGTGCACCTTTCAGAAGGATCGTAATGGACATTGCTGGACCATTTCCAGCCAGCAATACAGGAAATAAATATGTACTGATAGTTATTGATTATTTCAGTAAATGGTCAGAAGTATACCCCATAGCTCACCAAAAAGGAAAGACAATAGACGAATGTATTCGCCAAGGTAGAAACTTTGAATCTTCGATCTTTCAAGAGGTTCGCCAAATGTTTGGAGTTAATACAACTAGAGCGTCTTCGTCGCATCCTCAGCCTGACGGAATGGGTGAAAGGTTTAATCGAACGCTCCAAAAACATTTGCCCACCCAGAACACTGGGGTGAACGGCATACAGATCAGCAGTGCACAACACCACTGCTCTAACCCCGGCGAAGATTTCTTTTCGGGTCTAACCTGAGGCTACAGAAATTCGGGACACCCCTAATGTCCAAAGGACCGAGACCGAATATGTTGCTACATTGAGGTTGATTTAGGATAACATGCACCGACAGGTTCGAAATGGAACGCAAATCGTAAGTGAGAGGATGAAAGCAAGATACGATCTGATCGCTAACGCCCGTGGATTTAAAGAAGAGGATTTAGCGTTAACGTACAATCCTTTACGCAAAAAAGTTACGTCATCAAAACTGTGAAGTAACTGGGAAGGTCCATACAAAATCATTACAAGGATAAATGACTTGGTCTATCGAATACGAAAACATTCCGGGGGCAGAACTAGATTCAAAGTATGCTTTTTCAACATCAGTAGATCTGTCCACAGCGTTACTTATCCCATCAACTATAATTGTTGCAATCGCACGTAATTTTTTAAGGAAAATGAGGAGTAATGGCGGAAACGTCTATTAATCGTTATCATTGGCTCTATTTCGATCTAATGTGCTGGGTTCATGGGTTAATTTCGAGACATCATAAGACAAATTATCTTTTGTCCATATAGGGCCACGCCTATTAAGTTAATTTCTAATGTTATTTTGACCTCAATTCAGGAGAGTGCTTCGTTGTTCGCTAATTATGTTCTTTTTCTCCGTCAAATATCTCACTGTTTCTCTAAGCCTCGTGTGAAGTTCATCCTTATCCTTTTATACGTTTTTATTAGCAAGTTATCTGGTAAAACATTATGAATATGAATTTGATTTAGTATTTTTAGGAGTTTGGTTCTTTACAAAATTGACTAGTTTTTTTAAAATCTCAAATCATCAGATAAAATTTTGGTAAAGAAAATATGAACGATTACTGATCTGTAAGCCGATTTTGCATAATGATTTATTTTTACATCACAAAAGATTGCATTTTTCGTGCATAAAGTTATCAGTACATATAAAAAAATATATGTTCTTCGTTAGTCTTATTTTGTTTCTATAAGGAAAGAATTTTTTTTGTACATTTTTATTAATTTTTATACAAATATTCGAAATGAGATTTTAATCAAATAGAGATAAAGTTTAAGTAACAAACTGAGATAGAGATAAAGAAACAAAATGTCGAAGATTATAGTTTTGTTCGAAACAATAAAATAGGTTTATTATTATATATTAATATAAAAAGAAAAAACACTAACCAAAGGCTGCTACATAAAGAGATAAGACGTTTCAAAGATACGATGTAGATCTACGTCACTACCTATTCAAGTGTTAAATTAAGAGAAGAGAATATTTACTAAGGGTGGTTTTATGTGCTGTGTATCTGATGTTCAACAAGCTATATAAATCAATCATGATGTTTCTGCATTTCTGCAAAAGGCTAAAGAAGTTGTCCTCAAATTCGTTACGGTCCTTGAAAATAATCCAATTTTGAATATAAAGAAGTATCAACTTCAACCAATATAGAAGAGCCGCAAGTAGCAATAGGATATTTTAAGTGATGTGCTTAAATATAATGTCAGATAACAATGTAATCGACCAATAACAGAATACGTAATATTATGAGATATATTCGTAATAACTGGGCTTAACATTCCAAGCTGATTAGGATATTCTTATGAAAGCAAGTGGTCAAGCTCTAACAAATCAAATTATAGCTAAAACAACGGGAGCTGCCATGAAACAAATTACATTGTTACGACCGGAGTTATGTATAGTGCTTCTACTAGTGAAACTAGTTTTGTGAATTGAACATCTGAAACAATAAACCATTTAATTCCCACAATTTTGTGAACGTATTGCACATGGCAAGTGTTTTGGACTAGCTGCAATCTAGTGGGCGTCGACCAAGAACAGTTTTGATGATATATGTGAAATATTAACCGCACTTTGTAACAGCTTTAAGAAGCCACATGATATGTTTAACAAATCTAAGTTCAACGAAAGTAGCTGTCGTAAATCTTACTGCGATGTCGCTTTTAGACGAACCCCTCTCGCAAGTTTCGGTCTTGTCTAGCGCCCTTATTTTTACTCGATCTGATGAAAATATTGATGAAAGTGCTGCTTCGAAGCGCGATTTGTTTAATCCAATCTTTTCAAACCCGTCTTCCAGCCAGCGTTCCCCTCAGCCTTTCGTTGCTCTCATTGATGAAACTCGTCGGTCTCGGCAGCTATGCCTTCTCTATTAAAACAAGCTCTGGTATTAAAAATCATCTCTTCTTCAATTCTCCCATTCGCTGCCTGCATGAGCTAAGCAGAGTATTAATCCTCTCTCGGAGGGAACCAGAGACAACGTAGTCGATCTTGTGTCAAGTACCAATTTCCTCTCCCTCTCCCTCTGTTGTCAACCGTGGTTTAGTGGCTGTTCCCCCAAGAAAGTCTTTTTTTTATCAACCGATGCTTCTGTTACTGAAGTTGAGAGTATACAATTTCATTTTTCTTATCAGTCTGAAAAATAACAGCGAAGAAGTATTGCGTACTTCAAAATATTACTGACGATTGAAAACTTTCCTATCGTTTTAGATAAAACATTTTAGCTAGACTGCAGGTGGTCACTTAGGACCTATTCTATCTATTTTATAAATTAATGTTCTCCCATCGATAGTTAAGTCTTCTCGTTTCATAATGTATGCACAACTATTCCCGTCCTCTGTCTCGAAATCTCACCCACGTCTCCACCAATTTAATTTATTCAGCATCTTAGTACTAATTCAATTTTATGATATTAAACAAAAAACATGTAAGTTGTCACTTTCAAGAAAAAATTCGTTTATAAAAGAATGTTTTATTGATTCATATAAGTTGAGGAATGTGAAATCCTTTCCGCATACTGGAATATGTCTCTGCCACTATACAAGTAGACCACAGCATATAAGTTAAGGACCATCCTAATAAAAAGAACAAACTTACGAACCACCCTCACAATTACAATAAACAGACCTAAAGTGTCATATTAAGTTAATGTAAACACTTCTCATATAAAGTTAACGTAAACACTTCTCACCGATATCCAATGGCACCCTACCATAAACATCCCCCACAGATATCTCATTTCACCCTACAATAAAAATAAATGCTGACTGTGGATTATTGGTTAAACCGAGGTTTCCTGTTTTATAAATCAATAAGAAAAGTCAGTCTCTTTATCAACTGTCCATCTAACAATAAGTTCCAAACCAAAGAAATAAATTGTTAAATTAAGATACAAAAAATAAATTGTTCAATTAAAATACAAAAAATAAATTGCGTTTGACTAAAAAAAGCCCAGGGATTAAAAATAATTTAACTGGCGCCCAAGCAGAATTTTCCGGAGAAGGAAGGACCGAGACACTGCGGACTGCGGTGGTTAGAAAGAACTTCATCACCCAAAAAAAAAAGGATGTAAAATAAATTATTATTAATTAAAGGATTCCAAAAGTAAAATTAATCAAAAATAAAATAATAAAAGTAAAAATAAATGTGAAAATAACAAGTTAATAAATTGATAAAATAAAAAAGGAAAGTTCTAACAAGTGATAACTTTACAAAATAAAATTAAAAGGGAACTCTGAAAAAAAACTGAAGAATTGGAAAAAATTTTTAAGTGGAAAAACAAAGAAGAAAAAAAAAACTCTGCAAAAATCCACCGTAAGTTCCGGTCGATTTCGCGCAGCACAAGAAGCGGCAAGGCCCCCAAGTAGGAAACACCAAAAGGGAGCACCAGTCCGAGGAGCAGCCAAGACGAAGGAGCAGAGTGTGCAGCAACGGGAAACAAAAGGAACGGATAATGGTAAAGGATTCATCCACTATGGTAAAAACCATAGTATTAATGTAAGTAAGATTTTTACTATTTTAATACAAAGGGAACAATAAAAATACAAGAAATTTTTAAGAGAAAAGTGAAAACTAAAAAAGAACCAAGGTAAAAAAAAAAATTAATAAAAATAAAAAAAGAGGAAAATTTTTTATTAAAAGTTAAAAATTAATAACAGAAGAAAAGAGAAAAATTTATAAAAAAAAGGGAAACAAAACAAAGAAAAAAAATAAATTTGGAAATTTTTAAGAAAAGAAAAAAAAGAATAAAGAAATATTAAATAAAAAAGCCAAAAAAGGCAAAGAAAACAAACCTAAGTGAAACTATATTAAAGAAACGAAAATAAATGAATATTAGCAAAATCTGCAAAGAAAATTTTTAAAGAAAATTCAGCAAGTAAGCCTAAAGCAGAATTAGATTTAAGGAATTTTTACGATAACTCACAAAATTAAAATTAAGAATTTCTCGGCAAACCACAAGTTTCGACAAATCACAAGTTATCGGAATACCAAAATCCGAGTATTATAAAATTAAAATTAAGAATTTTTTCAACAAATTACAAATTATCGTAATATCAAAATCTGAATATTACTGACCTAAATTTAAGACTTTCCTTTACGTTCAAATCAGTTATCGGAATATCAAAATCTGAAGTCAAATTTTTTTTCCTTTTTCTTCGCGACAAATCACGAGTTATTGGAATATAAAAATAAGAACATTACAACAAATTTTTTTTTTCCCTCTTCTCTCTATAAAATCAAAGTTACCCAAATTTCAAAATGAGCATTGAAAATCTAATTAGGCCATCCACCCTAAATGCAAATCAGACTACAGGTGCAGGATCGTCCGCTTTAAATTTGTCCGATATGCGACAACAAATAAGAGAACTAGTGTTAGAAACGATAAGGGACGAAGGAAGACGGGTACTTCAGAAAATAATTAATCCAGACCTAGAAGACGAGAACGTTGACCAAGCAATTGACACCTCAACGGAAGTTAACCTAAACGAACTTAACTCTATACCAGACGTAGTCAAAAGTCTAAGAGACTTTTCGGGAAAACCAGAGGAATTTAGTTCTTGGAAGAAAAGTGTTGACAGGATATTAAAGATTTATGACCATCTCAGAGGCAGCCCTAAATACTATGGTATGCTAAACGTAGTAAGAAACAAAATAGTAGGACAAGCGGAGATAACCCTTGAATCCTACAATACACCGCTAAACTGAAACAAAATATCAAAGTGGCTAACCAAGCACTATGCGGACAAGAGGGATCTGGGAACACTTGAGTATCAGATGACAACGCTAATCCAAGGAAGTAAGCGCATTCAGAAATTTTATCAGGATGTTTATCAGCGTCTTTCTTTAATCCTTAATAAACTTTCTTGTATGAACATGGGTACTGAATCATTAAATAACATGACTCAGGCATACCGCGAGAAAGCTTTAGACACATTTATCAGAGGACTTACAGGCGATCTACCTCGTTTACTCAACATCAGGGAACCAACGGATCTGCCACAAGCATTGCATTTATGCTTGAAGCTCCAGAACGTGAACTACAGGACAAAATACGCCAACACTAGCCAAGCCACAATCCGAAGGAACATAGCTCCACCCTTCCCACAAAGAAGGAGTTATCAGCCCATTTCAGAGGCAGGACACCGTTCGGCAATCAGCAGAAACCAACTCCAATTTTCCATTGGCAATATCCGAGATCACACCCAACATTTGACAGATAGTATCAACAAGGGATGAATCACCCAAGAACGTACCATCCGACATTCCAAGGAAATCCTCAATACCAACCACCAGTGCCCCCAAAACCACAACGACCAATGGAAGTAGACAGGAGCATGCAGACCAAACACATAAACTACGCAAATCACCCGAACTAATATCAAACATACGTACAAAAACGATTATCCTCACAACAATTTCAAGGAATGCCTCTCAAACATGAAAGGTCCTACAACATAACGTGTGAAGAGGACAACGCGGGAGGAAGCACAATAGAACCAAATCCGGAGGAGACATATAATGAAAATATGGAATCAAGTGAAATCCCGGAGTATGAGCAAATAGAACAGCTCGAAGATATTCATTTTTTAGATTAAGGCAATCTTCACTGCCTTACTTTGAACATAAAAATGGCGGTGGAGATACTTTAAAATTTTTAATAGATACAGGGTCGAACAAAAACTATGTTCAACCCAAACACATAAGAAAACCCATTATAAACGAAAAACCCTTTCTAGCTTGTTCTGTCTGCGGCAAGATAAAAATAACTCACCATGCCAACGTGCAACTATTCCCGAACAGAAATAAAATCAAATTTTTCATTTTACCAAGCCGTAAATCTTTTGATGGCATTATCGGTAACGATACATTAAGAGAACTCAATGCAGTCATCCATACCAATCTTGACTTCATGACAATAGACCCAAACGTTAAAATTCCACTAAAACAGTGCATATCAATCTACATCAATAATGTAAAACTACGCACTTCACATTTGTCTGAAAACCAAAGTAATCGTCTACAAGGACTACTCCAAAACTGCCCACACCTATTTGTTGACCCTAATAGAAAACTGACCTTCGCAACAAACGTATTAGCCGAAATCCGAACAACGTCTGATGAACCAGTCTACTCTAGAAGCTATCCGTATCCGATGGCTCTAAATGAAGAAGTACACAATCAAATAAAAGAACTCTTACAAGATAACATAATCAGACCTTCGAAATCCCCGTACAACTCACCTGTGTGGATTGTACCAAAAAAAACCTCTCTTCTCTCTCTTCTGGCCAAAAAAAATACAGAATGGTAGTGGACTACCGCAAACTAAACGAAATAACCATACCTGACAAATACCCAATTCCGGAAATAAGTGACGTATTAGCTAATCTTGGCAAAAACAAATATTTCTTTATAATTGAACTTAAAAGTGGCTTGCACCAGATACCACTCAAGGAATCTGACATCCAAAAAACTGCCTTCTCAGTCAACAACGGCAAATATGAGTTCGTCCGACTAGCATTTGTTTTGAAAAATGCCCCATCAATATTCCAAAGGACTCTCGACGATGTTCTGAGAGAACACATCGGGAAGCGGTGCTACGTCTATATCGATGACGTGATCATATTTGGAAAAGACGAAAATGACCACTTCAACAACTTACAAGAAGTCTTTGATACCTTAGAGAAAGCCAATCTGAAGGTTCAGCGCGACAAATGCGAATTTTTAAGAGATGAAGTCGAATTTTTAGGTTTTATAGTAGGAACAAACGGAATTAAGCCCAACCTCAACAAAATCCAAGCAATCGTCGGCTTTCCGTCACCCAAAACTCTCAAAGATCTACGATCATTCCTCGGAATGGCAGGCTACTATAGGAGGTTCATTAAAGACTTTGCTAAGCTTGCCAAGCCCCTGACAAGCCTTTTAAGAGGGCAGGATGGACGCGTGTCCAAACAAGCCTCTAAGAAAAAATTAATAAGGATAGGGAAAGAGGAGATGGAGTCCTTCAATCACCTAAAGAATTCGCTAAGCTCGAATGAAGTCATACTGACTCATCCCAACTTTGATAAGCCCTTCGAGCTTACATCAGACCCATCCAACTTCGCCATAGGAGCAGTTTTATCCCAGGATAGGAGACCAATAACATTCTTATCCCGCACGCTAAGTAAGACAGAAGAGGCCTACGCCACAAACGAGAAGGAAATGTTAGCCATAATATGGTCATTGGAGACGCTGCGTAACTACCTATATGGATCAGGAAAAGTCAATATTTTTACAGACCATCAACCATTCACTTATGCTCTAAGCAATAGAAACACGAACCAGAAGCTCAAAAGATGGAAAGCAATCCTCGAGGAATATAACTACCAGTTGGAATACAAACCCGGTAGGGAAAACATCGTAGCCGACTGCCTGTCCAGACCACCAACAAGCAAGGAAATAAACTCCTTAACTGGTACGGTCCATAGCGACGAAAGTTCAGGACAGCACTTGATTCCATCAGTGGAAGTTCCTGTAAACGTATTCCGAAATCAGTTAATTATTAAGCACGATAATCAAGACAGCTACAAATTAGCAACCCCTTTTAGTAATTTTTCAAGACACAGAATAACTCAGAAGGAACTCACCAACGAAGCTTTAATAGAGACGTTAAAAAAATACCTCAATCCCAATGTTATTAACGGTCTGTGCACCACAGAACCAATTAAGGGGATAATACAAAGTTTCTACCCACAGCATTTTAAGGATTATCACACACGATTCTCACAAACCTTGATGAAAGACGCAGAAATCGAAGAACAGCAGATAGAAATAATTTGTCAGGAACATCGTAGAGCCCATAGAAATGCTAAAGAAAATCGCCTACAGATCCTGCAGCAATATTTCTTCCCAAACATGTCAGGCAAAATCAAGAGAATAGTTAATAATTGCAAAACATGTAAGAAAAATAAATACGATCGTCATCCCAACAACATAGAGATTCAACCTACACCTATTCCAACCCATACGGGCCACACCCTACACATCGATATCTTCTCTACTGAAAGACACTTGGTACTAACCGCTATAGATAAATTTAGCAAATTCGCTATAACAAAACCAATCCAATCCCGTGCTGTTGAACACATCAAGAGACCTCTACAAGATATCTTGTTCTATTTTGGGATTACCAAAATGATCGTAATCGATAATGAGAAGGCACTGCAATCTGCCTCCATTATGGCTATGCTTGAAGACGATCTCAAAATTAAGGTATATCGCACACCGCCATATAGGAGCGAGGTAAATGGACAAATCGAACGATTCCATTCTAGTCTGTGCGAAATAATGAGATGCCTCAAATCGGATGGACAAAAAAGGACCTTCGAAGAATTGCTGGAACGAGCTGTAAATGAATACAACTTCACTATCCATTCCGTCACAAAGAAAAAACCAGTAGAACTTCTCCATGGACGCACACTCAATATTGACCCCGAAGAATTTGAAAAATTAAGACTGCAGAATATTGATAGACTGAAAGAAAAACAGAGACAGGACTTAAAATATCACAACAAAACAAAAACAAAAATGAAACACTACTCACCAGGGGACGAAATCTACGTAAAACACAACAAACGACTAGGCTCGAAATTGACTTTCCGATACTACAAAGAAATAGTTAGAGAAGACAAAGGGACAATTATTATAACTAATTCAGGAAAAACTGTACACAAAAATAATATAAGGAACTAAACTTCAAATTTCAGGTTTTTGATTGGGATAATTACCGGAGACATACAAATTTTGGACTTCTCCAAATCACAAGTGGTACCCATCCACACTGGACAAGCACGAATACAAACTGAAAACTACAAATTAATCCATGTAATTGACTTGGACGAATATAAAACAAAAATCAATGAATTGGGAAAGATAGTCAACAATAACAGTGATCATTCTCTATTCCCTTATCTTAAGCATAAAATGGGTCAAATCGAAAATTTACTACGACGCCTGAAGCCTGGGAAAATAATAAGAAAAAGATCATTGGATTTCATAGGATCCGCCTGGAAATGGATTGCGGGTAATCCCGATCATGAAGACCTAATGACAATACAGGACAAAATAAACAACCTACTACAGAACAACAACCGACAAACCATAATCAATAAGCTTTACGAGGATAGGTATAACAATATATCCAAGATCACTAACAGTTTGATAGAAGAATTTAAATCTGGCAAAAACTATAATAAAGAAAAATTAATTTCCGATACTCAATATCAAATAAAAATCCTTAAAGAAGAACTGCAGAATATCAACCACGCCATACATTGGGCCAAGGCTGGAATAATAAACTCACTCATTTTATCTGAGGAGGAAATACAGCTATCAATAGGAGCAATAAAGAGAGAAAAAATACCATTTGAAACAATAGAAGAGGCATTAAACCTATCCGAAATAAAAATACTAACTAATTCTATCTCAATCCTCTATATTACCAATATTCCAAGTGTTTAGAAATGATCGAGTAAATCGCATTGGTGGTGGTGTATTAACTGCCATATCTGCGTCAGTCCCGTCCAATTTAATTGAATTTCCCACTTCTCCTGACGTTGAATTTATCGCTATTCGTGCGAATATGCCTGATAAACATCTATTTATAACCTGCTCCTATATTCCCCCAAATTCTGATATCTCCATTTACAGGAAACACGCTGCCCTCATTTGTGAAGTGGCCAAGCGGTCTAGACCCACCGATTTGGTCGTTACATTGGGTGACTTCAATTTGCCTCAAGTCACTTGGTGTAACACTGATAATTCTGGCTGTTTGGTTCCTACTTCAACGTCTGATAGGGCTGTTGTGTTCTTTAGTGAATTGTTTGATCATATTTTGGGTCAATATAATCGTACCCCTAATTGTAATGGTAGACTGCTTGATCTCTGCTTTGCCAATTTTCCCGAGATTAACGTAAATCGTTGTCCACCTTTTAGTTTACCTGAGGATCCTTATCATCCATCAACGTGCATTTCCTTTCATCATATTAATGATGGTTTGTTGAAATGCCTTAATGTGCCAAATCAAACTTTTTAAAATAATTATTATGATTTTCATAAAATCAATATTGTATTACTAAAACATCGTCTTTCACATCTGACGCTTGATTTCTCAACCGGTAGTATTGAAAGCTTATTGCCATCGTTCTACAATACATTAAATCTAGCTATTGCTGCATCTGTTCCGATCAAGCATTGTCGACCTCGAAGCAGATGTCCCCCGTGCTTTAATAAGACAATTAAATATCACAAGAATAGAAAAAACTCGCTATTCAAAAAATATTCGAAAAGTGGCTCTGCGCTCGACTATGTCGCTTACTCGGTGGCGAGGCTTAGATTTAACTCCCTCAACCATCATTATTACGGCAGATACCTTCAGTTCATTAAATCCTCTCTGTTTGCTAATCCTAAATTCTTCTTTAAATTTGTTAACTCTAAAAGAAAAATTTCCACATATCCCTCTCATGTTTCTTTTAATGGCTCTGGTTCCTCGGATGATTTTGAAATCTCAAATCTATTTGCTGAGTATTTCCGACGAAATTTTTCGATTGCTAATTTCGATTTATCAGCAAACTACCCATATCCTATAACTAACTCGGTTTCAATACCCAACTTGGTTATTTCGGAAGATGATGTTTTCAAAGGGTTGAGTTCTCTAAAATACAGTTGTTCGCCTGGACCTGATGGAATTCCATCATGTGTACTTAAATCTTGCGCTGTCGAGTTGTGTGGTGTGATCTCAAAGATTTTTAAACTGTCCTTGAAGTTAGATGTTTTCCCTTCATGTTGGAAGAGTAGTTTCCTTATTCCTATCCACAAGAGTGGAAGTAGACAATTTGTTGAGAACTACAGGGGCATAGCCAAGTTCAGTGTCTTGCCCAAGTTGGTCGAGCGTATTGTGACTCAGCATTTGGCCTTTGCCATTAATTCGTATATTTCTCCGCACCAGCACGGCTTTCGGAAAGGGCGATCTACAGTCACCAACTTGTTAGAGTTTACCTGTTATGTTTTCAAGGCTTTTTCTAGTGGCTCTCGCACAGAAGTTATTTACACTGATTTAAGCAAAGCATTTGATATGGTTAACCATAGACTACTTATCTTTAAACTCCAAGCCTCTGGTTTCCCACCCTACTTAGTGAAATGCATAAGCTCTTATCTGCACAATAGATCCTTCAGCAATTTTTGCTGTTTGCCCTTCGGAATTTTGGTTGGGACCCGATTGCCTCTCTTCCTCCGTATGAAAATAGGTTGCTTCTGCTGTCCCTACCGTCTCTTGAGAAACGTGGATTTGTTCCTGGCGTTTCCTTTCTAATTAAAGTAATAAATGGTGCTATTGACTCGCCTTCATTACTGGGTGAAATAAGCTTTAATGTCCCTAACCGGTTCTCTAGGCACTTTATCTTGGTTAAGCTTAATCAGTGTAAATTTAATTATGAGCTGTTCAATCCGCTCAGAGTCGTTTGCAAGAACCTAAATGACGTCTACCACTTATTCTCGTTATCGGACTCTTTAAAGTCCATTAAAGCAACATTGCTTAATACGCGCGATTTACCTATGTCGTCTTTAAACTAGCTTTTATCCTTAAAAAGTCGTTACGTTTCGAAAGTGAATTATTGTCAATTTATTATCGGTTGCCAGGCTTATGCATGTTTGCGATGGTTTAGGGGTTCATTTGCAATTTGGTCCTGTACCGGTTGTAAGTGTGCTCCTATGCTGATAGTGTACATGCTTTTTTTTCTTTTTCTTTTTTTTTTTCTTCTTATTTGTTTTATTATGCTTATACTCAATTTTATTGTTAATTAATATTAGTTTTGCATTAAGAGCCTATTGAACTCGACTGCTATTTGTTTAGTTGAGTTTCTAGTATAAGTGGAATAAAAATAAATAAATAAATAAATAAATTCCAATAACCAGTGAACAGGTTTACGAAACTATCCTTCTAAAAGTCGTAAAAAGAAATGATAACACGGCAACCGATCTTCAATCTGAAACCATCATAAAATCAAAGGACGAGATATTCACGATACTTAACAAATGCAAATCATATCAGAATCTAATTGTTTGTAAAAGGCAAGACCTTATTAATATAACAAACACCAATTGTATTCCAAACTTATTAAATAGTAAAAAACCTACTTGCAATATTGTAAACAGTCAGCATTTTCCGGTTATAGACGAAATATGTTCTGGTGTAATCTTATTAAACGGATTTTCCGGCACCCTCAAAGTAGAAACGGAACAACAACTCCTTAACGGAACGTTCCTAATAAGGTTCCATAACGATTCAATTCGTGTTAATGGAAAGGAAATACCCACCTACAAGGCACTAGCTTCCATACTTCAGTTAATGCCTGAAGAGAAGGAGCGCAAACGTCTCGTCTCTCTGCAGATGCTAGATGAACTTCAAATCAATAATACCAGATTAATATCGTATTTACAGACAGAGTCCGTTGTCCACCAATCGGTTCTAAAGGGGGAAGAGTTAAGGACCATCCTAATAAAAAGAACAAACTTACGAACCACCCTCACAATTACAATAAACAGACCTAAAGTGTCATATTAAGTTAATATAAACACTTCTCATATAAAGTTAACGTAAACACTTCTCACCGATATCCAATGGCACTCTACCATAAACATCTCCCACAGATATCTCATTTCACCCTACAATAAAAATAAATGCTGACTGTGGATTATTGGTTAAACCGAGGTTTCCTGTTTTATAAATCAATAAGAAAAGTCAGTCTCTTTATCAACTGTCCATCTAACAACAAGTTCCAAACCAAAGAAATAAATTGTTAAATTAAGATACAAAAAATAAATTGTTCAATTAAAATACAAAAAATAAATTGCGTTTGACTAAAAAAAACCCAAGGATTAAAAATAATTTAACTTATACGCTCGTCCTCACTCAAAAGACGTGGGGTAGTCTTCGATGTTCCTTCATGCTAAAGTTGATAAATGGTTTGATTGACTCGGTTTACTTACATTAATGTTGGGATCTGCCCATCGAAGAGTTTTCTTGTTATATAGTTCAGTCAACGCAAGTTTCACTATGAACTTTCTAATCCGTTTCGCGTCCTCTATAAAAGTCTAAATGATGTTGATTTCTTTGTAGATTATTGTACGTTCTATTAAAACTCGTCTTTTTAACACTCGTGTATCTCTGTCGTCGTACTTAAACTAAAAATTATAAATTTTCATCGTTGTGCTACTATCCAACACTACACTAAGTGCTGCTTTTGTTGCCTAACTATGTTATGTTTGATTGATTAATTTTTGAAGCGCTAAACTCTTAATTAACGTATATTGGCTTTAAGTGTCATAAGTATGTGTTTATTTTCCTTTTCTTCTATGTATATATATATTATATTTTTATTCTATATATATATCTTTCTTCTACTTTAGTTTTAACTAGGTTAAGCCTTAATACTAAGTATTGTCTTGGCGAATATTTAGTATCTCAACTCAGCTGGCTAAAGATGAACAAACCTAATAAGAAAAGTGCGATCCATATCATAGGCTATTAAAAACAAGATAATCACAGCGTACAAGTTAATTTCCTCGATGATTACTATGCGAGCTTTTAGATCGACTGGAAATTTCAACATAAGTTATGACAACATAATATTTCATTATTTTAAGCAAACAGCATCCATTTCATCCAAAAGTATCTACACGCAGACAGATTCAATATTTAAATGGATTGAAATATTAGACTTCAACAATAAAACAGGCCATAAGACAACCAGATATATCTATAAAAATTTTCATCTATACTCTATGGAAGATGTTGCAAAAGCTGTCCAAAAACAGAAAAATTAGTCACATCCGTCTAATATTGTAAGGTGTCAAAATATTATTTCAAATGTAATGTTCACAAACAAGCTTCAAAAACTCCAGAAAGTAAAGAAACGAGCTTGACAAGTGTTAATTTCGGAATGTATTAAAGCATGTCCTAAATGGATCAAAGAACGCACCTACAGTACGTTGGTGTTCATCTTTTTTGCTCAGTACCCGTAAGCTAGGAACAATAACACCAATTTGTACTTTTACTCAGGAAAAAAGGAAAAACCAACAACTCCCACCCAACGTTATAGAATATGGAAATTAGTTTTGTTCCATTTTTGTAGCCTTTTTTAAGACTTGTGAGGTGAAGTGCCTCTCAAGATAGCTACTTGGCGCCCTTGTTGTTTATCCTGTACGTCATTGAACTCGCATTAGTAATTAAGTCAAGTCATATCTTGATGTGCGCTGATAACGCTAAACTTTTCTCCTTTTTTTCCCAGGACCAGTACTCCTACCTCCTTCAATCTGACCTAAATAGCTCGGTTACGTAGTGCGCAGAAGCAATTCTTCCTTTTCGCCCTTAGGATTTCGGTGTGGCATCCGTTAGTCTCCTTCCTCTTAGGAAAATGGCTTACTATATTTAGCCCTATCTTTACACGAGATACCTTCGCTTAGATATTTCTTCTTGGTTAAGTTAATAAAGTTAATAAATGGTACAGTTTGGTTTTGATAAGTGGCCAAATCGGTCTAAATATTACACTTACAGTGCACCGTAAGCTAAGAGTGTTTGTTTTTAAAGAGAAATATTCCTCTTTTTTTATTACTGACAAACTACAGGATATAAATCTGTATAAATTTGAAGGTACGTTCCTATGGGTGCTATAGTGCCTGAAAAACGGAATAGTCTTCTGCGCATGTCTAATATTATACTATACAAAATCCCAGTACGTTCTTCACCATTCTCAATTTCGGAATGACCTAGCCATGTCCGGTTGTCTACCTATCCGTCTGCCCATTTGTTCGCCTTTGAGTGCCTCAACTGTGTTATCTGTGGCAAACTCTCTCCAATTACTAAAATTAACACGTCGTCTACAAGTTTGCAAAGCAATTTGACAGTGGTCCAAACCGGACACTCCTACAGTTCAGCAAAAATTGACTTTTCTTAATTTTTCCTTATCACTCATAACTACGCTGGACCAACAATAAAAATATCCACTTTTATTCTACAAAAATAGAGGAAACAAACACGCGCACTTAAAATTATAATGTATGAATATTTATTTCCTCTTCGTTTGGTGGTTAGTTGTGTTTTTGTCGCACTTTATACGGAATTGCTTTTGCTTTACGGATAAAGATAATCATGCCAATCGCAAGCAACAATGTGTGTTTGTACACTTTATGAAAGTGAAACCAAGACACTCATTATGTGTCTTTTAGTTAACCAGCTCTCATAAAAGAGGCGTACCTTGAGAACTATTCGGCTGAGACTTATATATGGTTTTCGTTATTCAAAACTAATTTCAAAAAATTTTTGGGGAAAATTTGACCTGTGTTTGTGTACAATGATGCAATCAACAACAGACTTGCCCAAAGGTAAAATTATCTAAAATTTTTGACAACATAAAATGAACTGAAATATTATTATTATTATAACTTTAGACAATGAAATAAATTTTTAGACTAAAAGAAAAGGACATTGAGCACAAACAACACAGGCTATCGACTATATTGAGCTAAGTAGTTTTAATAAAGTAATATATTGTATTGATATTCTGTTCCGCAGCTGATTTTTTAGAGTGTCCATTGGATTAGTCGCTCCATATTTCTAGTCAAGGAAGAATTAAGGCAGCCACAGACAATGTGGCTTATAGTGACAACTTGTCCATAATTGCAGTTTGGGGAGGAAGACTTCTTTAAGATCCATTGGTAAGTTGCAATTGTATGGCCAAGGCGAATTCTCAAAAATTTATGGATCTTGATTTTCTCAACATTTGTTGGATATAAAGGTGGAATTAATTAAGATTTAATGGAAGAGTAGTCTTGATGGTGGTACTGTAGATTTCCTTCTGTAATTTTCTCTTTAACTTTTTTTTCAATGTATTTTTGAAAATCCAATTTTTCCATGACATCATCCATAATTAGAGGAGCAGAAGCAGCATACTTTGCCGCTCGATCAGCCTGCTCATTTCCTAGTAAACCGATGTGACTTGGTACCCATAACATTTTAATTTTTCCGTCGGGTGTAGTAATTATATTCCTTAATTTGTTGATGGTGCTCCATCTCGAAGTCGAAGGGTTCCGGGTAGCTAGTAATACAGACAAACTGTCAGTAACAATGACGGTTTTGAGTTTGTTTTTATGGGCAAGGTTGGCAGCGTGAAGGATAGCTCTGGCTTCGGTTATGAAAGTTGAAGTGCTTTCGTGAAATATGTGGTTGAGAAGAACCCGTCCTGTAGCATCTACCACCGCACAAGCAGGAGGCAGACCAGAAGATTTTGAGCCGTCTGTGTATAAAATATTCCAACCAGTACTTTCCAATGTTTGGGTTTTTTCAGATATTAGATTCCTGAACACGTAATTTCGAGTATTTTCTTTCCTGTGCATAGACAGCGAAATGTCAAAAAAGCAGTCTTTCAAAATCCATGGAGGTTTAACACCAAAAGAGCGGAAAATGTTTAAGGGAATGTTCAATTTCTTTGCGACGTACAAACAATCGCCAATGGTAGACGAATTTTCTTGGCAATAATAATATTTCTTATGTGTTCACCGAGAACAAATTTGTTTGAATTAAGAAGGTTGTGGACTATTTTAGCTTTTAACTCATAAAGTCTATTTTCTAAAGCACTTTCAATTATAATATTATTTATGGGCGTCGTCCGAAAAGCATAGCAGCTTGCTCTGAGGGCTTGGTGATAGTCCGGTTTGAGAATGTTGATATTAAATTTGCAACTATTGCCATAAATTATCAAGACATAGTCAACCTTCCTAAAACAAACGTTTGGCTTAGATAGGCAATAGTGTTAATATGCGCATGGTTGCTACAGCACACTGTAAGAAAGTTTTTTTGCTCACCAATTTAATAGTATCGATTTGTTGTTCAATTTACTCAATTTTTAGCATGTGTCCCGGACTTTGTGTGTACACTATATTTTTTTACAATGTTTTCATACTAAGTAGCCGCGTTTTGTTACCAGAAAAAGTACTCGTACAAGGTTATTTCGGGGATACCCACGCGCATTGTGGTACATAATAGTGCGTAAAAAACGACACAGAATTAAAACGCGTTAAAAAAAATTAATCTATGTTAATAGCTGTGAACTATAAAGACGAGATTAGAAATGAGTCCCAAAGTAAACGAAATTGACGTTGATGAGCGAGAAATTACACTAAGATTGCTCAATGAGAGGGAAACGCGGCGTTAAATTGCAAATACTATTGATAGAAGTCGTTCATCGGTGCAGTACGTTATTAAAGCACATGGCACTAAATGTGAAGTTGTGGTTAGTATGCTATACGAAGCATCAGCTAAATTTGCGTCCTCAATCGCCAGACCTAAGCTCCATAGAGCTTTTGTGAGATTTTTTGGAGCGTAAGATACGCCAACATATAATAACGTCCAAGTAAGAGCTTAAAAATGTTATTAAAGAGGAGTATAAAATAAGCGAGCAACTGGTTGAATCAAGTCGACTCTCCGAGGTACTCAAATGTAATGTATTTACCACTAGCTACTAACAAAGTTTATAAAACTTCAATGTATAGCATAAATCAAAAGTTATTTAATGTGTACGAATACTTTTTCTGGTCAATTTTTTTACTTAATTTTGTTTAGTTTATGTGTAAGCAATACGTTAAAATAAAAAGCTTTTTTTTTTTTTATAAATATGAAAATACATCACCTAATGAATTCTCAATAAAAATTACCCTTATCTTTGGTTCTTTATTTCATTGGTTTTGTGAACTTTTCAGTTGCAAGGATAGGGTGTATAAATAATTTTTCTTGCAAGTTTATATAATCTTGTTTTATTTTATATATTGTATTAATACACTGACATGTGAATTTACCTATAAGAAATGTATAACAGTTTAAAATGAATTACAAAACCTAGTTTTATTATTTTATAACATATTATATAAATAAAAGCCAAATTTTGAATTTAGACAAAAGATCTTAAAGCGGACTTATACCTTACATCTTGGATTTCAATGCAATTAAATCTGAAAGTGCAGAAGATACGGCGGGTTATATTGCCTCGCTTATTCATCTTGATTGGGAGGCCGCTAGCGAAACGGCGACACCGTCGTCAAAAGAAGATGCCTAGATCCGGGAAATCAATACTTACTTACTTCCACAATTTAAACCCATTTGTAAACCTTACGAAGAACATATTTATATGGAAAAACAAGTAAGAACCTTATAGACGGGCAAGGCTAACCATTCAGCCTACACCACACTGTCCAACACAATTCTCAATTTTATTCTAGAACACAAAAGTTATATCTTGTTTATATAAAGAAAAATTTTCAAGTGCGTATTTATGGGAAAGCAGGCCCAAAACGCAACCTAATGTAGTGCAAGTTTAATCTTTACATAGGGCAGGATACAAAAATAGACGTAGATGGTCCAAATTTTGTAGAGTTCATTTTGGTATGTTCAATTTTCATCACCACATATTAAAACTTAGACTTTTTTGCTCTACAAAGCATCAATTTTCGTGAAAATTTTTATTAGGGCAGGATCAAAAAAGTAGGCTGAGAAAGTCCAAACTAGGTATAGTTAATTGTTTTATGTTAAATTACTATTATGATATAATTATTACCATGAAGCATTGAAAATTACACCCCTTTGTTGTGCCAACTTCAGTTTTCGTTATATGACGGACTTTTATAAATTTTCCCAGCCGGTCCAAAGGTTCCATACCACTTTTGAATGTTCCAGTCCTACGACTTAGCCACTTTTGCTGAAAAATTTTGAAAATTGCAATTTCTTTCTTTCGACTTTTCAGAAAATGGCGTTATATGGGGAGTTGTCGAAAAAGTGAACCGATCCGAACCACTTGCATTAGCGTTCGTCCTTGGGACAAAACACGTTATTAAACTAAATTTCATCGAAATGTCTCAAAAGTTTCGAGCTGTAGCTTAAACACAGACAGACATCGCTTGTACAGACAGACAGACAGGCTTAGATTAATGCAGACGATGATTCTGAGTCGATCGGTATTATAAAAGGTGGGTCCACCTTAAGTCCTTCTGCCTACATACGACCGCACTAAGTTAATATAACCTGTACCACAACTTGTGTAGGCTGTAAACATATGTATATGTATCTCACCATTATGAAACATTCTTCATTTTGTGCGGGCCTACGAAAAGAAATTCGGATTTCATCCAATCAAGTCAAAGAATATTGGGAATATTTCAATCATCATTTATTGTACAACAACGTGTCACAAGAAATTGCATACGAACAGGAATATCAAATTTCCTATAGAACTACTCTTTTGTGTTGCCATTAATACCTCACCGAATCCATTCCGCGCAAAATTTTTTCTCTTTTGCGTCATATGTGGTACATCAACAGAAATGGTGCTCTGCCCAAAACTTAAGTAAAACTCGCTACTCGCCAGCGATTGATAGCCTCCTTACTCTAGAGGCTCTTATATAAGGACTAAACGAATCACTGGAGACATGTAGGGGTATTTTGTCACACTAATGTTTCCTGAAACGTATTCAGAAGTGTCTTCTGGCAGACGAGACTTTTGCAGAAATCTACATGTAACAATATGTATATATTAATGTATGTTCTTGGCAATATCTATATGAAACCCTTTACTTACATACTTTTGGGTTACGTAAGAGTTTTGAAAGCGTCCTGAAGAGCCCTGCTACGTCTTATAAGATTCCTTTTCCGTCAACCTCAATGTTTCTCAATTTTCAAATGATATAATATATGAAAGGGAACCAATTCGCATGATATATAAATATTTTAGCATCCGTCCGGTGAACGGTGCAATTCAGCCGATTTCAGCACCTACAACATCACTAAATACAAATTTCCGTATCTGGCTGTTCACAATTTTTTTTGGACATATTTATAAAATCTGCGAATTATGGCCGCAAAATGCCGTTTAAGGACAATGATCTTAAAATCTGCAGAATCAGAGCGCATAATAGAAGTGAGTGCTCTGTATTCATTCAATCTAGGGAAAATGGCTCTCTACTTATAAAAGAACTTGGTATCAATTTATACCACCAGTTCGCTCATATGGAAAATTCCTTTTCAATCTAACAAAAAAATTAAGATAATTACTTTCAATTGCATCTACAGCGAACACAGCTGCTGCTAACCCTTCACTTAATAAATTTTTTTTGTTTACTATCTTTCGGAATTTTGTGCGATTCGTAGCGCTGCTCCTATCTCCTCGGATTTTAGCGAACAAGAAATTTTTATTGCAGTCATTCCCAAAAATTTACCTAAATATGGACCATTGTCAATATCTGCAGAGTTAGAGAAATTAGGAGGTACAACAAACTTGATTCTAGTGCTAGCTCTTGTTTGGCATTGGACACAGTACCTTTTGCGGAAAATAGTTTGCCTTCACATATTTGCTAGAAGGTGCTAACTTTTTAAGCAAAGCATATATCGAGCCGTTAATGCAATGCCGTAAATGTTGGTGTTTTGAGCACACTGATAAACTTTGTACTTGTCAAGCGTCCGTTTGTCCTTCTTGCGGCGTCAATCATGAGTCGTCCGTAGCTTCTCACATCTGACGTATCAATATATCTTCTTTCGCCCTAGGCCAAACTACTGTGATGAAATACTGCATGTAATCGACGAAATTTGTGACAATATTGCTGGACCTTGTGGTTCTGTAATGTTCTCTGTATTGTACTATCAACAATGTGATAATTTCTTCTTGAATGAACCGTAAATGATCCTCTTCTGAGCTTAGTAAATTAATCTCCCTAAAGACGCATCTCTAGGTTTAAATGCCATTCGTGACAGTCACCTCAATGCTTTGAATATTGAAAATAGTCTCGTTCTATTCAAAGAATTTAAGTATATTCTACGCATCCATTATATACCTTTCTTCGTATCACTTCCAATTTATCATCTCAAGAAACAAGGAGTAATCTGCCTTTTCACCTTAATCCCTACAGATGCATTGGCCTGGCTTCCACCATTACAAAAATCTTCGAAAAAATGTTATATTTGCGCATACGTTGATATCTTGAATCTAAACGTATTCTCCCAAGACAACATCTCGCCCAAGACAACATCCTTAATTTATCATCTGCAATCAACCTAACCTTTGTCGAGGAGTACATTCTCATTGGCTACTTTCCGGACATTACATCAGCTTTTGATTCTGTTAACATCAACATTTTAAAATCTATTCTTCTATCTTTGAATCTGTCTGTCACTTTCTGTAATCTACTACATGATGTCTTTTTTATAAGAACATGTTAATTACCAACGATGAATTCATCATATGTAAAAGATCGTTCATAGGTGTTCTTCAGGGCTTTGTGCTAGGTCTTCTTTAATTTGTATATTAACACAATTTTTAGCTTCCTTTCTGAAGTTATATCAATTTTGAACTACGTTGACGATGTGGTCATTTTTAGTTGTCATTCTGATCCAGAGTTATGTAGACACACTTTACAATCCGCTTTTGATATTATCTCCATCCGCCTTGAGTACCTTTAGCTCACACTGTGAATTAATAGGACTGAGAGCTTGGTTTTTCTCAAAATAAGGAGAGACCCTATCGTTACTCCTCTGCTCATATGCGGTTCCAATATACCGTTTGCCGAAACCTTAGATTTTTTAGGTCTTGTTCTAGATTCGAAGCATAGACAAAATTACTAAATAGGGCTTCCAACTAACTAATGTCCTTAGATCCATTTGTGTTATTACGTGGAGTTGCGACCGTTTTCGTATAATTAAGCTATATCTCGAGCTAGTAAGGCCAAAACTAAAATACGTTTGCTCACTTTTATTAGATATTTCCACTAATGGTCATCTGTAACTATGCAGAATTCAAGGAGAATATCCTGGCGTACCTCTTGGTGCCAAGAAACTCGCCCGGAAGTTAAGCTTACATCGTTATGCCTCTATCTGACATGTTTCGTTTCTTTGCCTATTTCGCCCCTAATAAAATTTCATTCAATGAATATACCCTGGCTTTATATCCCATTTATGACCTCCCATGGCGGAATTCTCCTCATTCATTTTTTCAAATTTTCGATGCAAAATCCAACAATTACAACGTTCTAAAAACTAATACGCATAACTTATTTCAAATGACGGTAATCACATTTCTTGCCTGTGAGAAAATCTACAGGTACTTAGAAGCCGTTCGTTTAGCGAGTACTCAATGACAGAAGAAATTCCCTATTGTTTTCTTCAGGTAAAACTCAACCTTATGTGATAAAACCTCATAACTGATGCGTTGCGCTTTCATTTTCTCTGGGGTTTACATGCCTATCCATGGACGTAGTCGGAAAAAATAACGCTTCTTCCAGATCATAAGTTTGGCAACTCTGCGCGTGTGTTACCGTCGTGTTTTAAGTCTTTGCAAATAATATTTCAATTTCTTAGTGTATTTCTTAGCTTTTTGGCTTTATTCGTGTCTAAAGCATAAAAACTCTTTAAAAGAATAAAGTGTGTAATTTAACTTATATGATATATAAAACTTTTATGTAAAAAATGCATTTTGGTTTTGTGCAATCAACAATTAGAGCTCTTGGTAAAAGCCCCCTTTTCTCTGTTAATTTTTGATTACAGTTTGTTTTGCTTTCGCTCTGTATTTACAGTGTCAACGTGAGAAGTTTGGTTTAATTTTCTGATAATTTCTATGTCGTGGAATCTTTTAGTTTTTCGTTTTTTTTTTTCTTCATAAGCTCCTTCTGTTGTATTTCACTGGATATAGATTGCTTATGTGCACCATGTCGTGCGAAAAAAGCCCAGAATCTGAATGATTTATCTCGTGTTGTCTCTGTGATTGGTTTTGTCAAGCAAAGTATGCTCGTATTATCGGCCGGGCTGCTGACGCCGTCATGGATCCATTAAAAGGCTTACGATGGTCATATCCTGACTGTAGGAAGCGGCACAAAGATTTCTACAAACTCTCTACGGAGATTTGAGCAAAAATCTCGGCTCGTAGTGGCAGAAGTTTGAAATAATTAAGATTAGGTATGACGATTGTCGTTATATTGAGCACTCATCTTCTCTCCCCGCTAGCAAAGTTACAACTCGTAGCATAGCGTGTGATTCGTCACCTCTGAGTTCTCCTAAGTATAATTCGTTGGCGTAAGTTAGCGCTTCCTCAATGTCTACAAAGCATGTTAGCGTTTCTGTTATCATTGAGTCGGTCGGAAACAAAAAAGTTATAAATAAGCCGGGAAGTTCTTCTGGTCTGAGCTATGCTAAAGTGGCAAGGACATCTCCTCCAAGTGGCGTGTGTGGTTACCCCTTTTATATTCTCCCCAACTCAAAACTCCCCATCCGTGAACCCTGCTGCTCCTAGCACATATTTGCTTGAAGTCAGTTCTCCCAGAAAGACAATATTTGTGTCAAGGCTGGCACCTGATACATCTGTGGATAACATGAAAAGTTATCTGGCAACGAAAGTCCCATCTGTCAACTTGAAGCGTGTTAGTATTATCAAATTGGCTCCTTCTCAATCTAGAACAATCTCGTCTTTTAAAATGCTGGTTCCAACTGAAAAGATTGATATGTTATTAAATAAACCATTGTGGCCACTTGGATTCTTAATTAAGGAATTTATCCCTCCTGATCGACCCCGTAATATTAGTTTGGGGAAAAAGAAATCCCTTATTTTTATATGAACTTCAGGACTTTATTTAACATGCTTCGGATTGTCCGATTTGGGTCAAATATGCACCGTTTTGTTGTATGATTTGTTGCCATTTTAAAGGTAACTTCAAAATGCCTCTCTCATAGAAGTCCTGCTCTCTATTTGCAAAAAACTCTATTAGTCGATTTTCACAATCCTTTCTAGATTCCGATTTTTTATCATTAAAGAAATTTTGCAATACAAGAAAAAGATGATCGCTTGGTGCCAAGTCCGGACTGTATGGCGGATGCATTAAAACTTCCCTACCAAGCTCGCGAAGTTTCTGGCGAGTCACTGTAGATGTGTGTGGCCTAGCGTTGTCCTGGTGGAACACGACACCTCTCCTGTTGGCCAATTCTGGCCGTTTCTGGTCAATCGCTATCTTCAAACGGTCCAGTTGTTGACAGTAGAGATCAGAATTTAGCGTTTGGCCATATGGAAGCAACTCGTAATAAATAATCCCCTTCCAGTCCCACCAAATGCATAGCAAAACCTTCCTGGCCGTTAGTCCTGGTTTGACCACCGTTTGATGTGCTTCACCGCTCTTTGACCACGATCGTTTTCGCACAGGGTTATCGTATGTGATCCATTTCTCATCTCCAGTCACCATCCGTTTAAGAAATGGGTCTATCAAATTCCGTTTGGCCAAGGCTTCGCAGATGGAAAATCGATCCATCATGTTTTTTTTTGGTTAATTGGTGTGGCACCCAAACATCGAGCTTCTTTTTGAATCCAGCTTTGTGTAAATGGTTTAAAACTGTTTTATGGTCGATTTTTAGCTCCTGGGCGATGTTACGACTGCTAACATGCCCGTCAACTTCGATCATTTCTCCGATTTTATCGACATTCTCGACGACCGACCTACCTGTGCGAGGTGCATCTTTAACATCAAAACGGAATCTACGAAACCAAAATTGCGTATAATTGGCTGTTACAGTATCGGAACCATAAACATTATTCACAATTTTAGCCGCCTGGCTTGCATTTTCGCCTTTGTCAAAGAAAAACTGTAAAATGTACCGAATTTTCTCTTTGTTCACTTCCATATTTAACACGCTGTAACTCACGACTGAATGCACCAAACAAAAAACAGCAAAAGTATTTTTTTTACTGCGAAATGTCACCTTTCCAACGAGCATAAATCTGAAATTCTTTGATCGATACTTTACGAGAAATCTATCAGTGCAGCCATCTACCGAAAAAATAATGGATTTCTTTTTCCCCAAAATAATACTAATGCAGTAGTCCTGTCACCTTGAAAAAACGAAATGTTTCTTCAGCCTCATTACCTCTCATTTATCAATTTGTTAGTGGCCTAAATTCAAAAATTCGTTCTACTTTCCTAAATTCAGTGAGCACGGAGTTTTGCTGTTTGGCCTTCACTGAAACTTGCATAAAGTCTGAACTACATTGCTCGGTACTTTTCCAAAATTCGTTTCAGCTTTTCAGAAATGATCGATTGTGTCGCAATGGTGGTAGTATCTGGGGCAGTGCCCTCTTATTCAATTGAATTCCCCAGTACTCCCGACGTTGAATTTATCGCCATTCGAGCGAAATTTCCTAATAAACAGTCATATGTAACCTGCTCCTATGTTCCCCCAAATTCGGATATCTCCATACATAGAAAACAGGCCAAGTGGCCAAGCAATATAAACCTACTGATATACTCATTGCGTTGGATGACTTCAACTTGTCGCAAGGTACTTGGTTTTATAATGATAATTCACTGTTTGATTCCTTCTACTACATTTGATAGAGCTGTTGTCTTCTTTAATGAATTATTTCACCATAATTTAGCTCAATACAACCGTATCCCTAATTGTAATGGTAGACAGCTTGATCTTTGCTTTGCCAACTGTCCTGAGACTAGTGTTAATCGTTGTCTCAGTTTACCTGAGGATTTCTATCATCCATCAACGTGTATTTCCTTCCATTACAAGCATGATGGTTCGTTGAACTTCTCTGACGTCCCAAATTCAACTTTTTTAAATAAATATTATGATTTCCATAAAATCAATATTTCAATGGTAAAATCACGTCTTTCACCTATTAAGCTTGATTTCACAGCTGGAGGTATTGATAGCTTACTGTCATCGTTATACAATGCATTAAATCTAGCTATTGCTGCATCCGTTCCGATCTAGCAGTCCCCTCTTCGATGCACGTGTTCCCCGTGGTTTAATAAGACAACTAAATATTACAAGAGTAGGAAAAGCAAGCTTTTCGAAAAATTTTTTTAAGTCTGTCAAATCCAAAAGAACAGTTCCATATATAACTCGCATGTTTCTTTTAATGGCTCTGAGTCCTCTGGTGATATTAAAACCTCAAATCTTTTTGCTGACAACATTTTTCAACCGCTAATTCCGAATTCCAAATTAACTACTAGCTATTCGTACCCAATAACTAACTCGGCTTGGGTTCCTAATTTGGTCATTTCGGGAATGGACATTTTAAATGGTTTGAGGTCTCTAAAAGTTAGCCGTGCGCCTGGACGTGATGACACTCCATCATGCTGAAATCATGCATGGGCTATATGGTGTTATTTTAATGATTTTTGGTCAGTCTTTGAAATCAAGTATTTTCCCCTTGTGTTAGAAGAGTAGTTTCCTTATTCCGCTTCATAAATGTAGAGATAGACAACACGTTGAGAACTACAGAGACAAGTTGAGAGTCTTACCTAAAGTGTGTGCGCGAGTTGTTACTGAACATTTTGCTATCAAATCTTATATATCTTATATTACGAATGTATTTACCTGCCATGTTTTGAAGGCTTTTTCTTGTGGATCTCTTGCGGATATCGTGCGTACAGGCTTTAGTAAAGCGTTTGACTTAAGTAACCATAATTAATTGTTCTTCAACCTCCAAGCCTCTTGACTCCTTTTCTACTTAGTCAAATGGATAAGTTCCTAGCTGCCTAAAAGATCATTCAGGATTCTGTTTAACTTTATCAGCCCGGATGAATTTCCCATGACCAGCCACTTGGGACCTTTTTTATTTAATTTATACATTAATGATCTCCCATCCAGCCAGATCTTAATGTATACTGACGATGTTAAACTGTTTTCTTCCTTCGCCTTGGAATCGCAAACGTATCAACTTCAAACTGACATAAATAATTTGATTACAAAGTGCTCATTAAATTTTGTGAAATTAAACTTAAAAAAATGCAATCTTTTTTTTTAAGAAGAAAGTCATTCAGTACTGAGTATTTCGTTGATTCACACAAGTTAGAAAATCATCGATTTAGGGATTCTATTCAGCTCTCCCCAAGTAAACCTAGGTGCGCGCCTCAATTCAAAAACAATTCTTGCTGTTTGCTCTTAGGAATTTGGATTGGGATCCGCTAGTCTATCCTCCTTTTTATAAAAATTAGTTGCTTTTCTTATCGTTACCGTCACTTGAGAAACGTAGGTTTATCCTTGGTGTTTTCTTCTTAGTCAAGTTAATTAATGGTGCCATCGATCCGTCCACATTACGTGGTGAGATATGTTTTAAGCTGAGTCAATGTAAATATAATTATAAGCTGTTTAAGCCGTTCAGAGTTGTTTGCAGAAACCTAAATGATGTCTATCACTTAATCGCAATATCGGATTCCTCAAAGTTGATCAAAATGAATTTGCTAAATATTAGCGATTTTCCTACGTCGTATTTAAGCTAAATTTTATCCCTAACAACTAGCTATAGTTCGAAAATTAACTGATGTTGCTTACTGTTGGCGGTTGCCAAGCTTTTGTACGTTTGCAATGGCTTCGTGGCCCACTCGCAACTTGGATATATACCGGCTGTGGGCATGTCACTGTGATAGATGTGCACATGCTTGCATATCTTTTTTTTTCTCTCTTATTTATTTATACATCAATTTCTTTTTTTCTCTTCTGTTCTCCTTATATACCTTTTATTAGTTTTTAATACCAATCGTGTACAAGACTTACTGCCAGGGGTCAATTGAATTCAGCTGTTCATTTATTTTAGCTGATTTTTTTTCATAAATAAACAATTAAATGACACAAGAGGCTGTGTAAGATAATTTAATAGTTAATTGAGTAATACGTTCATTTATAGAGAAGCCCGTCTAAAAAAATTTTAAAGTACTTCCTAAGGAGCACATACTATATATGTATAACTCACTACACTATATATATATTCTCACTTCTTATTCTCGTTCAGTAGGAAGAACTGTCAGGAGTTCGTTACGCTAAGCCTTTGCCTATGATTTTTGACTAAAACGTTTAGACAGAAATGCTCGACTAAATCTATGTAACCAATGTATATTAAAACATTGCAAATTTACTATTTTTTATTAGAAGCTTCATAACCATTGCAAAACAGAAATTGAGTGGGAGGTTTTTTTCGCACTATTCCTGTTTAAAAGAGAAACTTTTAGAACTATAACGCGAAGCGAACTTTTGGTCACCATACCAATCATAGCCAATCGTGTCTGCAGGTAAAATTATGGGAGTCTAAAAAAATGTTTGTGACAGGGCTTGTTGTGCAATTTTTTTTTCAAAACGTTAGATATTTTACGTACGCTTGAAATTGCTTAGTTGAAAGAAGGTATTGGACGGTTGTTGCGGACACGTAAATATTAAAAACGATGCTCGTTGATTGGCAGCGAATACTCTCGAATCTGTAAATCAAAATCAACTGAAAAACAAAAATTATAACTGAGTTTTTCATATGTAATTATTCTCTTGGCTTTTCTCTATCAGTCCCGATGCCTCGCACGTTCGGCTCAATCTCATTTCATTCATTTTGTAACTAAAAAGCATATAAAAGGCAAAGCCACTTAGGACCCATTTTACTAAATTTATACATTAGTGATTTGCCCTCGGTGATTAAATCCAGCCAGATCTTAATGTATGCTGATGATGTAAAACTGATTTTTGCCTTTTCCGAAGAATCGCAATCACATCAGCTTCAAAGTGACTTGAATAATTTGGTTGCTTGGTGCTCTTTGAATCTTTTGAAACTAAATCTAAAAAAGTGTAAGAAGCTTTCTTTCTCAAGAAGAAAGTCATTCATTACTCAGTATTTCATAGATTCGCATACGTTGGAGGACATCGATTTGTTCACAGATTTAGGCGTTCTATTTAACCATAGATTACGTTTTAACTTGCACGTTGAGCTCTCGTTAAGCAAAGCTAGATCCGCGCTTGGTTTATAAAGAGGTGGTCCACAGAGCTTGATGATCCTTATGTTAAGAAAAGGCTATATATGTGTTTGGTTAGACCTATACTTGAGTATGCCTCTGTTGTGTGGTCTGCTTCATATAGATGCTATGTAGATTTAATTAAATCTGTTCAAAAGCAATTTTTGCTGTTTGCCCTTCGGAATTTTGGTTGGGACCCGATTGCCTCTCTTCCCCCCTATGAAAATAGGTTGCTTCTATTATCCTTAGCCTCGCTTGAGAGATGTAGATTTTTTCTTGGGGTTTCCTTTTTAATCAAAGTAATAAATGGTACTATTGGCTCTCCCGCATTGCTTGGTGAGATATGTTTTAAGGTCCCTAACCGCTTCTCTAGGCACTTTAACTTGATTAAGCTTAGTCAATATAAATACAATTTTGAGCTGTTTAACCGGCTCAGAGTTGTTTGCAGCAACCTAAATGATGTCTATTATTTATTCTCATTATCGGACTCTTTAAAGTCTATTAAAGCAACTTTGCTTAATATGCGCGATTTACCTATGTCGTACTTAAACTAACATTTAATTCTTAATATCTCATTTTTTTTTATTTAAAATAATATTGTGTTGTTAACGTGTCGGTTTCCAACCGTATGCATATTTGCAGTGGCTTAGGTGTTCACTTGCAACCTGGATTTGTTCTTGTTGCGGGTATGCTTCTGTGCTAGCTGTATACATCCTTTTTTTATTTATTTATTTTTTTTTTCTTTTTTTATTTATTTATAAATGAGTTATTAGTTTTAGCTTTTTAATTTTCCTTTAATTTACTTTGTTATTATTATTCTTCTTTTTATCTTCCTTTTTATTGTATACTAGATTTTAAAACAATTATTATAAGATGCATTGAATTCGACTGTAATTTTCCTTTGTTGAATTTCATGTATAAATGGGTAAAATAAAATAAAAAAATAAATGAAACAAAAGGCAGTGTCTTCACAATTAACTTATAACGCAGTAATTAAATTCATGAGCTTGTTACAATGCTCGTGAAAAACCCTGTCATGAATAACAGTCCATTGCTAATGTGATTATTCAAGGTAATTAATTTTCATAAGATTAGATGTAGTTTTTCTTTAATTAAAATTGTGCTAAAGGCTTACAATGATCAATGCGTGAGAGATTCTACTGAAAGCCTTCGAAATGTCCAAGCAGATAAGTATTGACATCTCTATCATGGCTAAAATTTTCTCTGATTCACGAATTCACGAATAGAAATTAAAAGAACAGACGCATTGCGCCGAGAGAGAGTTTAAATAAAACTTCAAATCTTCCCACGGTTTCGGGATCTGGATATATCAAAGGCCTAATCAAGAAAAAAGGTCTGCGGGAAGTCTCCACTATTCTGAGTAAAAAAAGTGTGCCATCAATTTGGAACAGCTGTTAGCTTATGATCTTATGTGAAACTGAAAATAAAAGTAAATCTTTTAAGTATATACGCAAAATACAAGAGATAGTTAAATTAATAATTTTTTTCTTTAAATTATCAACAGTTACACTTTTACACTTACACTTTGAGCAAAATTTGAGTTGTGATTTTTGTTATATATCTACCGTTAAATTTTTTACTGTTTAATTAAAACAATAAGAGCATCATTGAAAAATACGAGAACATCGGAAGAGAAACAACAAAGTTCTCTTACATTAAATTGCAAATTTTGTACCCTAGGCAGGCTCTGCAGAAAAAATTCCCTGCCAATTTCTATATTTCTTTCCTCTGTAAATCTCTTGTTTAACACTTGGTAACACTCAATGCAGTAAATAAATACTTTAACAAAGCAACCGCATTTCATTTTCGAAAGCATACCATCATTTTTGAAATAACATTTATTAGTTTGATATAAAAACTTCGTTAGTGATTTCACCAAAAATATATCAAATTCGTGTCTTTTTACCAAGTAGAGTAGTCTATATTAACCTGCATTTAATTATGTAACGACTTTTCAAAATAAGGCTTTATTTAAAAAGTGCTCGAAAAAGTGGCCCGTTCCAAACTATCTCGAATGGTCCAAATTAAATGCAAAAAACGCGAACAAAATGCAAAAAATATTATGAAAGATACTAAAAAATAGGCTTCCTGCAGGTTAAAGGAGATAAGGAAGACAGAAAAGCTTAGGCAAGTGGTGTAGGGTACAACAATATATTCGGCTCTAACCGTATCTTCTATAACCATCACCTTTATCTTAAAATTCGACCCACTAAAATTTTTCGTTCCAGTTTATGAATAATAAGCAAAAAGTCCGCACTTTTTTGCTTTTGCAAACAGAACCGTTCTCAGTTTATGTTGTTGAGTGAAGATGTGTTTTTCTACCGATTGCGCGCAATATTTAACCCTTAAAGTCTTCATTTTTACATCCATAGAATATTTGCCCCAAACTTTACATTGGTGGACAGATAGATAAGCTTACATCGATACAGAATTTGATCTTGATTAAGAATACACATATTTTGCGAGGTCTCTGAAGGTGCCTTCTGGGCGTTGCAAGCAATTTGATAAACTGAATATGCCCTTCGCCCTTCGGGGTGGTTTCAAGACAGAGACATATTACTAGAAATATTCTTAAACTTGTTAATTTTAATGCCATTCAAAAACTTTTCACGTCTGTAATTTTCGGTTTCAAATGCAAGCGACGGTGCGATTCTTAATCTCAGTGATTCATTTCGATGTAAGCGTTGTTCTTCAGACCGTTTTGCTGGTATACGTCGTTTCTTTCAAGTATCCCAACTTTGTGGATTTCGCAGTCCTTTTCGAGGCATTTTTCTTTTATAATAGTTCTTTCTAGGTTAATAACAACACAATATGTTGATTTTCAAACTTAATATTCAAAACACAAGTTAAATATTTATTTATTTATTACCCCCTACCTCACTTGTGGTATAGGTATATATTAAGTTTGTGCGGATGTATGTCTGTCTGTCTTTTTTCCTTGTGTTCAACTTAGAGGGCGCAAAGTTTAAAACATTTCGATAAAAGCAACAGTATGTTTTGGCCTAAGCAATATTGTTGGCCGTTGCCCATCACAGTGTTTCTTGTTGTTTCAAAACTTCCTAAGTCGAAGTTCAGTAAGGCTACTAGAGAATAAGGTTGAATATTATTATGTTTGAATATTATTAATTTATATACTGGGTTAAACAAACATTATAACAACCATTATTTCATTTTAATCAATTGATTGATTTAGTTGTTTTAAAATGATTCGTGTGCAGCATGCATTCATTTTTATATTTATTTATTTACTCAGCGACATATAAAAATTATCAGCCAGTACAAAATATCTTACTTACTTAAACTAAATTAGACGTAAAGTTTTCACTATCAAAAACACAGTAAACAAAGAAAAACTGTAAATACCGCAAACCAATAAAAATACAACTCAGAATGCGGGGATATTTTTGCTAGCTAATTTTTATCGAGAATTTTTGAAACTTCCATTGTTTTTCATGTGAGTTTATCTTAAAGCCCTGTTGGGTGTTGCAAATTAAACGTAAAAATTTTGTTTTTATTTTCTTAGACTCATTGCTTTGTGTGTGTGCTGTACAGATTTTTCCAAGATGGTGTTTTTATTGAGAATACGTTTTTCATCTTGCGTCCTCTTCCGTCTTAGGAATCGGAATGGATTTTGGGGATATTTAATCTTAATTTAAAACACAAAAGGGTTATGAAGAATCATAAAACAAAATATCTAACTTCTTGTTCTCGCTCAATAAGAAGAATTGTTTAGGGTACCTTATGATAAGCAAAATTATTAAGTGCTATTCAAAGACGTGCAATAAATAAATAAATATTAAATAAATATTAATAAATAAATAATAATTATATTAATTAAAAAGTAAATAATATTTTTTTGAGATTTATATGATAATAAAGAAGCGAGTCATAGGACCGACGACCATCATCATCATTGCTTGTTCCTCTTTACCAGTACGGAAAGTGCAACCGCGAGTATCCACTGCGAATTTTAGGGTTGTGACCAAAAATACCACATTTAAATGCTGGTATTCGTATTCTGTGCCCAAGCCGATATCAAAGCAGCCTCCCCTCCAGACGAGCCTCCAGCAGATCTCAGGTCGTAGGGATTGTTTGTTTGTCCTATACGGTTATTCCTGGTCTCGCACCACATATTAATTTCAGGAATATTTGAGGTGGCAATTATAATAGCCCCGCTGTTTTTCATAAGCCTTATGCACTCAGCGTCCTCATCTGCCTTTAGACTTTCCCTAGAAACCAAGCCAAGTGTTTGCAATTTTCCTCCAACAGCTGTGCATTGTTGCATTGTAAGTCTTTTTATGCAATGCGAGTAAATGAATTGATTGAAAAACCGCTGATGCTTACTCACACAATTGAATTATTAGCAAAGAGCAGAAAAATACTAAAATTTTCCTTTTGTTTACTTTAGTTTTTATTTTACACTGATATGAGTAATTTAATGAGCGGGCCTGACAAACACGTCGATTCGCAGTCATATGAGAGTAATTTAAATGAGCGGGCCTGAAGACCACCTCGATTCGCAGTCATATAAATTGTGTACTAATAATTTGTACGCACGTGCAATATGAACAAATGATATGAAAATCCGTAAGAGAGAGTAAAAGAATTGAAGTGTGCAAATTTACCGAGCCTTTGTTAAGTCACTCTTTTTATACCCACCACTGTATGAATACTCGTTTTGTTTTTTTATCAATTTCTCGTGCCCCTCATTGATTTTTTATCAATTTTTCATGTTTATCATTGATTTTTTCTCATTCATGTTTCATTTATTATACAAATGGCCTTATATTACGATGCGAAACTTTGGTTCCCGTTATATTGCCCTTGTCAATTTGGTATTACGTTTCACAAAGCTTGTTTTGACAATTTTCTACATTGTAACTGTAGTGCCGTATACTTCCCATTCGGCCATAATACAGAGCTGTGTGCAATTTTATGTTTTATACAAATTTTTACTGAAATTTATCGAAAACGTTGCTAAGCACAAAAATTGAATTTTTCATCACGAAACAAACGATGAAATGAAAATACGTTGTATTTTCCACGTACTCTTTACTTTCTTTTCCTACGTATACATCTGTTTTAACGTCTACATAATTTAGCGTATATTTACTTAAAAACACGCTAAAAGCCCAAGAGGGTTTACTAGCTATATCCTACATCACTACAGGATCGCAGTTTTTATGGACGTTTGTAACATCCAGAAGGATTTGAGATAGACTTACCCTTTATTATATTGATAATTTAAGCCTTTTTATTTTCAAGAGCAAATAATTAGTACTCTACGCCTGGAATATTGGTATGTGATAATACATATTAACGGATATGTGGCTGAGAATTCAGTAGACGCATCAACTACTCATTGTAACCGCGCCAAAGACCTAGCAAGCACGATAGTGCGGAATGGTAAAATGTTCTCCATTCACTATTTCAATGCACGCGTCCAAAGACAATGTACCCTTGCATAAATTTCTTGCTTTCACCTCGTATCTTGGTTGAAAATCTTAAAGGTAGTTTAACGCTTAAAAAATTCGGCATTCGCTTAAAGGATTCGGAAAGGAAGATCGGCATTCTTTTATTAAAATGTAAAGAGCTTGTATTTCATTAAAACCCTTATATTCGTTAGAATCTAAAAAATAGACCTACGTGATACGAATTCTCTATTGTTAATTTTTCTGCTACTATGGATCAATCTTCATCGTAAAATGTTCAAAAGTAAATCCTCATCTGAAGGTTCTGCCATTCATGACAAATCTTATCTAGAGTGGGGTACAAGAATCACCTATGTGATTCAGATTTGGTTCACTTCAATTTTTACATCAGATTACTACCATGAACAAAATTTTCACCATAAAGCATTAACACATAGCCCGCATTGGCATATAAGAGTTTATATTTCCTGAGTATCCTTCTGTATGAAAATATCCAAAGAATAGATCTACGTAGTCCAGATTCGGTAACGCTGGTTTTTTCGTCAATTTTCTATTATGAATGAATGAAACGCTGACAATAAGACTTTTTGACTATATTCAATTTTCGTAGGAACAATTATAAGAAAGGGGGTTCAGAAACTGCTTCAGCCGAACCAAATTTTTCATACGAATTTTGATTATCGAAATACGAGCGACATATTACGCGAAACTTTAAAAATTTCCGAATTTTTTTCCGTGTAATTACTGTTGAAAATAATGTGTTATATGGAGAGTGGAAAAGTAGAATATTTCAGACCATTTTCAAAAAATTGTGACCAACAAGTTGAGCGCAAATTTTTCTGGACAGTCATCTGCTTGATGAACTTAGATCGACGCAGAACATATTTCTGAATGTATAACAAGAGATTGATCTATCTTATTCTCTTATGCTCTTCTATCTTATGTTATATACGTCCGCAAAATAATAAGGTGAGCACAAATTTGCATGCACAGGGCGGATGGACAGACAGGCTTAAATCGACTCAGAAAATGATTCTGAATCGATCGGTATAATGAAAAATAAAAGGTTCGGTCTTAAGCTCTTCTAGTGGTTACATACGTCTGCACATACTTAATATACTTTTTACCACAATAATGTAGAATATAATTAGGCATTTTTATCAAATCAAGATTCATTTTTCGTAGGAAAGGTTAAAGCTTAACAAAAGCGCCCCATCCGCTTTAAAGTTTTCCACTAATTCAAAATGCTGGAATATGTTTACTAAGCCATTATTGTACCAAAATTCTAAAAATTACAATTTTTTTTCTTTTAGCGACTTTGAAACATAAGGAGTGGTCGAAAAAGTCGATGAACCGAATCATTTTCATTTCAATAGCGTATCCAAGTCAAAGCATGTCATTATACCAAATTTCATTAAAATATCTCGAAGATTGCGACTTGTAGGCTGAACAAATAAGTACGTGGACAGAGATCAGACGGGCAGACAAGCTGACATCGATTCCCAAAATGATTGTTAATCGACCGATATAATAAATGTTGGATCCACTTGAAGTACGCGTACACCACAAGATTTAGGTGTAGGATATAAATAACAACAAAAGTTTTCTAAAATGTTGAGATGAAGATTTTTGGTACGTTATCAGCCAGGGTTGTTAAATTAAGGCGTCTTACGCGACTGACGATTTATTGAAATATCATTTCAAATCGAATTTCTCAGAAAATTAAACAAGTAAAACTTAAAGGATTAACAACAGCGGACTAGAATGCGAAGTTCCCTACTTGGTTTTAATGGGTTCATAAGCAGTTGCGTTAAGCTAAGAAAAGCTGAATCGTGTAGTTCAAAAGAAGAAATCTATCACACATGTGCGGCGTCAAATGCGAAAGGTAGTTTCTGTGAATGCATTTTTGTGAATAGTTCTTTTTAGATTGTCAATAAAATTTAAGCTCTGCACAATCTGTGAGACAAACTTAATTCGAGCGATATTAGCAAAACATACAAATTGAATAAGAAATTTTACGTAATAGCCATATATATTCCATAGCAAATGTTCTGAATGAGTTTCTGCTACAAGTAAATCATTTTATATAACATTCTTGGTTTTTGTTGTTTATATCTCTGAAAACTGTCGAATATCCGAAGTTACTTCAGCACGTACATAGTCGTAAAAATTGGCGTAGGTGATGTCATCTAAAAGTACACGTAGAAGATTATATAAAAGGCATTGGTAAATTTAAACGAGTATATAGTGTTTACAAATAATGTTGTGCGTAATAACTTAACTTTAGAATAAAGATATTTTTCGAATTTGGGATACGTGCTGCATCGCTATATGTTGCATTTCCTCTGCAAAGATATGCGGAAATAAAAGCTTGGTCGTTTAATTGTAGTTATTCTATTATACCAAGTGGCGGTTGTGCTTTAGGAATTTTAATCGTTCTCAGTGGCACTTGCGTAAACGCGTATGTGTACGTTTATTTTTGAATGCCTGTATGCAAGGCATAAATAAAGTTAAATAGCAATATAAAAGGAATCTTCGGGAGCCCGCGTTGTGGCAGTAACAACATTAAAGTGGGGCAAGGAAACGGACATCGGAGTATTTATACTTTTCTTCATTCTCATTCTACTTCTATATCTTTTCCCTTTTGTATCAATGCGTCTCATATGTGAAGGTATACCAATAACAAAATTATCAGTTATTTAACCACAAGGAAACCACCTGATGTCAGAACCTGAAGAACTTTTCGGTTTTAACGTGGAAAAATATGAGTTATAAAATATCAAAGAATGTCTGACAATAGAAGTAAGCTTGGGCAATGAAATACGTGCTTAACATTAAAATGAATTGCATTTGCTGTGTTAAAAATAATTAATCTGACTATTATGGTACGATAGCATTAGTGCTATCTACGAAAATTCGCCAAAAACCGGCCGGCTGTATATACCCAAAGCACTAAATTAGTTATAAAAATTGTTACGAATTTCGCCATATGCAGATTTTCGATATGTCTTAAGGGACGCTGAAAGTATTGCGGGAAGAAGGTGTTAATAGCGATCGGGAAATGATGGCTAACTTATTAAATTTTGAAATACGCGATGTTATTCTGTGTGATTTACTTGAAGGTAAGTTTTGTACAAAAAGAGTGCGTATTTTTCACTAACATGTTCCCTTCAGGTAAAACTACTTTGGATCGCTATTGTGCAGTGATATTCCCTGCGGTTTTAGCTATACTGATACTTTAGGTTCCGCTAAAGGATGGACTGCAAACATAATGTTCAGCGAGACGCTAGCTCCTCTATTTCAAACTTTCAAGCAACGCAAGGATACTTTTTCATTAGGGATTTGCAATGGTTGTCAATTAATGACTTTAATCGGTTGGGTTGGTTCCTTTGATGAAAGTACTGTTAAACAAATAGTAGATGTGGCTGATGTTGTTTTATTGCAAAATAAATCGGAACGTTTTCGCTAGGCAACTTTACGCCTTGCGAGTAGCAAAGCCATGATGTTGAGCAAATTGAATGTTTCAGTACTCGGTGGTGAGGGCCGTTTTTCTTTCCGTACACCTGAAATTTTGCACAACCTTAAGGAAAGCAGTGTGCAACTTTGCACTATGTAGATGACAATGTGAAGCGTAAAGAAGTGTATCCCATGAATCCTAACGGCAGCGCTGAAGGTATCGCAGGTTTTCGCTCTCCAGTTGGTCCACATTTGGCTATGATGCCTCATCCGGACCGTTGCTATGCAATGTTTGAATGGCCTTATATATCCCCAGGTTTTCAGGTTACGAAAGGAGTTAGCCCATGGCAAATCATGTTTAATACGGCCAACGAATGGTGTACCGCAGAATAAAACATTCGAAATATCTTTTTTTCATCTCTCTATATTGTAATAAATACTTTTTATATTATTTTTAAAAATACTCAGATTTTATAGTTTTTAATGCCAGCCCTAAAGGCATTATTAAGTTTGATAAATACCATAGAACTATGCTGTAGAATCGCGATCAATCAATTTGATCAATACACTTTTGATCAATCACCATCGATTTACTCATGATCTTCCAATGAAGTTTAAGATGTAAAAGAATTTTCATTTCTTTCTTCTCAATTTTCGGGTGGATTGTTGATTTTCAAAAGTTAGTTTAGTGCCAACTAGGGTGTGTTTGCTAGAGAACTTAGTGCATCTGAAAGGAGGTAGTTACGGGAGACGTGTTTAGCAAGCATAGAGTATTTTTTGCTATCTGTAAATATGACTAGCGCTTTTTATCTATCTTTTTTTTATGTTAAGATGGAATAAGCCAATCAAATTCCTGGTTTATACGTCCATATATCTTTTTTTTCCATCACAATCGACACTTCGACAAGACGTTTAGCAAACGGCAGCTGAAATAAAAACGAATAAAGAAGACAAAAAATTATTTTTTTTTCTGAAAATATACTAAAATAAGGAACTATAACATTTAATACAAACGTTTGGTGAATTTATTTTCGAATGAAAAATTATTCTTTTGTTTGCAACTTTGCAAATTTCTTTTTAAAATATATATATTAGATAGTATTTCGTCCGGACTTTTGGTAAGCGTTTCTCAGGATAACAAATAAAACAACATCAGTTTTTCTCCCTGCGGAGACAGGGTCTGACCCGATTATTGCAGTTAGAGATGTATTTGAAAATTTTTTTCTGACTGCCACTTAGAACAATAAGAGGTTGAGGGTGGTTGGGGACGGAGTTGATTTATCTCCTTCAGCTGTGCTCAGTAACCAGGTGTTTGATAAATCGTTCGGTTTCGATGCCAGACGGGTTGGAATTCTCCCGAAGAACCAGGTACATTATCGCAGACTATTAGGGCTAAGACTCCAGCTGATTGGACTACACGAGCCTCACTCACAAAAGTGCAATCGCCACGCTCAGCTATAACAATTTTTGTACGTGCCTCTTCAGCATCCTTCAAGATGGGTGCACAAGCACATATAGAATCCGCAATTATAACCTCTCCTTCTACAAAATTATCTTTTATAAGTTCAGGACCCTACATATAACGACATGTAACTGTTTAAGCAAACGTACGGACAACCGCACACAAATATTTCTATCATAGTGAAAATACACTCTCGCACAAATGTTTTGAGTACGCATACTATAGTACACATATGCTGATAGTGTGTAGTCTTACGCATACTTGCTGTAAAAATTTCTCATTTCAGTTTTTGCACTCTCTTTTACGGTATTTGATATTGCTTATGGCTTACGGTCTTTACGGTCTTAATACAGCTTATTACTTGTTTATATCGGATGCCTTGGAGTAGGACTTAATAGTTTTGAGGCGCAAATGTTGTTGTCGAAATTACTCTCTCAAGTTACTAAATTCGAAGTTAGCTCATTTAATTACTCTCTAGTTACCAAATTAGAAGTTCGCTCATTTAATTACCCCCTCAAGTTACCAAATTCGAAATTCACTCATTTAGTTACTCTCTCTAGGTACCAAATATTGTTACAAAAATTCAGTATATAAAAAATAATTTGAGTTTTCATAACAATTAGTCGATTTTCTAAGAAACAAAAGAAACTGAAAGAACTAAAGAAAAGGGAAAAGCAAGTACATATTCATTGCGCCTTACCTAAGTCATGCAGCGGTGACTGTCGGAAAGAGTAACTGCAGAAAGTTAAAGGAAAAACTAATTAATGGACTAAAAGTGTCGCGATGCACTTAAAGTGTAAAAGCACCTCGGCAATGCATACAGATTTGCTTTTATGCGAATGCACATGTTTCAATAGCCCACGATAACGGTTTATAGCTTCCACATATGTTCAAGTTGTGCCTTTTAAGAGAAGTACGAAGCGATGACGGTTGTGATTTTTCCTTTTTATTATATTAAATTTACGGAAAATTAGGTTTTTGGAATATACTTTGTCATTTTATTTAGCTTCAGAAAATCTTAAGAAAAATTCTGTCGAAGAGCAAAAATAACTACTCTTGAGTTATTTCCTAAAAGAATATAACTTTTAAAGAATTTTATATATTTCAAATTCGTTTTTATGGCCGGCATTCAATCTAATATTCGATAGATTACGTTATGACTACGGTTTCTGATTTCGTTGCTGCTTGGTTTTCTCTCTACATTAAAAAAATGACAACAACTGAACAACATGCATGTAACTTCTAATATACTTTTCCATTAGAAATTAAAGGCGCAAAAGCCGCAGATTTGGCCATTAGGTCTGCTCTCTCATTTTCTAGGAGGCCATAACTTTTAATTTTATCTTTGTATATAGTAATGGTAATCCTCACTTTGTTAATGGTTTGCAAGTTGAAATTTAAAGAGTTTCGAATAGCTTTGATGACTGACAACCTATCCTTTTTACCTTTAGCGTTACGAGCAAGGTTTGTAGCCTGAAGAATAGCTCTAGCTTAGGTTGTAGGTGTTGACGCACTTTTGTGTAGGACGTGATTAATCTAGACTTGTCCTTTGACATCTACTACTGTATGGGAGGGGACAGGTCATCACTTTTTGAACTGCCTGTAAAAAGAGGATGCTAGCCACTACTTTCTGTGATTAATTCTCTGAAGACGAAGTTAGACGTACATTATTTTTGCAGTGAAATGTCGCAAATGTTGATGTTTAAAGCCTAAGATGATTTATATCCAGATTTTCGAGGGACGTTTAGGAGAATATTTATTTCTATTCTTTTGCAACATACATGCAGGAGTTAATTTATCAGTTTCGGCATGAGTTTAGCGTTTAACTTGTACATTGTATTTCTAGTGTCCTGATAGTGATGTTATTGATAAGTGTTGTTCGGAAAGCATATGTACTAGAAATATTTATGTTCGGGATGCTGTTGTTGCCATACCTGATTAAACTATAGTCAATTTTACTTAAAACAATCATTTTGCTAAGATAAACAACAGCGTTTACGTGAACAAAGATTTTCCAATCTAGCTTATGAGATTCGCCATAATTTGAATGTAATTCTTTAGCCGAAGGGAGTGTGGCTTCCAACCGTATTTATTTGAAAACGTAAGTCCCAAAATGTTCAATGTTTGCACATTTTGATCTGGAAAATTATTTGCGTGCATAAGCCGTCTTTCCGCATCGCATAGGCGTGCCTTACAAATGTACAACTTTCTTGATTTCTGCATCGCTATTTTTGAAACCTGATTTTTCTCAGAAACTGCTTTAGTTGTGAAATATTCAATACGTAGTTGAGCATCAACACAGCTTATGTCTGGCTTAAGTCCAACCTGTTGCTTTGTAATTAAATTTTTTGGACTCTGGAAACCAAGATAATCTAGAAAACATACTTTTTCCCAAAATTTTTCAGAGGCAGGATAGTAGATTGATTGCACAGCAAATTTATGCAATAGTTTCTTTTTTTTGAAATGGTAACAATTACTGCTATTCAGTTAGGAGTATGACCAGTCGAGACGATTATATTGCAGAAATACAGTAATTTACGCTCACTTGATCATTTAATATAAAATACGATATTTCTCCAATGTATACATAGGTTTCTCTAGAAGTTCAGCGTATCTGTCAATACGACGAGCATCTGGAAGAGTAAGAGTTACCACATTGCCAGTAAAGCTTCAGGAGATATTGCAGTCGGAAGACTGCTTAGAGCAAACTTCTCGGAAGTTTTCAATATAACTGTCGTTGATATATTCCTGAGAAAACTTTCGGAGTATTGTTTAAAGCTGATGATTTTTGATGCTCGGAATCCTTTTCGAAATTAAGCGTTAGCTTTTTGTGCAACAAGAGATTAGTATAATCAATGTATATTTTGAACAGTTGACAGAAGTTTTATTTCTCTGTAGCAAAGTTAGCTTGCGGCTCAATTAAGGAAACGATGCACCTTTAACATGGTTCTTAAATTTAAGTATGAAGAAAAACTTAAAATTGAAAACAGATTTTTTTTTTGTGTAATTTATTTAATACTCAAAACAATATTATCGTATAGAAATCGCATTCTGTTCACTATTTTCTTACATGGAATAAAATTTATGCTTTGCTCCAATAACATTTTTGTTTTTATTACTAATTTTCTTTCTTTATTCGTTGTTGTTGTAGCGCTTCAAGGATAATGATATTGAAGTTAAGCGAAAAGATGGCATTATATTATTGCGCGAGCTTTCGGCTGAGGTAAAAAACTTTATGGATTTCAAACGTAACGCTGTGATGGTAAGCAAAATTTTATTATAATTTACTTTACACAGTTGATAATTGAAAACGTCAAAGCAAAACCATATCGCGTATAATTGACGTTAAAGCTATCCTGAAAACTTACGACATATTTAATTTACACGAATCTTCTCGAATTTAAAGAACCGCCACAATATATACAATATATTTTTTTATTGCATGGCAATCCTGCCAGGTCCTGTCCCCATTCATATTACAATATCCAATTTTCGATAAACCCTTCATTTTAACAACTGATGCATAAAATTACGCCTTAGGAGCAGTACTATCCCAAGAAGTAATAGGTCAAGACTTACTTATCGCATATGCAAGCAAGTACCTAAATAAACATGAAAAAAACAAACAAATTATAGAAAAAGAACTACTCGCAATCCACTTTGGAATAACACATTTCAGACCCTACTTATTCGGCAAAAAATTCCCAGTGATAACTGATCACCATTAGTATCACTATTCTCCTACAAAAACTCCACCTCAAACCTAACCAGAATAAGGATAGAATTATCGGACTACGATTTCAACATAATTTGTAAAAAAGGTTCAAGCAACACTAACGCTGACGCCTTATCAAGGATAAACATAAATTCTGATATATTAAAAGAGATGATTCCAATATCCAGAGAAGAAGACCAAGCACGAATAAAAAAGACGTTAGTCATAACCAGAAGCGAAAGAAAACACACACAATGAACAATTAAAAATGTGACAATGCACGTCAATAATTGACATTAAGAACACAAGAAAGTTAGAATTTAAATTCGAAAGCAGTATAAAACATATTATAATTGAATATGTTAAAGAATTAAACTGCACACGTGTGAGATGCAATGAGTATCCAGACTATTTCGATGCGCTCTTGGAAGAATTGACATCAAAACTAAACAAGTTAAATTTCTGAGAAAGTGCATTAAATCTACAAGATGATATAATTAAACACATATCCAAAGAGATATTAAAAGAAAAATTCAACAATATTAAAAGGAACCGCATAAATCTACTATTATATAAAGAAAGACAAAAAATATATGATGATAAAGAAAAGTGCAAATTAAGAGAAAAATATCACACTTGACCACACTCAGGACATTTCGGAGTAAGAAAAGCATTTCAAAAACTAAGCCAAAAATACATCTGGTGTAATGCTTCCTTCCTCAAGTTGTAAGGAAGCGTTTTGCTTCCTTACTGATAACAAGTCCGTCCGCACAAATGTCTACCCGTAGACCCCAAGCAATCAGTCTGGTTTGTCCCTTACATGGCTTTTTGATAATCAGCAGGAGAAAGAGAGAGAGAAAAGAAAATATACCTAGCTAGGAAAGATATACACATGTATGAAACGTATACAAATGTATAAACTCTATAAAATGTATACAAATGTATGAAAAGTATACAAGTATAAAATTTATAAAACGTGTAAAGGTACATATAGTAGATCCTATAAACAATATGCATGAATTTTTCTCTAAGGAAGCATTGTACAGACAGATTGTAAAGTCATAGCGAGACTAGCATTCACACAGCTAACCGTTAGCAAATCATAAGATTCGGTACCTGGGTTAGCGTTTTACAGAATCATACCGAGTAGCGGTAACAATAAAACAAATGTAAGGATAGGCATACAAGCTAACACTTCGACAAGATCATACGTGTCAATACTTAAGATAGTATTAGTAAATGCAGGCAAACATGTTCGATCAGACCTAAGTTAGTATACGTAGGAACAGATACATAAGAACAACATTTTACCTAGTGTAAAATTCCTCAGAAATAAATAAATAGAAACGTAAGAACATAACCTTAGGTCCAAGTTTTTTTAATACAAATTCCAAAACGTGCCGAACATAGAGGGAAATTGCCAAATCGAAAAAAGGCGCAGGAGAATGTCTCAAACCACTTATTTACTCATTGAGTTTACTCTCTTAGTTGCAACCAAGAAGATGATAAATCCTGAAATCACCATCTCCCCTTTGAATTTAAAATTTTCTAATCCCGAGACTGTGACACGCATCACAGACAATATTCCTTCCGATCACGAAACGATCACTGATTCCACCATTTGCTCTAAGTTGTTTTAAATCTCCGATCGTATTCAACAATTTCAGCACATGAAGCCGTTCTCTAAATCAAATTCTATTATTAACTCCGCCTTGCGTTTATCTCGCGACTTTCACAAGAGTGTTCTTAAACCTTCGAGCCTTCGGGCTCGTACTCCTATTCTCTCTCAATCAATAATGAAAATAGCTCAACTTAACTGCTCCGGCATCCGTAACAAATTAAAACGGCTTGAAGAATACCTTTTCTTAAGCCTCATGATTCTTTTTCTATTAATAATTATAACATAGATATTAGCATCCTTTTTCCAACTCCTCTCATGGTGGTGCTGTGGCGATCCTTTTATCTAGCAAGCTTTCATTCTCTTACAATTTTCCAAATTTTGTCCAATACCATGCGTAACTATCCAAATCAATGATCCTTCGGGTTGTTTCTTTGATAGATTCTCAAAGTCTTTCACTGATGTTCTGAACCGAAGGTCTTCTAAAAAATCCTACCCTCAACGCAAGCAATCTAGTTAGCCCAAGCTTAGACTCGCTGTAAATAAATGTAAAAGATCTAGTTCTAGGATAAATTTCGCATTTTTGGCCGATATTAGAAAGGTACATACTTATACCCTCAGATTAGTAAGACGTAAAGGTTGGAATTTTGTAACAATGTCAACAGTGACATGTCAGTCTCAGATCAGATCACTTTCTCTCGTTGTTCCATCCCCTCGCAACTCTTTAACGTGTTCTGTGACAATCTTGCTGGACTTTCTGGACATTCTCCCCTCTGCTTCACTCGATTAAGAGCGTGATAATTTTTTCTTAATCGACATATATCTCTCTGAGCTCAATAAAGCCATTAATCTCTCAAAAGCTCCGTGATGCTTAGATGGTATCCGTAACAATTGTAAGAAAATGAGTAGACGATGTTTTTTTTTTTCTTTTTTTGAAAAAGAAAAAATAAAACTTTGCGCAGTTCTGATTTGAGTTTGTAGTCATTAGTCAATTTTTTTTTTGGAATTTAAAAAGAAGGATGTAAAAAAATATAGAAAAACTTGTAAGAGTTCCTTATTTTATTTATGAAAAGAATATTGACTTTAACGCTTTACAAGATTATTAAAACCTCAGCGAATGCATTAATTCGCATCGTATTAACATTTCGGTTAACGGTTTTGAAAACACATTGCAACGAATTAGGAATGTAATGAAATTAATCGTTAAACAATTAATGCATTTATAGAATTCATAAGTAAAGAAGTTCTGAGCGGTGATTCCTATTACAATTGTTTCGAGTTTTGTTCAAACATTTTTCCTGACCAAAATCCACGCCATAACCGACGTAAGCCGTATAAATATAAAAGTCAAAGCCGGTGTGTTTGTAGCTTCTTAGTGAGCCTTAAATCAGCATCCAATTGGTTTTGTGTACGTTCAACTTTTTTTTCGCCATTTTCTACCCGTTTTAGCGTTACGAAAACCATCTACATCAAATTTAGCAGCCCTTACTATATCTAATTTGATAATTAAACGTTTGCAGAGGCATCGTAGTTCCGAAACCCATGATGAGAGTTTAAAAACTCAACAAAGCAGCGGTGATATTTATTTACCTATACATCTTGAACAGAGCTATTTAAGTGTTTAATTTTATTTATTCAAACAAATTATAAAAATTCTTATTTAATTAAAAACACAAATGTACATTCGGCGAGTTTTTAAGTGGGTAAGCTAAATGTTATTGTTAATTAAATAAGTTATTTTGGCAATAACTTAATTGGTATTAATTTATAAATCATTTTATTTAACATAATCATTAGTTATATGTTTTGTTTTGTTATCTATTATTCGTATTGTTTATTTTAATTATTAACATGTTTTCTAACTAATTAGCTTTGAATGGCTGGCGAAGTAAGTTTACTCATTACACTACACTTTCACTTACAACACATAAAAATTATAAAAATTCTGTTAGGCAAATTTCTCTTATGAACGCCCAATTTCGGCGAACTAATCACGTTTCGTTAAGAGTATGCTATACAATCACCCTCTCCCTGGTACGACTTCCAAATTTTCACTTTAATAAAATCAAATAACTCGCCAGTTAATCTTAATTCCTACAGTTGTATTGCCTTAGTTTCCACCCTTAGGAAAATTTTTGTTATACTCACTTCTAGAATGGCATCTCGAGTCCAATCACATCCTCAGCAATCTTTAATTTGGTTTTAGAAGTTACAGATCTGGCTGAGACACATTTACAATAAATTCAGCCTTTGCTGGGAACCATATTCTCATTGTATACTTTCTGAACATAACCTTAGCATTTGCTGCTATGAATTGCAATATCGTAAAATCTCTCCTTCTCTCTTTGAATCTCCCTACAAAATTCTGTAATTTGATATATAACCTCTTTCTCTATAAAAAAATGTGAATTAATAATGATGATAATGTTTTACAAAGGAGATCTTTTACAGGTGCTCCTCAGAGAGAAGATCTAATTTATAATGTTACGAAATTCGCTTTTCTATTATAGGAGTCGTACCAATAGATCGTGGATATTCTTTTTTGAAGAATACACTTTATATTATTATTATTATAATTTTAGACTAATGAAATAAATTCTTAGACTAAAAAAAAATTGAGCACTAGCAGCACAAGCCATCGGCTCTAATATAAATAAATGTACATTAGATAATGAGCTTAGTACTATTAATAAAGTAATATATAGAATTAATATTCGGTTCTGAAGCTGATTTTAGAGAGAGAATGTCGCAGAGAATGTGGTTTATAGTGAGAGTTTGTCCACAACTGCAGATTGGGGAGGAAGACTTCTTCAAGATCCATTGGTGAGTTGCACTTGTATGACCAAGGCGAACTCTCGAAAATGTTTGGATCTTGGTTTTCTCAATATTTGTTTCACATAAACGTGGAGTTAATTGATGGTTAATGGAAGAGTAGTGTTGATGATGGTATCGTAAATTTCCTTCTTCAATTTTCTCTTTAACTTTTCTTCCAATGTATCTTTGAAGATCCAACTTTTCCATGACATCATCCATAATTAGAGGAGCAGAAGCAGCATGTTTTGCCGCTCGATCAGCCTGCTCATTTCCCAATAAACCGATGTGACTTGGTACCCAAAGCGTTTTTATTTTTTCTCCGGTGCTGTAATTATATTCCTTAATTTGTTGATGATGCGCCATCTCGAAGTTGAAGGACTCCGTATAGCTTTTAATACAAACAAACTGTAATAGTGACTGTTTTGAGTTCGTCTTTATGAGAAAGGTACGCAGAGTGAAGGATAGCTCTGGCTTCAGTTGTGTAAGTTGAAGCACTTTCGTGAAATATATGATTGAAAAGAAGCTGTCCTGAAGTATCTACCACGGCACAAGCAGGTGGCAGACAAGAAGATTTTGAGCCATCTGTGTATAAAAGATTCAAATTGTTGCTTCAGCTATTGTTCAGCTGTTAGATTCTTGAAGTACGAGGAAAAAATTATAGTGTTCTTGCTGAGAAAATCATTGGGAAGGTGGGATATAGAGCGAAAGCACTGTAAATTTTATGTTTAAGATTATTTGTATCGCTACGGCTTGTATCTATATGCTTAAATTTACGCGTTTGTGAGGTACATTTGATTTCGTAAAAACACCAACTTCTTGTTTGGAATATGATATTTGATTAGCATTCCAGTATATGAATTGGGCGGAATAGGATTAAAAGAACTTCTACAATGGGTCTCTTGAAGGGATATAAAGGTTAGATTAAAATCACTTATGAGTGTACGGAGTTCATCAAAATTATTAATAAGTCCCTTAATTGGACTTTCATTTTAGAATTTTAAAAACTTTATTTAATTGTAGTGACGTGGAAACGGAGTGATAGGAGGGCCAAGTTGACATGTTAGCGTTTCCATCGAAAATGTCGCTATAGGAATTTTGCGTGAATAATTTGTTCTTAACAACAGAATAATCAGTACTTAGGTGGTTGCGCAGTGCAACGCGTGGGCGCACGCGAATAATTTGAAATCGAAGGTTGATTAAGGGAAGAAAGATTGCATTCGTTACAACTTGTAGCTGGTGATTCTGCGAAATTTAGTTTATTAGGCTTTAAGATACGTGTTCTTTTCTTAATTTTTTCAATATTTGCCGTTGCTTTGATTTTTTCAATATTATCTTTGGCGGGTGACGGATTTAGTTCCGCAATACAGTTTTTGGCTGATGATAAAGCATGTTTTTCATTGGAAGTAGTTGAAGTTAAAGGCTTATTAGGCTCGAATTGCGAGGTGGTAGCAGCGTAGGTATTGCTTTTATTAACTCTTTGGGTTCCAGTTGGATTTATTCCCCGGTAGCGTAGGTATTACTTTTACTAACACTTTGGGTTCCAGTTGGATTTTTCCCCGTGCTATAGAAATTTTCTGTTTTGATTTTGAGAATTTCACGCATTTGTATAAAACGTGGGCATTATTTGTCTAAAGCCAAGTGATGATCATTGCAGAAACTACGGGTGCAGCTTTCAGCATGTGAAGGAAGACCATAGTTAGCAGAAAATGGCGCACTGTTGCACCTTTTTGCCGAATGAAATAGGAATAGAATGTAGATTTCCACTTTACACGTCTACCAAGCCACATAAACTGTTTGCAGTAAGCGATCAAAGGTCATAATTATTCTTCCTGTAGGAGAGCGAGTTTTCCCGACGTCATTTAATTTAGTAAATGTGTAAACTTCAGTCACTCCTTGATTACCCTTTTCGCGAACTTTTTCGTCTTCCGGCACATGGTTTAAGCATAAATTACGCCTCTAACTGAGTTAAATTTTTCATGTAGTTTATCGAAAATTTCACATAAATTTGCTAATGACTTCGACTTTATGAGGCTTTTCGTTGCGCGCGGGTTCCCAGCAAGGACAAGTAAATTACCATCGCGTAGAATCGCGATAGAGTCTAGGGCTTTTTTATAGTAAAAGGACTGATTTGTGAAATTGTGCTAGAATCAGTTGAAGAAATAATAACATATTTTGTCAATAGGAGTGATGTTACTGATTGGCAACACCGGAAAGTTAGAATTTTCAATTTTTTTCTCTGCGGGGTTCGTCCGTTAATAGATGAAACCTTGAAACCAGAGCCATTATGCCTTATTGTTTTCTATTATTTAGTAATTTGGGAGGAAAACCACTCACTGGTAAAAGATTGGGAACTACTAACGAAAAATGTTAATTGTTCTTAATTTTTTTATTTTTCTTTTTCTGTTTTCTTTTTGTTTTTTTTTATTATATATAGAGGAAACAAAAGCACATACGGTGTCCGTGATAGCCAGTTTGGCAAAAACAGTGAAAAGACACGAGCTAAATACGCAAAAACACCGAAACAATCAAAAACCGCAGACGAAAAGAAAACATGCACTACTCAGAACACAAGTCGACTACGAATGATGTTTTATAATTATAAAAAAATGAATGGAACACAATTTATTTTTCAGTTCAATAATATAAACGCTTATATAGCCAAATTTCATACTCACTATTCTTAAGTTGCAGGGGAAGAAACAGTGTATGGTGCGTAGATTTTTCACCGTAAAAATGGAAATAGATGATCACGCTCACCACACTATATAAAGTATTAAAATTGTGTTTTATTTTTTAAGTAGAAAGCTGATAGTTTGATTAATATATAAAAAAAGTGAAGAAAATATTAAATCGATAAAAATCATTATTTGCAGTATTATTTCTTTATGGAAGGGCATATATATATTTATAAATATATATTTTAAAATAGACTACATACTCAAAATTACTTTACATTCTTTCGGTTGCATTCTCCTCCTGTCGGCGGTAGATATTAACGTCGCCTAAGATTATAATATTTTGGATTTCTTTATTACTCTGTACTGTGGTATTTATGGTCCCAATCAATCAATCAATTTCTTGAAATTGTTTTTTCACAGTAATTGGAGTTACGGAGTTACGCTTGGATCCTTTGTACACCCATTATTTAAATCAGGTTTGAATAAGCATAAGAATAATAAGCAAAATAAATTATATAAAAAGTTGTTTTATTTTAATGACGATAAAATTTATTCCGGTCAATTTCTCAATGACTATGCACAAAGGCCCCAAGATTTCGCGTATTAAACGTCCACCAAACTAAGTTAAAATTACCATTCCCATGTCAATCAAACTGTTATTTCACTACATCGCGTTATCCGCGATCATTTTACTTTCTAGGTGCTCTTATTTGACATGTATATTGACTAAATTGTTAAGAAAAAATTGAGCACTTAAAAGTTAAATTATTGCAATTAGGTGTTCACTTAATAACAAATCCTTCGCTCGGTAGCCATTAGATGAAAATATGTTGACCAGCCCACTTCACATATATTACACATCGACAGGACTTTAACTACATTCGCCAGTGCAGTCTCTTTTGCTGTGGTTTAGTATCTATAATCTACTGTGTGTTCCTCGAAGCTGCTTTTTTATTATGCTTAGAATGGCTCAAATTACTTTTTGTCAAGTTTTGCTTTGTTTTTCCCTTATTGTTTGCTTGTGCTTACAGTTATTCCCTTGGCTCTTCGCTTTCTAGCACAGCCATTCTTTTCTTTCATAATAAAAGCCGCTTGCGTGAGAGTATCCTTTCTATTCAACTTTAAGCCTTGCTCCTTTGCGCTATTGTCTCAGTATGAAGACGTATCTGCTTTGAATTGAGCATATTTGGTAAAGGAATGGTTCAAACATGTTTACTAGATGATTACGTAGACTGGAAGATTAACGATACGTGAAAAAAATTGGTTTCGCTCTCTTGGTTGCTGAGGTGAATATCTTCAAAATCCACTTTTTTGTGTTGCAGCTTCAAGTGTAAGCTGATTTCTAGCGTGGTTTAGAAAGAAAAACGTAGACATTTTTGAGCGTGTAGAGCTTCAATATAATTTCATAGTTTGTATTGTTAGTAAATTATTAACTAAAATTTTATCTCCCGGCAAAATATTAGAACAAATTTTGCTTGTCTTTTAATCAGCTTGCCTCATTATTTTTGTTTTTTCAACGAAAGGCAGAAAATATTAAACAATCTGTAAGCATTGCTTTACTTTCGCATTTCAAGCTATGTATATGAGTGACAGTGTGTGCATGACTACGTTTCTGCTCTCAATACCAGTGCAATTTGGAAGCTGGAATACTATGGCGATGTTAACTGAATTGTGAAAGCTTGACAATCACAAAGCGGTAATGAAAGTAACACATATTAAATCTATGGCCAACAGTGTGTTTACGATGATAGTCGCAGAGCTAATCGATCTGACTTGTAGATGCGAAAAAATTACTATAGTCGAAAGTTTGAAGACCATGCGTTCTTTACAACTTGTTTCCTTGCTATTTTTAGCGAACGTTCTCAACGAATTTTTACACACGGACAAAATTGGTTAATCATTACGTGATGCAATCTTTGCATTTGAGAGATAAGATTCGATCAAATGGTAAACTCAGCCTAGATTCTAAAAATAAAGCCCAACGACCTTTGAATCGATTTGTAATCATGTAAGAGGTATGGTTCATTAGACAAAGGCTAAGTTTTGCTACTGGTACATTTTCGAAAACGAAAAGAAATAAACGGTAAATATTTTGTCAATTTTTATTACAGTTTTGGAGTGAAAAACTCAAAAAAATGAACGTGTTCCATCAAAAAAGACATTATTTGTTTTGCTCCTGCGTGAGCGAAAATACACGAGCTGAAGCTCGAAGTGTTTCCTTGCGTACGGTAAAGATCGGCAGAATTAATTCCCTCGAAATAATTTCATTTTTCAAAAATTTTAAATATGGTTTAACAATAAAAACTGTATAAAATAAAGAAACGGTTTGCTGAAGTTAATGGCTGTTTTGAAAACTGTTCTTACTCCAAACAAGGCATGACCCCAAAATCGATCCAATCCAATTCATTTTTTATCGTAACGTCCTTGGAGCTATGTCAGTGTTGAATTTAATAACACCGTTCCTATTTGTTCGCCAAGTTTTCATTTTGAGTACTGTGAAATATAAGGTCTATTTTTTTTATCGTAAGTCCAATAATTTTTACGTTCACTGACATATCGAAAATTTTCATTCAGTTTATATAAATTATAAACACATAATTAAATACTCTGGTTACCGTCTTGGTTTTTGTTTCTTTTTTATTTTTTTGTTGTCTTCATCTTCACTTTTCTTTTATTCTCCTTCAGATTTAGATGTTTAAGAACATTTTGTCTTATTTTTACTTTATTGTTGCGGCTATTGTAGACTTCAAGATACTTTACGTCAAATATTTCTAGTTATTTTTTTCAAAACCATCCATCAATACCGTTGCAAATTCGACAGCCACAAATTCTGCCACTTGTTTTGATTCTGCACCTAGCTTAAGGTCCGTGTTTTAGCTTAAATGTATAGTATATTTCTATATTTGGTATTTTATAATAGGATCATTTGGACCATCCTAATTTAGTTATGTATGTTATAAAATCCGCTTTTCTAAGATACAGCCCGTATCACTGAACCGTGGATATTTTTTTCGAGAGAAGTACACTTCAAAGTTCTTTTATTCACAAATATATTCCTTAAAATGTAGCATTATTCACAATTTATTTTTAGCAATACTTTCGACTGCTCAACTCAAAATTCTTTTTCTGCTAACTCTCCCTTCCACAAATATTCTATTTATATGCATTTTTTACCATCATATTACTAGCACCTGATTTTATAGTTTTCACTGCTTTTCTGGTGCTCGTTTTCCTCGGCCGGCAGCAGCATAATGCGCTTGCGAGAGTGCACTTGGTTTTTCCCTGTCTGTTTTTCCACTAATCGTTTTCAACGGCCGGCAGCTGCATTTTTAGGGAATTCATTACTTAATTAGCTTGAATGAACTGGATTTGGGATTTCCGTAATATGTAGATTTTATTATATCTTTCTAATACTTAAGTTAGATATTTAGATATTTATGTTTCAATATTTTACGCGATTACAAATGCGTACACGATATTGAACAATACCGTGCCACCGTAGTGGTGCGAATACCGTATTAGAGATAGGACAGCTGCGTTTCTCCAATGTGCTTAAATTACCGACTAGCAAAGCTGATCAGACGGGACGAAAATCTTGAGAAGAAGAAGATAACTTGCTTTCCTCCGGTCTTCTGAATCGAATCCCCGACGAAGAACCAGCACCGTTCGTATCAGAGAAATTCATTTAATCCGCTGGGATCAAACACTACAGGTGCCGAACAATGTACATTCTGAAAGGCGACCGTCTGTTCCATTCGATGACTATTGATGTTAGGTCATTAGGTTATGTAGATATTTTTAATTCTTAATTCATAGCCGCTAAGTTTTTGATAAGTAATTACACGTTTTTCTTTCGCACTGTAGCGATATAAGAAGTTGAATAAAAGGGATTCGAATCGTAACCTCATGGGAAATTCGGATTTTTCTTTCACTCAGGCGAAGGACATAAATAAAAGGAGGTGAGAACGCCTGTGTATCCCGCTGAGGCTATCCCAGCGTATTAATTCGGATGGAAATTTTCCTAAACATATAGGAAAAATACACATCTTTACAGCATATAGGTGGTGTGTAAAAATTTTTATATCTGTTTGCGTACAATTCCATGCGCTCCATTGTAATCAACGACTTGCTTGACTGGACTGGAAATTTTCGTTGATGAAGTGTCTCCCTTTGGTTGTGGTATTTACGCTACCAACATATTTTCTTATATGGTTTACACGTGCATGTCAATGTTGCCGTTACAATGGGGACACTCTAACCATTATAACCATATTAATTTCTTAGTTCATTCATACCTACGCACACACATCTATTTGTATAAATTACCTTTCCATAATATATCATTACAAAACGCATTACCTTTTATTATCAATTTTCTTTGATCTCGAAAGTGAAAATAATGGAAATACATATTTGCTTGCAAATTGCTGATGCTTGACAATTTAAACCATCATCATGCAAAATTATGTTCCTATTAAGCGACAATGAATATTTTCATTCTCTGCTCTAGCTGAAATAAATGACAAAAAAGCGTCGTCTAAAATGGGAAAAAAACCTGTAGCTTTTGTTTTTGTATTCATCTGTTTCGCAAAATCGACTGAATACAAAAGCGAAAGTTAACTTCCATGTACCCATGAGCCTAGAATTTTCACCCTGTCTTGGACCACCAACTATTCTTTTTTCTTTAGTTCTTCCTTTAGTTTGGGCATGTTTACCTAAGATGGGTGAGCGTAACTACATTATAAAAGGTATGCATTTTATCGTATTTAACAATTACCTAATATTGCGTTTAATATGTTCCTTATCTATTAGCCCTAGCAGCGATGTTTAAATGAAAATTCGAATTTTGAGAATAAATAAAATTACAAGTACGACGAGTGGAAACACTAGCTATTCCACTTCGCCAAGCTCTACTGTGCTTAAGTGATAGACTTCTTGAAGGACTTTTCCTTGATGAAATTGTAATTTTGAAAAACCAAAAGAGTGGTAAATCGAGGAAGAAAAGCAACAGAAGCAGTCACAATAAACGTCCACCAAAAACCAATATTTTTTGGTCATAATTCCATAAACCTTTAAATATATTTATGATAAATAAATATATAAAACACTAGATGAACTTCTATAGAGCTTTCATTTTAATCGTAACATTTTTGTTTACTTTAAAGATATCTTTTCAATTTTTAGTCCTGAACTAGTATAGAACTAGGATTCATTGGCTATCGTGAATCAAATTTCAAAAAAAAGTCAATTTGTTTAACCTGCGGTTAGATTCGTGCAGGGATCTCTCGGGCTTTTGGTGTTGCATTGCAATCAGTACGTATAAGGAAAAGTTCAGTCGCAAAAAAGTTTCTTAAAATAACGTCCAACAATTCTCGCTACTGATACGTATACGTTGGCTCTAAAGGCAAATACATATTATTTTTAGAAAGTGCCAACCCTTAGGTAGGGAGATTACGTCCGTGAATAAAGTCAAATTTATTTACATGGGAGTTATTGATGGATTAAGTAACATAATTATTATTATTATTATTTTAATTTTAGACTAATGAAATGAATTCTTAGACTAAAAAAAAGACATTGAGCACTAGCAACACAGGCTATCGGCTCTAATTTAAATAAATGGATATTAGATAGTGAACTTAGCAGTATTAAAAAAGTAATATATTGAATTGATATTCTGTTCTGAAGCTGATTGTAGAATGTTCAAAGGGTTAATCGTTCCAAATGCAATACTTCTAGCCGAGGAAAAGTTGAAGCAATCGCAGAGAATGTGCTTTATAGTAAGAGTTTGTCCACAACAGCAGATTGGGGAAGAAGACTTCTTCAGGATCCATTGGTGAGTTGCAATTGTATGACCAAGGCGAATTCTCGAGAAGGTTTGGATCTTGGTTTTCTCAACGTTTGTTGGATATAAAGGTGGAGTTAATTGAGGGTTAATATAAGTAACATAACTTTTAAATTCGTTTTCTATTTTGATTAATTATCTTCATAAATTTAAACGACATTTTTTTTTTTGGACACATTCTCTCAAACATTGACATGTATTTATTACTTATACGTGTATAAATAAATCTGTTCTTAAAAACAGACCTCACATGTAAATTAATACTGGAAAAGAATACTTATTTCGAACTTAATATTGGAAAGAATGCGGAGGAACATGGATAACGTGTGTTTATTTTTATTTATATATAGGATGATTACAACAGTTTTAGAAATTTATGACATTTTATAAAAGTTCTATTGACATGACATTAAACAAAATAATATTTTCTTATTTACATGAAAAACAGCAAAAACCAATCTAAAATATGACTAAAATATCGTCGTGTTTGCAAGTACGTGTGAAGCAAAAAAAAAAAAAAAAATAGAAAAATTACTTCACAAAAACAGTTATTATTGTTAGAAACTACTTATTGTCGTTCCACGCTTGCAAAAGTGTATTTTAGTTAATTTTTACTTCCTGTAAAAGCATTTTCAGTGCTGAAAGTGTATATGAGTCCATCTTCTAAGACAAGATGAACAAAAACAGATGAATAAATGGCTTCAAAATTAGAAAACCATAAATTGTGTTATCAAAAACGGCCGCTAACTGGATTGCATAAAAACCGATGTGAAGAAAAACGGGAACCACATATATAAAAACTAAAAAAAGGAAAATTGCATGGATTTTGAGGAAAAACAATCACTTGCACAAAAATATATGTATGCTAGCTTGCACACTTGCAAACATTGTGACATAATTACTTTTGAGTATTCAAAGAAAGTTATTACAAAATGGAAGACAAGACTTCCCTTTCCTTTTTCTAAGGAAAAGTGTTAAACAAAACGGCTGCGAGTGCTGGGTCTGAAAAAGGCTACAAAACTATGTATAACGACCCCAATGTCACTGTAGAAATCTACATATTTGATTAGTAAACAACTAAAAGATATGTTATGATGTGTAACAACTACATTCCCTATTGCAGAAGATATTGTTGCATATGTATGCAACCGAATTTATATAAATGCTTGCAAAACAAAAAGCATGTAAAAAAATTATATTTGGCTACGACCGAAATTTTTACATCCAGCTCTGTTATGCGAAAAAAGACTCAGGAATAAGAAAAAAGGTCTGCTCTCATACTCTAGAATGACGGAAAAGGTGGAAATTTACGTCGTGTATCAGAAGCAGATATCTCCATTTTTTCGACCAAGAGTACGTTTACCGCAGTAATTAGCAGAGAGATGAGCTGATGGATTGACAGACATCTAGAACGATTCAGATTTGATGTTAATCCATAACATGTAGACTTTATATGGCCTCTGAAGCTTCTGACTGAATACTGGAAATGTTTTAATAGAAGGATGTAAATTTCTTTCTCTATAATATTGAGCAAAGATTTTTCTGGTTGTATCTGATGTAGTTCATAAAACATAAATCTCATTTTTTTCTACATTTAAAACGTAGGTGGTGCCTGGTTATATTGTACTGTGGACATATCCTGTGATTGTTTTGGCCCAATTTCAATCCCAACCAGCCTGTAAGAAAAATGTTTCTCTCCGATTAAAAAAAGAATTTGGCTACCAAGAGTATGTTTACCAGAGGTAGACAAACAGATAAGCCGTTAGTCAGACAGACATTCCTAAGTCGGTGTATAATTTGATGCTGATCTAGGACACATACCCTGAACTATCCTTCTGGGTCAAGCAAAGATTTTGACAAAACGGATATACCCTTCATCTTTCGGTGATGAATATAAAAAAAGCATGTGAGAAATTATATTCGTGTTTGAACGAATCTTTTGTACGCAGATGCACATGCCAAGATTTATTCCGAATTTACTGCCGGTTAAAAAAATATACACTCTGTAAGACCTTTAAACCTTTCTTCTTTGTTGTTCACACGCTTTGGCAAAATGGATGTATATCCATCCTACAGTAATGCGTAAAAAAAGGGAAAGACTTCTAGGCACACTTGCACAACAAGCAACTATTTCCCAAATGAGCGCAGCAAAAAAAAAAAAAAGAAAGCAACTCAAGAACACCAGAAATGTTGTCTAACTCACTGAATGTTTAGTAATTAATCCATTAGTCTGGCTGTCTGCCTGTCTTCTTATCCAGCAAATGTTTTAAAGAGTGCAATAAAGATTTTAAGAAAGGATCATTTGATATAAGATGGAAAAGTTTCGTCATATTTCGTTCTTTCACACACATGTATGCATATGTATTTATTTGCCTTTGTTTAATGTTGTCGTAAAAACAAGTCAGTACTGTATATATATTTTATAAATGTAACCCGGGTAATATATAGAAATTTAAAACATAATCTAAGCAAGAAGATGTAATACAAAATTGCAAATTTAGCAGCCGCATAAGTCAACAAATAACATGTCGTAAACACCGTTGACACTGTAGTGCAAACACCACATATGCACAAGCATTCGCACCCACACTCATTTAAGATACCGCGCCTATCTTGCTAAGACTATACATTAACAAGAAAAGAAAAGAGGAAGGCAGAAGGAGATATATATATATATATATATCCTAGATGTAAACCTATCTATTTACATAATGCATCTTAACGCTAATGTAAATTAATTTTTATGCTTAAATTTTTAATGTTCCTCAAAAATTGTTAATAAATATCAGAGGCGCAACGTTCTTGGGCGGTATGAATAGAATCAATGTAGTCACGGTCATGTGTTCAATTGTTTATTGAAAATTACGAACATCGTCTCAAGCGCTTAGTTAAAACTTTGTTTTAAATATACTTTTCTTCCTATACCTTCAGATTAGCTTGTGATATATTCAGTCCCACGGCGTACAGAAATTGCTAAAATTTAGTAAAACAACAATGATTTTATTCTAATGATGAAACTGCCCAAATGTAGAATGTTTCAATGTCTACATAAAAAATTTTTGGCTGAGAACGACAGTTATAAGAATAAGGTGAAAGTATTAGGGAATGGTGCTGAAATTAGGTAACTCCATTTGAATACGGTTGCACAAGTATTCTAACAGAAAAGTGGAGATGCCCAAAGGGTGTTACAGCCAAATCGTCGGTTAATTCATATCGCATTATACGGAGTCCATGGTACGGAAACTCTGAAGTAATTCAATTCAGAAAAAGCATTCTGTACAAACCGCGCTGAAGTAAACATAGAATTAAGACAAACCAAATTATACAACATAGCAACGATGTTATTACACGTAGAATCAACGCAGATTGAATGAATTCGTACTGCGTTATGTGGAATCTCAGATATAAGTAATAAGAAGATAAGTGAAAAGGAAACAGCACTTCATTGTTCGCTCATTTTTACGGAACTCCAACGAATTGGGTGAATAGAATAGATCAGAGAAATACTCAACCGGATTCTTCGGCTCCTAAACACCCAAAGTGGTTAAAATCTTCTAAAGACGTCATAGCATCAATTTTGTGCGATGGGGAAGAAATTTATTTCTCGATTACCTGCGAACTACTAATACATTAAGAAGGTTACAGTCTTGAGTTTTTCGTCCAACTGGATCAAAAAAATAATAACGAGAAAAGCCCCAGTTCGCAGAAAAAAAGGCATCCTTTATAGTATATAATATATTAGTTTGGGGAAAAAGAAATCCATTATTTTTTCAGTAGATGGCTGCACTGATAAATTTCTCGTAAAGTATCGATCAAACAATTTCCGATACTGCACATTTACATACTGTACATTTCGCAGTAAAAAAAATTCTTTTGCTGTTTTTTGTTTGGTGTATTCAGTTGTGAGTTACAGCGTGTTAAAAATGGAAGTGAACAAAGAGAAAATTCGGTACATTTTACAGTTTTTCTTTGACAAAGGCGAAAATGCAAGCCAGGCGGCTAAAATTGTGAATGGTGTTTATGGTTCCGATACTGTAACAGCCAATTATACGCAATTTTGGTTTCGTAGATTCCGTTCAGGAATTTTTGATGTTAAAGATGCCCCTCGCACAGGTAGGCCGGTCGTCGAAAATGTCGATAAAATCGGAGAAATGATTGAAGTTGACCGGCATGTTAGCAGTCGTACCATCACCCAGGAGCTAAAAATCGACAATAAAACAGTTTTAAACCATTTACACACAGCTGGATTCAAAAAGAAGTTCGATGTTTGGGTGCCACACCAATTAACCAAAAAAAAACATGATGGATCGATTTTCCATCTGCGAAGCCTTGGCCAAACGGAATGAGATAGACCCATTTCTTAAACGGATGGTGACTGGAGATGAGAAATGGATCACATACGATAACCCTGTGCGAAAACGATCGTGGTCAAAGAGCGGTGAAGCACCTCAAACGGTGGTCAAACCAGGACTAACGGCCAGGAAGGTTTTGCTATGCGTTTGGTGTGACTGGAAGGGGATTTTTTATTACCAGTTGCTTCCATATGGCCAAACGCTAAATTCTGATCTCTACTGTCAACAACTGGACCGTTTGAAGATAGCGATTGTCCAGAAACGGGAGCTTGGTTGGGAAGTTTTAATGCATCCGCCATACAGTCCGGACTTGGCATCAAGCGATTATCATCTTTTTCTTGTATTGCAAAATTTCTTTAATGATAAAAAATCGGAATCTAGGGAGGATTGTGAAAATCGACTAATAGAGTTTTTTGCAAATAGAGAGCAGGACTTCTATGAGAGAGGCATTTTGAAGTTACCTTTAAAATGGCAACAAATCATACAACAAAACGGTGCATATTTGACCCAAATCGGACAATCCGAAGCATGTTAAATAAAGTCCTGAAGTTCATATAAAAATAATGGATTTCTTTTTCCCCAAACTAATATATAATATAATAGCTCACAATGGTTTTTTGGCAAGGACAAACTTGAAAAAATTAATATACGAAATGTTCGAAATGTTATTCGGCCTAGCTTGCTCTCATTTTCATTTGTTACCAAACCTTAAAAGTAAATGTTTTTCAATAAACGATGAACAGTATTTTTACCACTTTTCGGATGATTAGTTGAGAGAGTAATGAAATTGGTGAATTTTACAAACAGTCGAAATATAAAAGTAAGTTCAATCAAATCGTTATATTTTTTCATTGTATTGTAACTTTTTGAAGCCAACAAGACTTATATATTCTTGGTCACCTTAAAACTCGGCGCCAATTGTGCAAGTCCGTTCAGCGTTGATTGCAGTTAGAACGGCACAACAATAAAACAAAAAGAAACCATAAGTTATTTTCTTTTCCTGTACATTATGTACAAGGCTCAATTAATTTGCTCTTGCGCCCACCTTTCATAAAATGTATCCACACGTATACATACGTCTATTTAGTATAATGGGAGTATCGACCGTAACCACCCATAATTTTCCTGTTTGTTTTTATTCATGAAATAAAAATATACGTTTAACTTGACAATAAAAGTTTATAGCATATAAATAGATTCACTTGAATATATTATTGTGTATATAAAAGATCTCTATAAGATTTCAACGGTATGAACTTTTTGTAGTTTAACTCAATAATTCGCTTATGCTTGCAGCGAATTATGGATTCGGCCGAACAAGCTGCTCTCTCCGAATTGGAAACTCAAGGCTCGCATTCGGCTACAGCAAGCAACCAGCATTACGATGCTCGCCGTATCAATGAATACAATGCTGACGGCAAACTAGCTGATGGTGCTCGTCACATGGATATACGATTCATGCGCCGTTTCGAACGACTGCCCGTTAATCTCAGTCTAAGTTCGATTCTTGTTCCAACTAGTGTCTCGTTGAACGAGGATGACGTTAAGGCAGCTTTGCAATGGAGTTCACATTTAGATCCGTTATTTCAGAACAACTTGGAACGAGATCCGGCATTGTCGTGGCAGTATTTTGGTTCAACAACGGGATTTTTGCGCCGATTTCCGGGTACAGCTTGGCCACCAGAAGGTTCAAAAGGCAGCAAACAGATACATGACTTTCGAACACATAATTGGTTTGTTCAGGCAGCTTCTTCACCGAAAGATATTGTAATTTAAATGTTATAAATAACATAATTTATTAATTATTGTAGACGTTCTTACCATTTACAGATGATTTTATTGGATTCTTCATCGAGTATGTCAGAAAAATCATTTGTGTTAGCGCTTGAGACGGCGTTTAACATACTCGACACCCTGGGTGAAAACGATTATGTAAATTTAATTACTTTTTCGGATATGGTGAAAACACCAGTACCATGTTTTAAGGATCGTATGGTCAGAGCTACGCCGGACAATGTCCACGAAATTAAGTCGGCTGTGAAGGCAGTAAGACTAGAAAATACTGCTAACTTTACTGCTGGTCTGGAGTATGCCTTTAGTTTGTTGCATAAGGTTTGATAAGGATTTGAAATTTTTTTTTCCGCAAATTTTAAATCTTATATCTTCTTTCAGTACAATCAGTCAGGCGAGGGAAGTCAATGCAATCAGGCTATTATGTTAATCACTGAAAGTTCCTCAGAATCTCACAAAGAGATTATAAAACAGTACAATTGGCCTCATATGCCTGTGAGAATTTTTACTTATTTAATTGGATCAGATTCAGGAAGTCGTAACAACCTCCATGAAATGGCTTGTTCCAATAAAGGTTTTTTTGTTCAGATCAATGACATAAGCGATGCCCGACGTAAAGTGATAGATTACGCTTTAGTAATGGCACGTCCAATGATTATGTATCAAGCTGATCATCCGATTCACTGGAGTCCGGTTTTTACGGCCGGCAAATCAGGAGGCTTGGCACGTGATTCCGAATATCAACGCCGTTTGGTAACGACAGTTTCAACTCCGGTCTTCGATAGACGGAACCATTCGATTCGTGTAGCCAATTTATTAGGAGTAGTTGGCACCGACGTACCCGTTGAGGAAATACAAAAAATGATACCACAACACAAGCTAGGACCGAATGGATATTCGTTTATCGTTGATAACAATGGTCGAGTGCTCTACCATCCCGACTTACGTCCGCTAAATGATGGTAATCAGTATATTGATCAACTGCGGCCTAAATATACTTCGGTCGATATAACGGAGTTGGAACTGCCGGAAACAGAAATTGGCAACGATCATGAAATTGTGGAAATGAATAAAAATCTATTATATGACGTGAGTTTATGGTGAAAGCAGAAAAATATAGTATCATAATATCAATATTTTTCTTTACGTTTATTATTCCATGCAGATGCGTAGTGATATGATCATACCTAAGGAGGGGGAAACAGAGTTTACTATTTTGCAACATTTTGATGATATGAAAAGAGTAAATGCGAAAACACAGAGGTAAACGTTGAATAAGGAAAATCCCAGCTTATACTAAAGTGGTTTGTGTTTGTTTAGATACTTCTACGGTCCTATTGAGGACACGCCCTTTACGCTTGCTGTTGTACTCCCTGAAAAATATGGCAGCCATGAACTTGTTTCCCAACAGGAGATACGACATTCCAGAAAAAATGGTATGTATGTTTGTTAACGACTTTTCCATCGCAATTAAATTCATTTTAATTTGTTTCCTTCAGTCACGGAATATTTTAAGGGAGACAATTGGCGAGTACATCCAGATTGGGTGTACTGTGAATACAACAGCGTCAGCGATTTGGAAAAAGAGCGCGAAAACTCAGGGGAGTATACACCACGGGATCAGGAACCCAGTTTCGGTTCATCCGAAGAGCAGGTGTTGCATTTCTTGGCACGAGCCGGAAGACCCGGCTGGAAGTGGATGTCGGTAAGAGCTCCGTTTCATCGGTCATCTTACAAATTTACATCATATATACTTCACTTAAGGTACGACCGAAACCACCACAGCCACATCACAATATACACAGTGCAACGCCTGTGGGTCATTTCGGTCAACATGTAAATGTACAAGGTTCTCGTAAAGCTGAGCCTTATTTTTGCGATCGAACCTTGATACAAAGTCTTGTGCGTGATGCAATGGTTACCGATGGCTTAGATCGCAACTCAACGGTTTCTCCAAACGGTAAAGAAGACAAGCAGTAAGTGTCTCTTAGGAGTAAGATTTTTATATGATTTCTTTCATTAACCGTTCTTTCTAAAAAAACAGCACAAGTTGTTTTGTATACTATATAATAAAGCACCCTATTTTCTCTTTGTATTTTCCTCACCTTTAATTTTTCTATTCTTTTTTTTTAATATTCGCACAATTTTTAAATTTGTTTTTATTACTTCTTCTTTTTAAATATCTTACTAATCATTAAATATTATATAATATGTATAATTGTTATATTAAAACCTATTTAATTAACTAGTCCTATTGCCACTTTATTGGCAATATTGAAAAGGTAATTTTTACAATCATGTGCTTTATAGTTAGTATTCCCACAATACAGTGTTAAGTAAAATTGAAACAAGTTAGTTAAAACCAAGAAGATTAATCAGCACATAATAAATCATCAAAAAATGAATCCATGAGATTGTGAACAATAGCTTCATTTGTGTCCATTTACAATCCGCACTCTATTTGACAAAATCAAATTGCATAACCTCATAATTAATTATGTTAAATCTCGCAAAAAAATGGTTGCGATTGCCAGAAAACCGTGTCGAGTGAACATTCCCTCCCCTTTCGTTAACTGTGAAGAAGATAATTTTGGAAAGCAGACAAACAATATATCATCAGTGTATTGGCGTAGAATTTTAAATTGCATTATTTAATTCAATTTAGTTGCATTTGGATTTGCTTTGTGCCTATTAGTAAAAAGCCAGAAAGGATTTTCGAAAGATGGGTTTGATAAAAATGTTGTTAATACACTGCACTAGAAATTTCCTGTGCAGGCTGCTTTGCAAGAGAAAAGTATATGCTATGTTGTGAAAGGTAAAAAGACCGATTTGTCGAAGAACACTATTGCATATATTGGTTAATTTACAGAAAGCCTAATTTCAGTTTAACACCTAAACTAACTTTGTTAATCAGTGGAACAGCTGTCATAAAATTGTACACTGTAGGAACTAGAGTCTCGGAGATTGGGTTGGAACTTCAACGATGTGTGACCTGCCGGAAAGTTACCAGTTAATGGTAATCGGCATCAAGAGCTAAGAATTTAATTTAACAAAGTACTATGTAAAACGAAGTTACTCCAAGGGATTCAATCATTCAAACCACAACGCGTACCACTTGTTGGAAAATTACAAAAATTGTGCAAAGGTAAAATTTTGTTATGGTTGCCGAAAATATGGGTATATTTACGCAAATTGTTGAAGAAAAAGTAAAAGCTCTGACCAGAAAGAGTAAACAAGACTATGTTTTGCTAATTCTCAACTGTAATTTCTACTGTAACACAATCGGTTTTTGAGTTTGGAGAGTCAACGCATATACTTAAAGAGAAAGCAATATCATCGTCTTGAAACAGCGGCGGCGGTCAACTCTACAATGGATGAAAACCGCGTATCATCAAACGTGCTTACCATCATTTTTATTTGAAATTGGAACTATTTCCAAGCGAGATCTCATCAACGGTATGCTAAAATAGTACAAACTCGGTCTTAAAGGCAGAAGCATCATAAGCAAATATTAAGCTTGATGTAATGGAGCACAATACCTGTTACATTTCGTAGTTCTTTTATCTTTTTCTTTTGTCAAATATTAATTTGCAAATAAATTTAACAAGTTCAAAAATGTGTAGAGTAGAGAATGCCCACAAAATCCTTGCACAAAATCCCAATACACAAATAAACATCTGCAAAGTACACTTAAATCGTCATAATTGTCAACATAATTATTTAGCTTTAGCAAAATTAGCTAGAGCTACAATGTTTACATTGGCGTAAAAACCGACCAGAGTCTAAGTGGCCCACATAGAAATTTATGGAAAAAGGCAATGAAAAAAGAGTATTAGGCGTCTGTCGACCGTGGTTTTGGAATATATACAAACTGCCTGAAAGGAAGATATTAATAACATTCGAATGGTGCTCAAAAGATTCAAGTGAAAAACTTAATAGATTTGAGACATATTCTGTCTTAAAAAAGGAATCGGCTACGAGGAAACGTTATCACCATTAATATAGCATTTTTCAACAATGTTTCTACTGTCAATATCTGTAAACATTATCTTGTTATATGTGAGATGAAGTTTGTAACAGAATTTCTATAAAGCGATATGAAGCATGAAATATAAGATTTTAACAGGAAACCAAGTGTAGAAAGCTTAAACAATTTCTAAATAAATTGTAAAGTGAATGCTGCCATCAAAAGTTTAGTAAAAGTTAAACATTACCATATAGAAGGAAGCAAGACGGTGTACAAAGAAATGTTATACATGTGGATCACATATCGATTTGCGAAAATAAAACAACATTGTAGCACAAACAGAAATATAGTTTAAAATGCAAGATGTGGGAGCTGCACATTTTATTTTGAGGAAATAAACTGTAAGAGACAATAGTAACGGAAATCTATGAATAGGTGAAAGTGCCTATCTAGTAGATATTCTAAATAAGTTCAACACGTTAGCTGCAAAATTGCCAGTACACTACTTGATGTCAATCTAATCCTCTTTTGAACTTACGTCCCGTAATGCATAAAAAGTCCAATAAATGAGGAATGTAGCAGGTTGATGACAAGCGATAGTCCACTAGACATATCTGCATTTAACAAGAATTGCGGAAACCTTCATTGTGGATTGGATGTTTGGAGAATAGTTATAGATAAGAATATAAGAATAGAGTTATAAGCTCTACTAATGTGAACTGGACTGATAATGAGTAAGTAATCGTAAGTCTACAAAAGAATATATATATTTACTCCAAACTTCTGTGACTCGTCGTCGCCTTTGTTTGAAATTACTGCACATTTAAGGAGGGATTCGATTCTTTTGGATTCTATACATGAGCGGAATTACGCGAATTTCGTTGTCATCATGTGAAGCGTAAGTTTGATCTGTTTGCGGCTGGCTTGGCAACCGCAGTTTTTATGCAAAGACGTTGATATCGAAATAATTTCGGTATTAGTTGGCTGAACGGAAGCAATTGGAAATTGCTTGTCTTCATTGTCTTCGACAACTTAAGATTTGTTGTAAATTTGTCACTTTATAGTTGCAAATTTTTGTACTTCTTGGAAACTAATTCTCGTTATGGCTGCCTGGCCAGTCTGAAAAAGCGGTGGTTTTGACGCCACCTTCATTCGGGTATGTATTGTAATGAACATAGGCATGCGTATTTTTGGATCACTTAAAGCCGAGGTAAATTTTCGCACAAACCTGGCGGACAAGTCATGCCTGGCATTCTCTAGCTTGTCGAAGAGCGGGGAGAGGCAGGGAGAGTCACGCCGTCTGTCTCAAGGCGGCCTGATCTTTCAAAGAAAGTGTGCTGCACTACCCGACTATCTAATCCAGCTACCTGTTTCGTGAGCGGCGATGTTAATATTGTTTCATCGCTGCTTTGCCCCCCATACCTATGAATGTCTATATGAGCTCTTCTATTTTTCAATCTTGCCAGGTTCTTTAGTGATCACGCAAATTCCTAGGTTCATATTTTTTTTCGCAATATATCAGAACCATGATTTTTTTGTACATAAATTTGCATTTTCCCCCCTAACAAGGTCAATCGTGCGGCGATGTAATACACTGATTCAAGACGAGGTCATGGCATACAGTATCCTAGATGTCTTTTGCAACCGTACGATCCTTTATACTGTCCAATTCATAACAACATTAACCTATTTTCTAGCGAACGTGAGCCTTAACGAAGACAACAACAACTAGTTTATTGCAATGCTTTGTTTCGAAAACAGATTGGGTAGATTGTATCTCGTGTCATTACATTGAAACTGTTTTCCCATTGCTAGTAGTGCATTCTTTCGAATTATCCCGATGACATCCTGTCTGCTAAAAGTAACGCTTCTATTGTCTAACGATTCTGATGAAGGAAGAAGTTCATATGTAGTCCCATAGGTGATCATTTTTTTTACCGAAAACTAAGTAATATGAAGAAACTGCAACCGAAAATAAATGCTGGAGCGTAAAGCTCAAGCAAATTTCCTTAGAAAATCATCATAACTTTTTTTGTCTCTGGCGAATGAAAGAAATTAAAAATTGGGCGATAGAGCACTTAGGTAACAGATTATTCAACTTTTTTCTGAATATTCTCTGTAATAATAAACTAATTTTGCAAGTATTTGATGAGTAAAACATTTAAACTCCAAAGACGAGCGTAACATTCATCTTAGAAAGAGCTTATGTTTGAATTAAACTTAATTTTAAAACGGTTAGGAAGGTAGGTTTCCTTTTTTCATAGTAATAACAAAATTAAGTGAAAGAAATACACTGGTCGAAATTGAAATTAAACGAAACTCCCTTTAATATTTGTAAAACTTACGGTTTAAACCAAGTTCCTTATTCTAATTTGTGAAAATTCTGCTCTCTCTATTCGAGTATAAAAAATCTTAAAACTCAGAAATGGCTGTTCGTAACGGAAAAAGACAAATTTGTTACTAATCCATTAGGTTTAAAGGGAATTCACGTCACCCACTACTTAATTATTAAGCTGGGAAGATTTCCAAAAGAAAACTAAAACTTAACGCCAGCGCGTTTTGTTTGTTGTACGGTCATGTAAAAAATATCAAGTGATATCACCAAAAAAGCTAAAATAAAATAACGTCGAAACGCCTAAATTTAGTTTGTGGTTTCGTGACACACTAATATATTATTCAACATGTCTAGCGATTAAGCCATAAGTACTTTTATTTGTTTGCAAAAGTCGACTTAACTCACAGTGAAGCTCCAGGAAGGATACAATCATTTCAACATTTTTCTGATATTTCGATGTCTCTTTTATACCAATCACCGAAGGTTGGTGGTCATTTGCAGTGAAGAAGGCCACATCAGAGACCCCACAACAAATGTATATTCTTGATCACCATCAAATTCTGAATCGATAGAAGCGTATCCGGTTATTTGTCCGTTTGTGTAATGTCCATTGTAAACATTCTCCTGGCCGCAAAAATTAGGTTAACCCCTTCGAATTTGCAAACACATTGGAAGTTCTCGCATGCAAGTTGGCACTATTATCAGCGAGTAAATAAACTGGGTTCGTTTTAACATACAGGAGCTCATTAATGAAAAGGCAGAGCCAGAAGAGAAAAACCGAGGTTTGCGATATTATTGGATTTAAGGAAAATTTATTGGAAGTAAATATGTCGTTAAAAAATCTTAATGAATCTTTTATAACAATATGGTCCGAAATTTTGATCAATACCAAACATAATTGGAGAAAAAAGTATTATGCTAGACAGAGTTGAATGCTTTGGGGACATCTAGACCACGATTTCGTTTTTGGCGAAGAGAAACTTAATTCAGTTCCCATATTCTGCTTGCCAATCTCTACACGTGCCAATCTCTTGGTGCCGAAATAAAGTATGTTGTTAATGGAGAGTTCATCTTCGTCCGTAGAAAACTAACAATTGTGAAAAGCGGGTAAAAATTTCATGAACCCAGAAATGTCGAAATATTGTTGCCGTTGAATTTCGAATATAAACGAGTGAATTAGTTGGTATTATTACATTGCAGTTTCCACATTTCAGCTATACTGACTTTTATCTGTATATTCCATCCAATATTGTGGCTAAACTGCTCTTCAATGCAAAGCAATTTATTTTAGATCTAAAAAATATGCTCTTTATTGGAAAATGAAAAACAGATTACTAAGAAAGGCTTACATGTCATTGTTTGGTGCTAAAATAGTATGATTGTACAACTTTAACACAACAGCATTTTAAATTTCCGTATAAATTAAAATTCTAACTCGAAATTTTCCAAAACTTTTAGACAAGGATATCAAAAGTTTATTGTAACGACTTCATTCGTGGCCACGCGTTCAGGTCTGCTGCGTTGGATTGATCACATCAAAAAGCCTGATGACTCACCAGAACCGTGAGTAGATTGTCCACCTAGCAATTACCAAAATTAAAAGCCTAACTAAGTATGGTGTTAATGGCTTGCAGACATTTTAGCGAAGAGAATGTTCGAGCTATAGATATGTCATGGTATAAGCGAGCAATTGACCAGCATACGGTGGAACAAGATAGTTTCGTATATAGTGTACCGTTCGGTTCGGGCTATAATTCGAAGACAAATTCCACCTTAGTTACAGCCTCACATGCTATATTCATCGAACATCGCGGTCATAAAGCTCCAGCGGCTGTAGTAGGTTTACAATTTCAACATGATTCGTTGGCTAAACATTTTATAAATGTAACCTCGACCGTAAGTTTCCAACATTTTTTTCTCTAGATGTACAGAAGCAAATACAAGTTAGACATGTTTTTTCCTAGTGCACTGGCAACACCGGCTGCAAACGTTCTTGTGCTTCTGATAATTTAGATTGTTATGTTTTGGATAATAGTGGCTTTGTGATTATCTCTGAAGAGCCCGAACACACAGGCAAATTTTTTGGTCAAATCGACGGCACCATAATGGATTCTTTGGTGCAAGACCGTATCTACAAACGTGTAACGGTTAACGATTACCAGGGCATATGTTCAAATGCCGATAATCCATACGCAGCCACTGGGGATATAATAAAGCCTTATCGTGACATATCTTGGTTATACAACTACGTCGTACATGTAAGTGCAGCCTGGTTAGGTATGCTGCCATTGCCATTGCCATTGCGAGCGTGGCCCCAAGATGACTACACGTACAATGAAGACTTTGAAGAACCCACCTATCCAGATGATTATGAGCCATTCGAAGAAGACTATAATTCGCCGGCAGACGATGAATTGGAAGAATTCTTCACCACGACAGATGTCGTAAGTTTGCTACTGAACTTAACAATTTTTATATTATTCTTAATTCCTGACTTTATATTCTTCTTTTAGGAATATACAACACCAACACCAAAGCAACATAAACCGTATGTCGGTCCTAGAATGAGTCCTGATCCTCATAATGCCCGACGTTGCGACTTACGTACCGACTTATATATGCTGCAGCCAGAAAGATTAAACCAAGGTGGTCAAAATAATCCCCTAAAGGTGAGCAAACCTTTTAGACGGAAAAATGGGAGAGTTTAAATATCCTAATATTATTTATTTTCTACATTTTTAGGGGAAGTTAACAAATTGCCATGTGTCAGGATGTGAACGTCCATTTAGTGTTCAGAAAATACCCCATAGTAACCTTATACTTCTTGTTGTGGATACGTTATGCCCTTGCGGCTCCAAACAATTAGACATTGACCCAATAGAGGAGTTGGGTATAGTGGGTAAGTTTGGCAAGATACTTTAGAGTTTTCCAAAATTTTTTTTCTGAAGTTTTTAGTTGGTTTACCTATCAATGCTCCTTTATAGTAGTAAGTAATATCTTATAACATTCGTTAGTATTTTCTTATAACATTCCATGCATTCATTTCATTCTTTATACGTCTGTAAATCAAAAATCGTAATGATTCCTTTGGATGCAAAATGTTTTCAACAAAAAAATCTTCTAATTATATACACTTATTTAAAAGTATTTCCGTAAGTAAAAAATACTTTTCTAAATTTTATTATGTATTACAGGAGCCTGTAGCACCCGCCGTCAATCGCAAGAAACGCAGAAGCGAAGACGACCCAAGAAATGTATCAATTATCATCCGGAAGAAATCGAAATTCAGCAATGTGGACGAGGTGCCCATCCTTTCCAGAATCCTTCATCAGTCTTATTAATTCATGTCGTAATGATTTTAGTTACAACTCTGTTAACAAACGCGTGATGCTAAGCAAATTAAAGTAATAGGGCCATGATTGAGAATCACTTAAAAACAATTCGTAACGTGCATACGCATAACCACCCAAATTAACATACATTCATGGGAATTCCTTCGTAACATTACACACCAATAGATAACAACGCAAACATAATATTGACAACAATAGTTATTACAAAATGAATGAGTGAATGAATGATTGAATGAAAGTTAAATTGCGGATTATTGTATGTATGCATCGTGTATACGTTCCGAGCAAATACCATAACTGTTTTATGATTGTAATTGATTAACGAAGTGTAAATCCATGAATGATTGATTAAATGTGAGACTGAGTGTGGAATTTTTTTTTTTTATTTTGTTTGTTTCATTTACGTTTCTTTTGACGATCATAGACTTTGGATAAGTGCAACAACAATGAGAATTTATTGTATTGAAAAATAAATAACGAAAAGAAATTTGTTAAATAAAATACAAGAGATTTTTTAAGGCAACTCTGATTTGCAACAAAACTAAAGAATAACAATAATGAGCCATTAAAAAACGAGTATTTAAGTGTACCTATTACCAAAAGCAACCATTTTATAATAGCTTAAGGAAAGAAAGAAAAAGTGGAAAGTAAAACAAGTAGAGCGAAGCGAGAAAAATTAGTTAGTGTTAGTATAGATTATTGAGACGATTAGTTAACGAAAAATTTGAAAAAGTAATCCTAAATTAAATTACGTTATATAGAAAACGAGATTTCCTTTTTACGTTTCTTTAAGAAACAAAAGCGAAAGCAAAACTAAAAAAACAACAAATTATTTTTGTTAATTTTTTTTCTGTGCATTTCTAGGCAATAAACTTATTACTAGCAAATTGATGATGATGATCAGGTCGGATCTTCTTAATTAGCTTATACTTATGCTTGGTTTAGGTAGAAAAAATTTTCAAGACAGAATTATTACTAACGACTACCAAATCGAATAGATATTGGCGAAAACTGTCTTAATTTAATTATGAAAGTGGAGTAAGTAAAAAACATGAAAATTAATTAAATACAAAAGAACAGAAAGTTAAACATAAACTCAATTGTTGGTAAATATTATTTGTTAATACAAGGTCAGTGTATGTATGTATATGTATTTGTAAATGTAATAAGGAATAAGCGTTTTCTATTAAGTGTGTATATACATATTTTATCGTTTAATACAAAAGCGCATACACATCACATCCGCAAATAATAAACAAGAAAGAGAAACAGACGGATTATCAAGCGGTTGAATCATGAATAAACATAAATAAACAAAAACATAACACAGTTAAGGCAAAGTCAACATGTTTGAAGAGAGATAAAAAGCAAAAGCTGTCAAAGTTTTGTTTGAAATAAACCGAATATTTGCGTTCCTTGCTTCCAAATGATTCAGAAAAATTGCAGGCCAGATTACCTCAATCATGAGCAGACTAAACTTTAACAAATACATGCGAGGATGCCACTCTTATTTCATATTAACACATATTTCATTTTAAGACCGAAAAGTAACTAAATTATATTGACGACTGCTTCCCAGATAAAGAACAAATTCCTTACTGGTTTCTGGTGAACCCAAGCGAACACAAAGAACGAGAATTGAACCATTTTGCGAAAACAGGAAATATTATGTCACGTTTGTTGTTTATGTCACGCCACAATAAGATATTCTTATTAGGGATATAAATAAACTTACGTGTATTTTTCGAATAAACTTCAATCTAATCAAAAAATATTTATTGCAAATCTTAATAATCGAATCTAAATATTTACCAGCATTATTTATAGTTTTTTGCCACTTATCGGGTAACTTGTAGATGGCCTTACGGTAAGAACTTCACGGTTTCGAGGCGTAATAGTCGTCGACTCTCACCGCTTTGAGCGAAAGTTCCTAACTTTTATTAAAATTGTCTCTTCAAGTTTGAGATATTGCAGATGTAACAGTTTCACTGGGTTCCAGAATTTCATAGTCCTTGATTTCTTTTCAATTCTTTTAAACGGAGCACAAGAACATTCCTTCTTTTCAAGGCTAACATTTTTTTGTACGAAATCCCGCAAATCACTTTCCAACTGTTTCATAGCTTGCTGGAAGCCAACTTAACTTTTGGCGTAGCCTAAGCTGAATTTTTCCCCATTTTAAAACAGAAAAACATCGAGTGCTTTAAACGCTGCTTGTTGACGTCTATCTACTCTCTGATATACACTGACGGATTACTTGCAAACAACTGAACCTTTTACCGCACAAGCGCCTACGTTGTGTATATCTGAAATTTCGAGAAATATGAACGCGTTATGTACGTTTTGCTAAGCTGCCAACTTCACTACACAGAATTTATTTGTTCATTTATCTTTTCATCATTCTATTTGTGATACTAAGAGTTTGTTGCGTACTTGGATAAACGGTACATTTCTCATTTCTTTGTAAAGAGGAAAGTGATCCAGTCCCTTCGATTTTTAAATATTGTGCTTAGTTTTATTGTTGAATTCAATTCAAATGTATTTGCAAGAAAAAGCCTTCAATGGCAATGAGCATGGCAACTGCCTAAACATCAACTTGTACACGAGTAACCTTCACCAAGCAACCATACCTCACGATTTTTTCAATATCTCTCCTCACACTTGTTATGAAATATAAAATAAAAGAAAAATCACTTTTATGTAAATAGTGTTGACTACTCAATTTAATAATAACACAAGATCAAAAAATTGAAAATAATATTAAAATTTCCTACCGATTATTTTACATAATTCTGTAACAAAAGAAATTCATTTCAACCAAAGTATTTAAATGACAGTTATTTTTACTAAATATCTATGCCTATAATGAATGTATTAACCATCAGATTTTGTTATAAAGTCGTAAGTGCACTGACTGGAAACGCGCACAAAATTTGCGAAAAACTTAAAAACAAAACACATTAGTTGTTTTTTATTCATTTTAATTTTATTGATGAGATAAAAACCTATACAATAACAAACAAATGTAGATTATACTGAAACAAAAAACGAAAAAAAAATATGTTATCAATTATAAAATCCTAAAATGATGAAACATAGAAAAACAAGAAGACTTATTGAATTCATATCAACAAAACTTGATTTTTTTTTAATTTTTAAAATACAAAAAATTTTATAAATGTCTATAAAAAATTTATATATATTGAAAAATGTTTTCCCCCGTTCTGAATTTTGACACATGATAGATATAAACTAAGAAGCAATTTCGAAATTATTGAAAAATATTACGTATTTTAATTATCACTCCAGTCTTAGACAAATTAAGCATTAAGCCGGTCCAAAAAGAATTACATTCCCAAACTTCCGAATTATATTTTTTTCAACGAACGAATTCTTATTCTACAGTTTTCAAACAATTTTTTAAAAGAACTAAAGATAGTTTTTAATGAAAATAAATCAGCCTAGTCCACCTTTGAAATGAGAAAGCAACGTTCCCAAAAAACTGTAAACCTACCGCAGAAGTGAATTATGCGAAACATAAACTTATTGGTTGCAAGAATATCTATTGCTCATATTGCGGTTCAATTAAAAGTTTGCTAATGTTTAACATCAATGAAAACATAGCTCCACGCTTTCATTTATGGTTACAAAAAAGTAAATGAGATAAAATTTATCCTCCACATTTTGGTTCATTAAACGTTATTGCTCTTCACATTCTACACTCCAAGCTCTCTTATTTGATACCCATATTAAAAGTAGTGTTAAGAAAAACGAACCTGCTACGTCGTGGTATCCACCATATTTATTTTAGCATTAACGCATTTTTAGGCATCATCTAATCATCTTCATACATACATATACTAAATACTTTTAAAGATTGTGTCTTGTTTAACTTATTGTTAATTAACAAAAAATCTCGAAAAAACTGAAAAAAGGAAAATTCAATCATTTATAACTTTGTATGGGCATAGCCGACTTTTTTTTTGCCAATAATAGTATAGTTTTCCGTAAAACAAATGTAGAAAATTTTAACCTCCTATCCTTCATAATTTGCGAGTAATGAATAAAACCCCAAAAAATTTTGCTTCATTTTTGCGATCTGGAGAGTGTCAACAACATGCAAACGGACAGACATGGCTTCATCCATTTAGAATTTCATGTTGACCATGAATATATATACTCTGAAGATTCTTTTTGGGCATTGTGAACATGACAAAATGAGTACATCCCCACTTTCCGGTGGTGGGTTTAAAAATCAATCTATCCACAGAAAGATTAGTACAGACGATAAATGGAAGCAACTTGAAAACAACAATGTTCGGCTAGAACATACAATATTTAGGAAATATTTCCGAATGTTGTTACGTAGAGATTCGTAAGGACCACTTGCATAGTCGGCAGAATAATGGGCCTGATCGGTTTACTAACGCGCCAACAGTTAACGGCTAAATAGTTGATATTTCATGTACGCTTCGTTGTATTTTTATGTATTTATGATTTTTTCGCTTCTTTTAGTTTCTGATGTTATTTAAATTATTCCCAGGAAACCTTGATTGCCGCGACTACGTTTTTTAGGAACTTACTCTTGAATTACAGTTTTTGATTGCAATTGAGGTTATTTTTGGTAAAAATGTACTACTATTCAAAGGGATTTAGGCATCTTTGTAGGACTGCAAGATTGGTAAGGAGCTTTTTATTATTTCACACTCAATCAGAAGGCGAAAGGATAACGCTAGTGATCTATGAAGTTGTTTAACTTATCCTAATTCTCGAATAATCGCTTCTTCTATGAATGAAATCGCCTAAGAATCAATCACATTTTATTGTGACAAAGTGATTTGAATTGACATATAAGCGATTGCTAAACGATGGTCTGCCTCTTCCATTGTCATCGTAACTAAGGTCGTGTTCATGCTGCCAGGAAAGCAAGTTAAATAAACGGTTATAATAAAAATAAGTACAAGTTCTGCTAAATTGTGTTACGATTGCATTTATACGAAAGTTTTAAACAAAATTTACAAAAAATGATAGTATCAAAAATCATCTAACATGAAGTTTACACGCAAAATGAATTGTTATGCGTTTATATTTACGTTTTTACGTATTGTTAATCAATCGGGACCATTCTCACGTCAATCGTTCAGGCGATGAGCCAAACGCGAACCTAATCTGTGCATAATTCACTTACAAGCGAATTGATTTTTTTATTTGTAAGATTTTCTCAAAGGATTGGTGTGGCTTCTCTCAAAAGACTCTCACTATTACAAAAAAAATTCTATGATCTACAGAAGGTCCTTACTGCTAAAATGTTTGAATAACTTTTAACACTATTAACTTATAATAATTTAAATAAAACAATTAGTTTGGCATTATAAGCAAAAAAATATGTTTTATTTGTAATTATTCAATGAAAAATCGAACGCGGAGAAAATGTTCCAAGAAGAGTAGTTTTATTTTCCAAACACAAGTAAAAAATCAATTGAAAATTGCAAACAATTTTAATAAATATTAAAATAAACATCACAAAATATCGTTTGCAAATCGTTTATCTTTTTCTTACAAAGTAATTTACATACAACGCCAAACCTAGAATACAAGGAAAAGGATATGTGCAATTTGGTTTTAAATTGTATAACACTTTAAATTAATTTTTTCTCTTTTAAAATATTCTCTTACTATCAATAAATTTCTTATGATTATAGTTAAAACTAAGGTTCTTCTGCTTTCCGACTCTGCTATAAAATTAACCTAAAAAGACGAAGCAAAAGTCAAAATTAAATTTATGTAAAAAAAACAAATAATTATATATATGTGTTTATAATATTAAACATCAACAACTAAATATAGATAAAATCCAGTTATTTGCATTAAGAACAAAAAAAGGAAAACAAATATATATAAAAAAAGAAAGAATCGTATATTTTCTGTGTCTTAAACTTGTATAAAAAAGAATGTCTTCCAATAAGTAATGTTTAAAACAACAAAAAACACACTTTTTACTACAAATTATCATCAGAATTATTAAACCAAACAAAAAGAAAAAACAAAAATTCAGAAAAGACAAGAAAGTTTTGCACGTAATTGTTTTAATGAAAGATCCCTAAAATATTTGAGAGAAACGATTTCTCAAAACAAAAAAAGAGTTCTGTGCATGGAAGGCATGACAACATAAATGTTTCCTCTAAAATTTATATAATATATCAGCCATATCAACACCTTAAAAATGTATGATATTCACTGAATTGGGATTGCGATACACACATTTCACACAATTATATCGATAACACTGACACGATTGAAATTGATATCGGATTGCGGCAAATCTTGCCTTCATCTATACTGGGATTAGACTATACATCTTTTGTGATTTCTTTTGCAATCTTCCGATCCATACATCAGAGAATGCATTAAGTAAGTAAATCAGTAGCTGGTGCGTGATTCCAAAATTGCTCATCTGAGAAACTCAAGCAGTGAACTCTCTATGAGTAAAATTGAAAATTTACCGTCTACCACTATTCCCAATACATATGAAAAAATCCAAAAATTTAAAAATATTTTGTCAATAATACACGATCCACAGAAGGGGTATAATCTGCGGAAAAAGGTAAAAATGAATTCCAAGTTTGAAGATCGAAGCCGTGGATTGCCTGCCCATAGATTTGCCATTGGATGCCATATTTGTTAGATCTTCCAATTTTGTTAGTTTCGTTATTGTTTAGGAACTTAATCATGTAAATAATATATAGAATTTACTGATGCTGGATGACGAAAAGTGTCCAGTAGTTAATTGTTATAAATTTTGCTCGAGCTGTTTAAACTTCAGTTGCAGTTATATAAATGAACGCGTGTGTAATTTTTGCCAAAATTTATTATTACGAAGAAAATCTTTAAAAAAATGACGAGTCAGCGAAAAACAGTTGTGCTTAATGCAAAAGTATTTTTCATTGTACATGTTGAAGTAAAGTTATTATATTAGGAGATAGTAACAACTTCCGATTACATGTCTCCAGTTATTTTGTTGTGCCTTTATACACAGAATTCTACACATTTCCATAATTCATACATACTTTGTTAACAAATTTTCATTAATATCAAAAATATAAAAGCAATCGTATTTTTATTCATACTTAACCGCGCTTAAGTTTAGGAAATAGTATAAATGTAACAATAATTCAACGACTTTGAAAATATAAAGCAATTTTTGATTATATTTACTTTAACGTAAGGAATAAGAGCAAACTTTTCTGCGGAAAGCGTAACTTTCTTTAGGTTGGTTCTATCGCGATGAGTTTTTATGACAAGTGTAACAGAAGGTTATCTCCCTGGGGTTTTCTTCGAGTATAAAAGTTCTTTTCCCGAAGCTTGGATGAGCTTGCATTTGTATCTTAGCGTTACCACATTTATGGAAGATCAGCTAAGAAATAAGAAAACTTAATTCCCCATTCATAAAATAGAAATATAATTACTTTGATGAAAAGATCAACTGATTTTCATTTAGTTTATAAATCTTATATTACTTAGAAACAACTTCTGCTGAAGTACTTATCGTAAAAGTCACAGAATCGTAAGTATTTATATTACATTTCTCCTCTGTTGACCGTTGGTCACAGAGGGATAAAATAATTTTCCTTGAAGTAATAAAAATCAAATAGTTTTTGCAAGCATTAAATTGTCCTTAAAACTTACGAGGACACTTTCGTCTTCATAAATTGTTGCTCGAGTCGTTTCCAACGCAATTGCAAAAGAATCTTAAATTATTAAACGTCTTCACTGAAAAGAGTTTTACGTTTATTATTTGATTTGTATATCTAGGTTTTAAATTATGTTTTCTATGACCATATCTACTATGTAAATGCACAGGGTATAGTAAGCCTCGCTGGACTAGCACTTATATTGATTGATCATCCTCGTTACCAAAAAAGCATGATGGCTCGAGGTAAATCGAGGTGGTGGAGGTAAATGCACGTCAATCGAGGGATGGTTAGTTAACGATAACTACAACTTTCGTCCGTAAATGAGGAAAAGGAAAGAGTTGTAGAAGTTATACAAAAAGTGCCTTTAGTGTTAAAGATTATGTTGATTAATTTCGATATTTGTTCATAATTAAAAATTTCTCCAAATTTCGATGTGGTATTAATGGAAGCTTGTGTAAATGTCATCGAATAAAAAATATATGGAACACTACATAAAACTCCTTATATTGTTGTTTAACTTTTATAGAACATTTTTCTTTTGTTTTCTTGTCTTTGGTATAGAATATTATTTTTTCGTTAATGTAAATAATACAAACTGAAGATATATCTTTCTATCATTACATTCTTAATTCAAAAAACTTGTATAAATATTATGTAGTAATTTTAAAAATCTTGAAATTATTTGCTTAGCGTTTTCTCCCTTATTTGTAGGATGTATATTACTAATTTTAAATTGAAACGCTATCTTTTAGAAAAAAACTTTGTTATTTAAGTATAAGTCGAAGTTTAAACAAATGAAAAAATATATGTGAATGAGGATTTCACTTACTGAGCACTAATGCGCGTTGGAGATCGAGGTTGGTCTCTCAGCAAGCGTACAATCCTACCAATAATTTGCAAATCGGAAACTCGAAAAATTTTTTCGACTACAGTGACTGTGTCGGTAGCACTCACACACTTACCCAAACCCAAATTGCAAGTTGAAATATACGGTAAACGGATAAACTTTATGATTGACTTCACTTGTGCACACCTATGGCCGTTTTCTCTCTTTTTTTTAAATAAAATATATACGCCCGCAGTTTCGCTCAGTAAAACTCAAAAAACTAAAGTGAAACTCAAATCGCAATATTAGTGGAAAACTTTGATAAATGGGTAAAAACATACGAGCAGAAAATTATTATAAAAAAGAAACCAAGAACTTATTAAAACGATTGAACAAACAATAAATTGTTAAGAAAGCAAAACTCCAACGCATTTCCAGCTACATTCATATCTTTCAATGTATGTAAAACGTTTATGTAATATTGTATGCTCCACCAAAAAAAAGGAAACAAGAACATTCATAAGAAATCATATACATCTCCAACTATAAATTTATAAATAACTAAACAAAAATCTCATCTAAAGCAAAAAAAGGAAAATAAAAATTAAATCTTTACCCACTTAAATCGAAAACTCGTTAACACAGGAATGAGACAACTATTGGACGAACGGACTTCAAAAAAAAAAACGCAAACATATCTAATTTACACACTTTCACAAGTGAACAGATTGCGAAGTTTTCCAAGATAAAGTATCGTAAATTTCATATTATTGGTATAATCAAAAAAAATTTTGCACCTAAACATTACTAAAATGATACATATACAGTACATAATTAATAAAATAAAAAACTTTCTGAATATTACTATTATTAAGAAATAATTATTAATTATTATTATTATTATTATTGATAATATACAATATTTATATATTAAATAAAATTCATTACATTTGCTAATTGAAAATCATTGATTAATTATTAAAAGGAAGTAAAATAAAAAGAACAAATCCAGAATATATATTCATTACTATAAAGAGGCAATGAGAAGTAATTCACTGATCCATTATTAACTGAAAAATAACTAAAATAATAAAAAGAAAAACAAAACAGAGCTGAATTTGTGTATTACGACGTTTAAATGATGGTTATTATAAAAGAAAAGAAGAAAAAAAATATTAAAAAAAGAATAAAAATAAAATCTTTAAAGTATATTGAAGTGCTTTTTTTCACATCAAATTAAAAAGTACTGCGCCCACAATTCTCCTTTGCATAAGAAATGCAAAAAGGAAAGTATTCGTAAGTAATTTATTATTTGGATAAGCGTACGTAAGAGTGCGTCAGCAAATAAGAAAGGTGAATTACTCTTGTACTTGGTCTTGGGCTGTCTTGGGACGATTCTTCGCTATTTAACTACCCTGTGACAATATTAGAGTCAAAAGTCCACCGGAATTTAAACTACAGAGTCTAGTCCATGTTCTAAAATAACTGAAATCTGCCGTTTCAGCATTCATCTATTCATTCAACCAATATTAAAGTCGTCGTTGACGAACGCATTTTAAAAGTTTTTAAGATGAAGGCCTCTAAAACTGTGTGATATTTCATTCATAAATTACCATGAGCTTTTGAGTTAGGTTCTGATCAGTTTCAAATTTAACCTATGACATGTAACCAATCAGTCCGTCTACAAAATCTTAACAATCTCGGCTTTTTCAAACAAACATGACCTCTAGTATTTTATTTCAGTTTTATTGCATAATATATAGGACTGAAAACGAAAAATTTTATATATTAACGATAGCAGCCTCTTTAAAAGCAGGGCTCACTTAAGTAGCAGATGATGCTATTATATGCCTGTTTTTCTTGTGTCGCAATAGACGTGAAATCTGTTTAGAGAGTTTGTAGAAAGTTTGAGCTATTTTAACCATCCTCACTTTCTAAGATATCTGCTAGTATACTTAACAACTCATGACAAGCTTCACTGGCGTAAGATCGAAGAATGAAGTCTAGCGGGAGGAGCAGTTATTAGCCATTTAGAACTTAACTTATTATGAATTTTGTTTCTCGGTGAAGAGAAAAATCCAACCATTACTACATCGACTACAGTTGCTGCAGTGGCACCCCAGCATCTGCATTCCCATCCTTTTTATTGTCACCAATGTACCGTATAAAAACGGGGCTGTAAGATCTTACGTAGTTGTTTTTTTTTTTAATATTTTTTTTTTCTATAACGATATTTGTTTTTTACTTTCTTGGCATTATTCTGTTTAGTTTGGGACTCCTGTTCATCGCGAAATTATTAATTGTATTGATCGTATTTTTTGCTATTAAATAAGCAAAATATTCCGTTTAGGTTTCAGAACTTTAATATTGAAATTTGTAATGTTGAATCTCTTTCGTTTTTGTTATTCGTTTTCCTTTTTTTTCTCCAAAATGAAGAATAAAATATTCAAAGCGAAAGCATAAAGGACGATAATATAAGTATCGATAATTTTTCTAAAAAACTTGGAAAAACGGTCCCTAAAGCTATCAATAAGCATACAATATCCCTGTCTCCATTGGAATAAAAATGTTCGTAGCTTTAATTAAAAAATACAATGAAGTTATTGGAAATTATAACTCGCTGGTGTGGGGTCTTGTTAGTCTGCATTTACCGTTATCCTTGCTGAAGGGCAATGACCGATGAAATAGAATTGCGCAACACCACTAAACAAAGTTTTTTTCATGATATTAATATTGGGTAGAAATTTGTAAATAACTATATCAAGAAAAGAATTATATATATAACAAGTAAAAACACTAAAGTGGGTCACAGGCCTACATTAAATATTTTATATGAGGCGTTATTTGGGAAATGTTGGAAAAAATAGTCCAATGCAAAACATTTTCTAAACAAAAGCATGCCATTGTGCCAAATTTCATCAAAATATCTTTCAAACTAGTGAAATTTCACGGACTTTTGGTGGCTAGTTGTTCTTTCATTTTTATCGTATAACAAAAATTTTAATAATATCTTACACTCTATCGTACGTTTACAAAGTAAAAGCATAGGAATTTGCTTGTTTTTTAAATGAGTATAAGCTATGATATACATATAAATGTGTATGTACAAAAAAAGCCAAATGTGTCTAGGCTCTCTCAGGTGGTGCGTTTTAATAGTGCGAATATCTTATTCTATTTTAAGTAACCACTGTAAAAACTTGACCAAACTTTTGTTTGCTTTTTTATCTTCAAACGGCTTTCTATCTCTAACATGGAGTCTATATTCACATCGTACCGTACCAAGGCAGAGTCAGAGTCTACTCGCCTGGCTTTATAAAAAGTTACTGGGCTGCAAGTCCCATATCTCAATTTAAATCATTTTCAAATTGTCTCCTTTGTAATCTAGAGCGACGTCGGGCTGTAACATTTTAGTTTCGACTGACAACGCGGCAGTTCCTCCACCTAAAAAAGCTCAGTAACTATCATTTACCCAGATATGCCCTGGACACGCCTAAGCTGTGATGTAAATTACCGATTTTCAAACACCAGTTTTCTGGCTTTTCTTTATATTAATTGAAATGGATAATCTCTTAACTTCACAATAGATCATTCAGACGTCTGTTTAACTCCACCACCTCTGACGAATTTTTCGTGACATCACAAGTCCCTCAAGGCAGCCTCTTAGAAACTTGGTTATTTCTCCCGCATATAAATGATCTCCCTTCGGTGATTATTTATTTATTTATTTATTCTACTTATACAAGAAATTCAACTAAAATAAAATGACAGTCGAGTTCAATTGACTCTTAACGTAAATCTTAATTAATTAATATTAAAACTTAGTATAAATATAATAAAACAAATAAGAAGGAAAAAAGAGGAAAAAAGAGAAAAAATCATGTACACAACTAGCTTAGAGCCACGGTACAGGACCAAATTGCAAATGAACCCCTAAGCGATCGCAAACATGCATAAGCTTAGCAAGCTAGTTTAGGTACGACATACGTAAATTACGCGTATTAAGCAATGTTGCTTTAATGGACTTTAAAGAGTCCGATAATGAGAATAAGTGGTAGACGTCATTCACGTTTTTGCAAACAACTCCGAGCGGGTTAAACACCTCATAATTATATTTACATTGACTAAGCTTAACCAAGATAAAGTGCCCAGAGAAGCAGTTAGGGACATTAAAGATTATTTCACCAAGTAACAAAGGCGAGTCAATAGGACCATTTATTACTTTAATTACGAAGGAAACGCCTAGAACAAATCTAAGTTTCTCGAAAGACGGTAAGGACAACAGAAGCAACCCATTTTCATGGGGGGAAGAGAGGCAATCGGATCCCAAGCCAAATTCCCAAGGGCAAACAGCAAGAATTGCTTTGGAACAGATTCAATTGCATCTACATAGCACCTAAATGAAGGAAACCACACAACAGGGGCATACTCGAGTTTAGGTCTAACCAAACACCCGTACAGCCCTTTCGTAATGTAAGGATCATCAAGCTCTTTGGACCACCCTTTTATAAAACCAAGCGCGAACCTAGCTTTGCGTAACGAGAGTTCAATATGCAAGTTAAAACGTACTCTGTGGTATGTGAACGTATCGACCTCCTCCAACTTATGCGATTCAATAAAATACTGAGTAATGAATGGCTTTCTTCTTGGGAAGACAGCTTCTTACATTTATTTAGATTTAGTTTCATAAGATTCAAAGGGCACCATGCAACTGAATTATCCATGTCAGTTTGAAGCTGATTTGATTGCGATTCTACAGAGAAGGAAGAAAACAGTTTCACATCATCAGCATATATTGAGATCTGGCTGGAATTAATCACCGATGGGAAATCATTAATGTATAAGCTAAGTAAAATGGAACCTAAGTGGCTGCCTTGAGGCACGCCAGACGTCACGGGGAATTCATCCGAGGTGATGAAGTTAAACAGGACCCTGATGGATCTATTGTGCAGATAAGAACTTATGCGTTTCACTAAATAGAAAAAGAAGCCAGAGGCTCGGAGTTTAAAGGACAGTAAGTTATGGTTAACCATATGGTTACTTAAATCAGCGTATATTACATTTGTGCGATAGCCACTAGAAAAAGCTTTGAAAACATGACAAGTAAACTCTAATAGATTGGTGACTGTAGATCGGCCTCTCCGAAAGCCATGCTGGCGTGGAGAAATATACGAATTAATAGCAAAGGCCAAATGCTGAGTCACAATTCGCTCAAACAGCTTAGGCAAGACACTAAAATTGGCTATGCCTCTGTAGTTCTCAACAAGTTGCCTACTTCCACTTTTGTGAATGGGAATAAGGAAACTACACTTCCTACACAAACGAAAAACACCTAAATGCAAAGATTGGTTAAAAATAACCATATAACTCGACAGCGCAAGATTTAAGTATACATGATGGAATTCCATCCGTTCCAGGCGCACAACTATATTTTAGAGAGCTCAACCCTTTAAAAACGTCATATTCAGAAATAACCAAATTAAGAATTGAAATCAAATTAGAAATCCGATATGGATAGTTTGCTGATAAATCAAAATTGGTAGTTGAAAAATTCTGTCGGAAGTATTCCGCAAAGAGATTTGAGGTTTCAAAATCATTCGAGGAAACAGAGCCATTAGAAGAAACATGCAAGGGATATGTGAAAATATTTCTTTTTGAGTTAAAAAATTTTAAAAAATATTTAGGATTAGCAAACAGAGAGGATTTAATGAACTGAAGGTGTCTGCTATAATATTGGTGGTTGAGGGAGTTAAACCTGTGCCTTACAACCGAGTAAGCGAAATAGTCGAGCGCAGAACCACTTTCGAATATTTTTGAATAGCGTGTTTTTTCTATTCTTGTAATATTTAATTGTCTTATTAAACCAGGGGGGATACTTGCTTCGAGGTCAGGACTGCCTAATCGGAGCAGATGCAGCAATAGCTAGATTTAATGTATTGTAAAACGATGACAATAAGCTTTCAATACTTCCGATTGAGAAATCAAGCCTTATATGTCAAAAATAATATTTTAGCAATACAATATGGATTTTATAAAAATCATAATATTTGTTTGAAAAGGTTGGATTTGGAACATTAAGGCAGTTCACCGAACTATTATACCGAAAGGAAATGCACATTGTCGGATGATAACGATCCTCAGGTAAACTACCCTTGCATTGAACTAAATTGTGATCAAATAATTCGTTAAAGAACACAGCTCTATCAGACGTTGAAGTAGAAATCAAACAGCCAGAATTATCACTATTACACCAAGAGACTTGAGGCAAGTTGAAATCAACTAACGCAGCAACCGAATCAGTGGGTTTAGACTGCTTGGCCGCTTCACAAATGTGGGCAGACTGTTACTTATATACGGAGATATCAGAATTTGCGGGAATGTAGGAGCAAGTTATAAATAGTTGTTTATTATGCATTTTCACTCGTATGGAGATAAATTCAACGTCAGGAGTAGTAAGAAGTTCAATTGATGTGGACGGCAATGACGAAGATATGGCAATTAATACACCACCACCAATGCGATCAAATCGATCAGTTGTGAAAACCTGGAAGGAATTGTGGGAAATGATCAGGTCCAACAATATCTCAGTGTGCGCTGACGATGTTACACTTTTTTCTTCCTTTACCTTGGAATCATGGTCGTATCTCGTCGCCGTACTTCGAAGTTCAGAGGATCTTATCTATATTTGTATATATTGTTCAAGATAGGTTAAAATTAAACTTTCAAAAGACACATGCTTGAACTTTACATAAAGACTCTCCATTCTGAAGGTGGTTTATTGGTATTGTCTTTTGTTTATTATAATTTTTGTTCTGAAGGTGATTATCATTTTATTTTTTAGTTCAAATATAAATTAACTTTTTTAATTTGAGGGCCTATTACCACGGACGACCGTGTGACATTAACCGTGGAAACATATGATGTCTGTACATAATCGAATATGATAGAAATCTAGCCAATAAAAGCCAAATTTCCCAAGCTTGTATTATTTGAGGCATCAGATTTAATCGCAAAAATTCTTCTCATAAAAATTATGGCCACCTTTCATGCAATAAATATAATATCGTACTCCAGTTTTGATTTGATTCTTTGATAGCTATTTATACAATTTCAGGGCGTTTTGCGAAATAAAAGGGCGCAAAGGAATATTTAAAACTATTGTTTAACCTAATTTGCGGGCTGTTGCATAACGTAAAAGTACGAACCATTAATGACCATTGACATTAATATATAGAGTCTGCCCTCGTACCTTTCGCCGTTTTAGGCAGGAGATTTTACTAAAACTGAAATTGAAACGAAACGTTCGGCTTTTCGGCCTAGAGTCTCTGATTTATATACCGCTAGCCTATCATTATTTAATACATTAATTATTACCATTTAACTATCCCAAATTACGATGCAAAATTTGGGTTATGTTTCATATTATCATGAAACGAACACCGCCTGCAAATCAATAGTTTGGGCTGCCCAGCAGCTGTATGATTTTCTTTAATTGTATCCACTTTTGGAAAGTTCAGGTATTCCTCTCCTGCAAGTCCAAAAAAAAATTTTTCAGTCTGGATAGTCCACTTTGCATACATACCGTTCCATTAAATCTTATATGCACCGTCGACTTGTTAATGAGATTTCAACAATCATGGTTTTCAAGAAATGATGTTTACTGCTCTGGATCCACTATCTTAAAATTTTAACTGTCGTGTGCTCTTTAACCCAATCTATTCAGAGATGGCACATGACCCGACGTCATGTTCGTGGAGGGCGGTGCCTATGTTTCCACGTCGAATCCTCCTAGTCTATCTGGAATATCGCACGTTCATCGACAACGCCTAAGCCAAGACGAACACGCCTGTACGGTTATCTCATGCCCGCTTAAATAAGCTTTATATAGATAATCGAATGTTTACTTCACGACTACTCTGTTGTCTGTTGTACACGTACGCGAAAGCCTAAATATATGTAAAGAACATTGATAGTACTTTATTAAGCTAGTAGATAGTAGATAGTAGATATAAGCTAGTAGATATTATGCTCAAATTCAAGTCTCATTAGATATAAACAACTAATAATAATAATAAAAGTAAACAAAAAGGGTCGACGATTGTATTATATTACAACTTGACTCGACTGCACTTTAGAACTTTACCCGTCGACTTCCACTTAACGACCGACTACTTGTTTCTCTCTGTTTCTCTGGCATGTCACTTCGCCGGTTTTACTTTTCATTTACTCTATTAGCTATTTATACTTACTGATGTTCTAGGCGTCTACACTCTACATTCGGTCATTCTGTCTGTCCCAGATGATAACATATCCCTGTTCCAACACTGCAAGTATTCCGTAGCTTACGTATCGTAATTATATAAATTGTGACAAAATGAACTAAATTGAAATACAATAATATAGAACAAAAGATAATATAATACAATTAATGGAAAATTAAAATTTTTATGATCCAAAAAAAAAAAAAAGAAATAACATGATAATTCATAATAAATTAAAATAAAATATAATATAATTAATTAAAATATAAAATAAAACTAACACTAATCATGGTTATAAATTAAGCTATAATAAAAGAGAATCTAATAAATTAATATAAAATAAGTTCAAATAAATTTAAAGTTAAAACAAAGTATAATAATATATAATATAATAAAAACTAATATAAAATAATTTATAATAAATTATTGAAAAAAATAAAACAATAATAAATAAAATTTTGCTTTATTATCCATTTTTCTTGTATTGAGAATTTTGTTCTTCCACTCTACTTTCAATTCTTCCGAGTATTAAAAAAATAAATATACTAGAACGAAATATACGGGCAACGTCCGACTGTAGGTCTACATCACACATCGAAAATATTTTATGTCTCTAGTGCTTTTTATGATACGGAACGACTTATAATCTCAGTCCCACAAATAGATTCTGTCACGGTACTAGCCCCTTTGTTGCCGGTAGAGCGTATTTGTTAACGGGGTTTGGCTCTCTGAGCCTCATGACAAAGAATACAAATATCAAAGTAAATAAGTCTCGTCGGTTGTCTATCGTCCGTCTGTCCACCATGAGTCCGTCTGTAACCGTGCCATCACCTGCACACTCCCTCACCTGACCTTAGTCACAGCGGTGGCAGTTTGCACTCAGCCACACATCGGGGCTCCTCCGTAAATAGGGGACAAGAAAAAAGAACAAAAAGGAAATAAATGAATTAAAAATACCTGACCGTGAATCTGTATGTTGCTAGCGTCTGCGGTGGTGGCTGCTTACATCATCTGGTTCCTTCTTCTTACACTCTCGCCCTCTTATTCACCCCTTTTCCTCTTATTCACCCCTTTTCCTCTTATTCACCCCTTTTCCTCTTCACTTCGGTGTGTTGCCTCCTCCTTTTTTTGCGTAATTTAAAGCGTTTGTTCAATGAATTTTATTATGAATTTCATTGACGATCAATGATGTACGTCATATTACTGCTGCCGGTGCTCTTATCGTTGTTATGGCCGATTGTGTTCGTTTCGTTCTAATTATTTAATTTTTTCTTCTTTACTTTAAGAAAAAACAACTCCATTTGGTGAGATATAATTTCCAATTTATTTACATCAACTTTCTGTTTTTTTTTTATTTCTTCGGTATTGTAACCACTTCTTTTGTAAATTCTCTTCTTTTTAAATATTTCAATATTAACAACTTTTTCTTAATGTATATTATTTCGCAAAAGCTATTGTAATAAGAAGTGTATTTTATACAAAATTTCCATAATTTTATCTTATTTACATTCTCCTTAATGTTTATCATTTCGCAAAAAGCGTCAATGACGTTTAAAATTAATATATTCACACACGAATGCTATGCGCTTTGCTTGGTAACCGCGAGATGAAGAGAAACGGTAACTTTATCCACTTATGCTTTGGTTTCTCTTTCACGATTTGCTTCAGTTAAGAGACATTTTTCGATCACTCTTCAAAAATTTTAATAAATTTTGAGCTTTTCTTTTATTCTTTTGATATGAGGGTCGTTTCCGCAAACGAATTCAGATATTCATGTGTGAGTGGCTTTTATTCGATTTTTTTCTCTTTCAGTTATTGCTTTGTTGAAAAAAATATTTTTTTCTACACACACTTCTCTTTATGTGGCTCCTAGTATATGGGTTTTCTTAAATATTTTCTTTGTTATTTTATTTATTATTTTTTTCTATCAAATACACAATTTCTTTACATAATTTGTATACACTCATTCGTACATGCATTTTTATATTGCACACATGGAAATTTATCGAAAATAGCAGTAATGATGATTTCCTCACATTTCTTTACTCGATGCAAGCAAACCTTTTTTTTTAACGTTTAACAATTACTTTATCCCTGCCGACTTGTATTTCTTTAATAAAGTTCTAGTTAATAACTTCTTTTTCCATTATTTTTAGACATTATTTTGCAAAACTGTAAGCTTTAAGCGCTATTTTACCTTCTCTACAAGCGAACTTTAAAAAGATCTCTCACATTAATTGCTGTTAGTCTTTTGTCCTTTTTTTTTCTTTCTTTGCACTTGAAGGCTCAATTTTAAAAATAGTTTTATTTATCCCCTTTTAGACCAAGCTCGTGGACACGTCCGCACCTCTGCAGAGGCCAAGCAATTCCCCTCTCTATCTTCGAAACAAGAAACAGACAGACTTCTCATCCCTGCTCAATTCTTCTCTTCTTCTTTCTCTCTATAGCGGCTTGCCGCGACTCTCGCAAAAGCAAGCAAAATCCCGTAAGATTATGCGATTTTGCTTATTCTTGTAAAAGCAAAAGAAAAAGGGAATACCGCAAAATCACACGATTTTGCCTGTTCTTGTAAAAGCATAAAAAAAGGAATACCGCAAAATCACTTGATTTTGCCTATCTTAATGAAAGGGAAAAGAAGAAAAGAACAAAACAATTATATCCCGCAAGATCATGCGATTTATAAACGGTACCACAAAATAACACGATTTTGCCTAACGGGATTGCGATACTTGCAGTTATTGCGATACTTGCAGTTGACACAGACCGACAGACACTCTACCGAAGGTTTGTTCGCGGCCGTTACAATTCTCCTATAGTGCAATATTTGCCCGTAGATGGGGCTTACTACTTCTAGGTCTAGCAAATAAATATCGTTTTGCTGACCATTGCATATATGTACAACTGCTAAACATACCTAACAAGAATAGTAAATGCGCAAGTTTTCGACGAGGAAAGAAAAAAAATGGAAAAGAAACACAAGGCATGTCTAAATTTTTTCAATAACTGTTAATCGAGAACTCAACTTCTTGTTCTGACGAGGAAAACTGCTTTATATAGAAGCTAAATTTTCTGACCAGTCGTAGAATTTAGGCATAAAAGAAAAACCATTCTCCCATATACCTTAGAATAAATCTAAACTTTACAAACGGTAATTATACCGACACTGATATTTGAGTTACATGAGTTGCTAAATAAAGAAAAGGACCGTTTTGAGAAGCCTAGTAACATCGTGTTTATCTTTTTTTTTTTTTGAAAACAAAAGTAAGCTCCGTCCGAACATTATGACATCAAATTTAAAAATCGCGGAGGCGATAAGCGAACTCCAAACTTGAGGCGCCACTGTGCTCAACTCATTGCCAGCGCGCATGAAACTTAGATTATCAACAAGATGGTGGAGTTACATCATCGTAGATATACCGCGTGTAGATAGTATTCTGGCCACCAGCTCCACAACTCGAGACGACTTCGGGAAACAGATAAACGAATGACCTGACTCAACTATCACAATACATTGTCGAGACAAAACGAATTACAAGAGCTATAGATATCTAAAACACCAATACTCCGTCGGAATCTACAGCAACATATCCAACGAAACCAAGAATAATACCCACTTAGCAGTTCCAACAGTTGGAGTTAATTGAATTTTAAACGCAGCTGACATTCGAATTTCAGCCATCGAAGAAGTCAAGACTCCCTGATTTTCATTGAACCAGTTGAAGATTTGGCAGAGGCATAGGGCGTTGACAAGGATCCATTGCCGGCCACAATGGTGGAAATGCTCCCACATCCGGCCTTGACCGGAATAACAATCAATATTGGACAACTTGGGGTGGGTTTAAATCCGACTTTCTTAAATTTTTCCTCCTGTCACGGCATTCTGGGCGATTGGAAGATGAGATATGCCAACGAAAGTAACAGCCAAGGATTTATGTTTTCGATACAAGAACTGATGCAGCATACAACGCTTATCGAAACACAGAAATTAGAACATACCTAAACGAACGCTTACCCAGACTATCTCCGAGAAATACATCGAGAGGCCCAACAAAGTATTCGGCGACGCGATCAACCAATCAACGGGTCCGGGGACGCTAATATGGTCTCTTAAGAGTCCCGAGTTAATAGTATTACAGCGCGTCGACGGTGTGCCCCAGGCGGACACAGTCAATATAATTGTCCGAACGACGGAGTTTTATATTATAGGACATGTGGGATCGACTGTTGTCGACAGGGAAACGGCAGGAAAGCCCACGGGCTGCAAGAGGAAATGAGCTAGCGGTCAATAAATCTACTAAGCGAAAATAAATTTCGACGGGGAGGTAAGTACACACACCGCCGAGATACAGGACGCCATGACAGACAGGGCTCAAACTAAACAACCAGCGTTAAAAAATCTATCAACTCCCAGACAAGAGCTTAGTTGCACTAATTTGCGACAGTGTGATAAAATTTCACAAACAAATGAAATCGTTACACAAAGACCCGACCCAATTCCAAATCTTCCTCCGGTAGAACAATCTTAGGGCACAAAACCCATTAAAGTCACAAGTACATCGCATCACAATGCTGCTGCTAACGACCGTAGTTCACAAATTGCAGAAGGGCTCTGCAGCGACACTAACAGCGTAGATGTATGCTCAGAATGTAACTACAGTCTTCCTCAAGACAATTCACAGCATTATACGTCATCTTTAAACGTTAATCCGGTAGAGTCGGGGTCTGTGCGGGCCCACGAGGCCGGAATTAGCAACCGATCTCCAAGGACTAAAGTGGTAGAGTCGAAATCCCCGGCGGTCTGCGAGGCCAGAAGTAAGTCTTTCACAGCAGCGGGTAAACTACTACATACACCCACATATTATCCAAGAACGTCAACTGCGAGTGCCGCGTGCACTCCGCGGTCAAGTGACTCTTAACACCGAAGTTCAAGTCCAACCACAAAAAAAGCCTGGAACCTCGTCGACTACGTTTACGTTATACACAGAAACTGCGAACTAGTATCCTTAAATCAACGGCGGTATCTTAAATTACATCGGGGTCGTTGAAAATGAGAATTTATAACCCAGTGTTAATTCGCCACCACCCCCTATTCAAAGCTGTTAATCGATTTGCCGCCAAATTACTACTACGCTTCCAGGGGCCATACACCGTCCTACTCAACCGCTATACATTCTTATATAAAACCGATTCTTTGTCATTCGTGTGTCAACTGAACCTTACCATAACCCATTTAACAATGTTTGTACTGACGTGGGTGCAGAGGTTTAATTCTTAGATTGTTACAGTCGGTTAAGTCTGTAATAAATTCGTTCTTCTTCCAACATTCGAGCCATTTCAACAAAATTCGTGGCATTGTCATCATATAATTTGCAAAAATAAAATAAGTAAATAGTAGAAATAACAGTGGTTATTGTCCATCAATGGGAACCCGAAAACAAATAACAGATATGCTGTTTAAGATGAAAATACAGTTACCGTGCATGTCGCAATTAAAATATTTTAAACGTTCAGAAATTTCAAGTGAAAATTGCACAGAGTATCGGACTAGGAACGATTGCCTGGGGCACTTCACATTCCATTTTTTATATATGGGATTTGGTATTTTCAACTTCAAATACAGCTTAAGCAGCAAATTCACAGTAGTTGGAAGAAATTTGCTAAGATTGAAAAATATCCCGTCATGCTAGACTTAAATGAAGCTCTTTTCACATCTAGGAGTACACCACCGCGATAATTTTTACTCCAATGGCCTCTTTGATGTACCAAATACGATTACCTTGGTTAATAGCACCATGTTTATTGTTGGAACCGATGGTCAGAAATAATAAGTTTTTTCTCTACACCTGGAAGTAGTCTTCATAGATATATTTTCTGAAATGTTTTAGAGAAAGTAATTATAAAACTATTTTGTCTGTACAAGCTTACCACATTTTCTGAGTTCGGTGTTATATTTATTAATGCGGGCGTCGCTTCTTACATCAAGAAGTGCCCACTTGGTTTTTAGCAAACTTGCGAATCTTTAGCTAAAAGCGAGTCACTACTTCGTCTGTAGTTGGGTTGCTTGTTGAATTATCAAAGAGAAAACCCTGTTTTATTTTTCAACAAAAACGTTCATCAACTATCGGCTTGATCGCGAGGTTAACTTAAGTTACTTTTCTCACCTCTTCTTTGACTTCAGCAAGTAATATACGCTTGGTAGGCAAAACCGTAGCACACGGGCTGACAGAAAAGTTTCTTGTAGATAATGAGCAAAGTTTTCTACTTTCCTCGTACTATTTCTGCGCCAACTTTTGGACCTGTCTCTTTAAGGAGTGGTACGGTTGCTTACGATATTTGAGAGCTCTCCATAAGTAAGGTTCATCAGACATGTGTAAAGTGATGCCCATCAAAAAATTATTAATTGTTCATTTCTTATCGCAGCTAGACGTAAGCTCAGATTCTTTGTAGCTCTATTGAAATTTCTTAATCTTTTCTTGTTTCTTATAATTTCCCCCATTTCAAGGCTACCGTATTTATTCGAATGTCTAGGCTCTTCAAAATTTCTGCCAGCTGATATAAAACTAGCTTAGTGATTAAGATTTGTAAAATCTTTTACCGCATCAACAATTTCAGAAGACTCTTTGCAAACTCTGATTAAAGTGTAAATTGTTGTCGATCAATCTTTCAGGAAACAAAGCGTCCAATTAATAGATCAACTGTATAAAGTTTGTTTAATTCTTAACTGGCAAAATAATGTTCGGATCACTTATCAATAATTTTAACAATAAAGAATTCTAGAACAGAACTGAATGAATTTAGGTGCATGTACCTTCTGGGTGGCAGCCGTTTTTATGACCGTTTTTATACCGATGGCTTTAGATCAGCAATGATTCTTTTCATACTCATTTTTTATACTATAACGAGTTTAGTTTTCCGTTATATAATTTTAAATTTAATTCCAGTCAATTCGATAATTAATTGAAGAGAACTTAAAACATTTAAAGTTAAATCAACATAATTCCAAGCAGGATTTGTTTTCTAAAACGATATAAATAAAAAGATCGATTGCGGATGGTAAGGCATAAAGCCTAGAAAGTGCAATAAAAAGTTATTTCTTTCAGATATTTCTTCAAGCTCATTTTCTCTCATTTATCAAAATGTTAGGGGCCTAAATTCAAAAATTCGTTCTACCTTCCTAAATTCAGTGAGCACGGAGTTTTCCTGATTGGTCTTAACTGAAACTTGGTTAAAGCTGGATCTACATTCGTCGGAATCTTTTCATAATTTGCTTCAAGTTTTCAGAAGCGATCGATTTTATCGCAATGGTGGTGGTGTTTTAATTGCCATTTCTTCGGCAGTCTCCTCCTATTCATTTGAATTTCCAACTACTCCCGACGTTGAATTTATCGCCATTCGAGTCAAATTTGCTAATAAACACTTATATGTGATATGCTCTTATATTCCCCCAAATTCGGATATTCCCATATATAAGAAACAGGCCGCCCTCATTTGTGAAGTGGCCAAGTGATCTAAACCTACCGATATAGTCATTGCGTTGGGTGACTTCAATTTGCCTCAAGTCACTTGGTGTTACAGTGATACTTCTGGCTATTTGATTCCTACCTCAACATCTGGTAGAGCCGTTGTGTTCTTTAATGAATTATTTGATCATAATTTAGTTCAATTGCAATGGCTTTTCCAATTTTCCTAAGATTTGCGTTAATCGTTGTCTTCCGTTTAATTAACCTGAGGACCCATATCATCGAACGTTGGGTATTTCCTTTCATTACAAGCATGTTGGTTCGTTAAACTTCTGTAAAGTTCCAAATTCAAATTTTCCATATAAATTTTATGATTTCTACGCTAAAATCACATCTTTCTCATATTGTGCTTGATTTCTCAGTGGGAAGTATTGATAGCTTACTGTTGTCGTTCTACAATACATTAAATCAAGCTATTTCTCCATCCGTTCCGATCAAGCAGTCCCGTCCGCGAAGCAAGTGTCCCCCGTGGTTTAATAAAACAATTAAATATTACAAGAATAGGAAAAACAAGTTTTTCAAAAAATTTTCAAACTGTGGTTCTTCTTTGGACTATTTCGTTTACTGAGGGGCAAGGCATAAATTTAATTCCCTCAACCGCCAATACTATTGCAGATACCTTCAGTTTGTTAAATCCTCTCTGTTTGCTAATCCTAAACACTTTTTTAAGTTCGTTAGTTCCAAAAGAAAAATCTTCATAAATCCCTCGCATGTGTCTTTTAATGGCTCCGAGTCCTCGGATGATTTTGAAACCTCAAATCTCTCTGCGGAATACTTTCGACAGAACTTTCCAACTGCCAATTTTGATTTATCAGCAAACTATCCATATCCGATTTCTAATTTGATTTCAACACCTATCTTTGTTATATCTGAAAATATCGTTTTTGAAGGACTGAGCTTTCTAAAATATAATTGTTGGCCCGGACCTGATGGAATACCCTCATGTCTACTTATATCTTGTGCTGGCGAGCTACGCGGTGTTATCTTAAAGATTTTTAACAATTCTTCGAATTTAGGAGTTTTCCCTTTGTGTTGGAAGACTTGTTTCCTTATTCCTATTCACAAAAGTGGTACTAGGCAGATTGTACAGAACTACAGAGGCACAGAGAAAACACAGGCCAAGTTGAATGTCTTTCCTAAACTGTTCGAGCGAATTGTGCCTCACCATGTAGCCTTTTCCATGAAATCATATATTTCTCCTCTCCAACATAGTTTTCGAAAGGAAAGATCTACGGTCACCAATCTGTTAGAGTTTACTTCTCATGTTTTCAAGGCTTTTTCTAGTGGCTCTCGCACTGATGTCATATACGCAGACTTTAGCAAAGCGTTTGATTTAACCGTAGACTACTTATCTTTAAACTCCAAGCCACTGGCTTACCTTTCTTCTTAGTGGAATGGTTAAGCTCTTATTTGCATGAATTTCGGATGAATTTCCCGTGACGTCTAGCGTTCCTCAAGGTAGCCACTTAGGACTCATTTTATTTAATTTGTCAATGATTTGCCCGCCGTGATTAAATTCAGCGAGATCTTAATGTGTGCTGATGATGTGAAACTGTTTTCTTGCTATTCCATAGAAACGCAATCACATCATCTTCAAAGTAATTTGAATAATTTGGTTGCACGGTTCTCTTTGAATCTTTTGAAACTAAATCTAGAAAAATGTAAGAAGGTGCCTTTCTCAAGAAAGAAGCCAATTGTTACTCAGTCTTTCATTGATTCGCACAAGTTGGAGGAAGTCGATTTTTTCACAGATTTAGGCGTTCGTTTTAACCATAAATTACGTTTTAACTTGCTTATTGAACTCTCGTTAAGCAAAGCTAGGTCTTGGTTTTATAAAGAGGTAGTCCGAAGAGCTTGATGATCCTTAAACTACGAAAAGGCTATACATGTCTTTGGTTAAACCTATACTTGAGTATGCCTTTGTTGTGTGGTCTCCTCCATATAGGTGCTATGTAGATTCAATTGAATCTGTTCCAAAGCAATTCTTGCTGTTTGCCCTTAGGAATTTGGGTTGGGATGCGATTGCCTCTCTTCCCCCTATGAAAATAGGTTGATTCTGTTGTCCTTACCGTCTCTCGAGAAATGTAGATTTGTCCTTGGCCTTTCCTTCGTAATCAAAGTAATAAATGGTCCTATTGACTCGCCTTTATTACTGCTTCTCTGGGCACTTTATCTTGGTTAAGCTTAGTCAATGTAAATATAATTATGAGGTGTTTAACCCGCTTGGAGTTGTTTGCAAGAACGTGAATGACGTCTACCACTTATTCTCATTATCGGACTCTTTAAAGTCCATTAAAGCAACATTGCTTAATACGCGTGATTTGCTCATGTCTTACTTAAACTAGTTCTCAAGTTAAAAAGTCATTATGATTCGAAAATTAATTGTTGTTAACTATTATCGGTTGCCAGGCTTATGCATGTTTGTGATGGCATAGGGGTTCACTTGCAATTTGGTCCTGTACCGGTTGTAAGTGTGGCTCTATGCTGATTGTGTACACGCTTTTTTTTCTTTTTCTTTTTCTTTTTTTTTTTTTCTCTCTTTTTTCCTTCTTATTTGTTTTATTATACTTATACAAAGTTTTAATATTCATTAATTTAAGATCAATTGAACTCGATTGTCAATTTGTTTTAGTTGAGTTTCATGTATAAGTAGAATAAATAAATAAACAAAAAAATTAATAAATAAATAAATAAAGAATTTTGAAGTGAAAACGTGGAAGTGTATTTCTCTTAGAAAAACCACGATCCAGCTATACGAATCTTATCTGAGAAAAGCGAGTTTCGTAACAATTTATATGCACGTTATAATGTACATTTTTAAATATGTATTTTCTGTAATGTGGAGGTAGATTGCCGTAACAACTCATCACATAAGGGACCTCCTGTTCATTGTAAACCGCGCAGATTATCTCCTGAAAAAATTAAAATTGTGCAAAGAGAATTTAGTTCTACTATGAAATTAGGTACATGTCGATTTGCACGATTTTTCAGGAAAGTTACACAGAAGAAGTTTTTTTCTAAAATGAATTTGGTTAAAGCTTATTTCCAAATCACTGTTCCAAAACCAGATGTACCTCAAACAGCCATTATCCCAAGAAGAATGACATTTGGTTTGTGTAATGCCGCACAACCTTATCAGCGGTCTATGTACGAAGTTTCGAAATTTGTTATACTTACATTGACGATATTTTTATGGCTTCTACAAATTTCTAAGGGTATAAAGAACACCTCAAAATACTCTTCAGTCAGTTGAGGTCCTATGGTTTGACAATAAACGTTGTAAAGTGCGAATTTGGGAAAAATGGACTATCTTTCCTATGATATTTAATAAAGGATTATTACCAAATCCAAAACGGGTAAAGCAAATAGAATGAAAATAAAAAAAAAAAATAAATGGGCAACTATTACATCACCTACATAACTTCGCCTAGCGCAGTTATTCGCTCGGGTTGGCAATAATACATAAATAGTACACATTATTTCCATGCAAAGCCCTCACAATGGAAGGTTTTCTCGCCATATAAGAGATTTTCTCTCCATATAAGAGTGTGCTTTTCGCGATAGCGCCTATATATGTTGGCCTCCAATAAAATAAACCCATGTGATGCAAATTCCCTACCGTTACTTTTTTGGCTAAAATGCCACTATGAAATAATTTTCATCATAAAATATTAAAAACTAAGCCTCTTTCCGAAGAGCTTACTGCTCGTGAGATATGTTAGTGGGTCCACGAAATACGCCAATGTAGTTCAAACTAGGTAAACTTAATTTTTTTATTTAATTACTATCATAAACAACTTTTCATCATAAAAAAATTAACAATTAAGCCTTAGGCCATAAGGGTTGACGCTTCACGAGGATCCTTGTATACGTTGTCCAGAGTCAGTAGAGTAGATTTCTTTGTCAATATGTTATTACAAGCCAATTTTCTCCATTAAATATTGGAAATTCGACCTTTTTTATTTTATAAAGATTCAATATCCATAGGAATAGTTATATGAAAGGGTTCGAAAAATTTTCTACAGCCAGTCTAAAATTTTCACACCAATTTAGAATGCTGAAATACTACTACTAAGCCTTTTTTGACGAGAAATTAAGAAAATTGCAATTTTTTCCATATAACGATTTTTCAGAATGGGGCGTTATATGGGGAGTGTTCGAAAAACTTAAACGATCCGAACCAGTTTTAAATGCGTTCGTCCTTAGGCCAAAGCGCGTCTGTGTACGAAATTTCATCAAAATATCTCAAAAATTGCGTCTTGCAGTATGAACACCGAATGCATGGATAGACATCAGTCGGGCAGACGGACAGACAGGCTTAGATTAATTCAGATTATGATTTTGAATAGATCGGTATAATAGAAGGTCAAATTATCTTAAGCCTTTTTTAGTGTTAAATCCGCACTAACTTAATATACTCTGTGCAACAACTAGTACACGATATAAATACGAGCTACTAAAAAACCTACATGGACATAGCCAGTTTATTGATGTTATTAATTTTGGTCGAAAGTTCATCCCCAAAGTAAGCGGAACGCAAAGTGTGCGCCATGATTTAAAAAAGAAAAACGATAAATGGTTTGGACAGGCGAACTCAAAAACGCATTGGATTGTTGCAAAAACAACTTAACGGCGCTTCACTTCCAGCATGCGCGATCGAAGCATCGGAATTCAACAATACGTTGATGATTGCTGCTTGAACTTATCTCAAAAAAGCTTAGAGAAACATAAAGTCGTTATAGCACTTACACACACATTGACCACGTCGTGCAGGTCACAAAGCTCTTACATTAGCTTTCTGCCGAAAATTGAACAAAGCTTCGCCAAAGCAACTACGTCAAGTGGATTATATTGGACTACATAGTACCGACTTTAGACACGAGAAAGGAAAAAATTACAGCTGATTTTCTATGACGATTTGAATTTATTCCTGTGCCAAGCAGTATTGATTATGAGTTATTAGCAAGAGATTTAGAAACCGACGAAGAATTAGAAAACTCACTTCAATCCTCATCGCACCCTCTTGTTTTGAAGAAGATAAAATTATCAAATTCAAATATGGAACTTCTTTGTGATTGCTCTGCGTCTGTTATATGTCCATTCGTGACGCAAAAATTTCGAAGAGAAACATGTGGTATTATGCATAACTTGTCATATCCTGGTTCAATTAAAACGTTTACCGAACGGTTCGCGTGGTCATCAATAAACGCAGTCATAGCAAAATGGGTAAAATTTGACATATCCTGTCAGAAATCAAACATGAGAGACAGACCAAACGCGAATCGGTAACATAGAAATCCCTAAAGAACCTTTTAACCTTTTAAAAACAAGGTCATCAACAACGTTAATGCGCTACCTTCTTCAAAAATTAAAAATGTTGCCTCACATTTATTGACCGATTCACAAGATGGTCGGAAACCATACATTTGGAAGATATTAGTCGGTTGCTAACGCTTTCTTTCGTGGTTGGACTTCCAGATGTGGAATTGCATCCGGCAGATAGATAGTTTCAATCTGCTATATTCCGAAAATTCGCCAAAGTGATCATTTCCAAAGTCGTCTATGCAAGATCATATCACTCTCAAAGTAGAGGTCAAATTGAAAGATGGCATCCAACTTTGACAAGTACTGTTGCAAAATGGATAGATGTTTTGCCGCTATTAATACTTGGACTACACAGTTCGGTAAATGCTGATACTGGTTACGGATACTTCACAAAGTTCTGGTCACTTCGTACTTGAAAACACTTACTCGGCAAATAACGGCTAGATAAAAACATTTTGCGAGAATATGCAAAATATGTGAGCTCGCAAAATAAATGGACACGGAAATATAGCATGGTATGCTTCTCAAAATATGAGAACATGTTTCTATGTGTTTTTAAGGAACGATTCAATATTGAAACCTTTACAATGGTTTTAGACAGGAACTTACAAAGTTATTAAACGGACTATTATAACGTTTGTAATTGAAGTAAAGAACACAGAAGAAACCACATCACCTGATAGATTTCAAATCGCTCAACAAATCGAAGGTTCACCCGTGAAAATACAGTAAAAACGCCAAGGAATCATCCTTCGTAGTTGCAAAATTATACGTTCCAAGTCAAGTTGATACTAAAGAATGGTTTTGTAATTCTAGTAATGTTTTAGTTTAATTTTGCAAGGTTGCCATGCAAAAAATATTTGGAAAATGCAAAAGGTTGGTAATAAATAAGAAAGTAATTAATAAATTTTAATTGAATTGGAGTAATCACTGCGTCGTTATTCTCGTTTACCCATAAATGGACAACACTACGCAGATGTTCAATTTGTGAAAGATATGTCGATCGATATTTTTTAACCAGACATAAAAACAGAAGTTAATACATGATCGAGCCAATGTTTGCTACGCAAAAAATTTCAAATCTCGCCATATCCAAGTCGCCAAAATAGAAATTTCCGGCGTTTTTCAACAAATCCACAAGGTCCGCTTCTTGAACCCGTTGATAAGCGCTACAAAAATAGATTCACACGATTCGCACGACTTCCAGCGTGCCCATTAAAAGAAATCTCTGCAAACGTTGTCGCCAAAATTTTTGTAACGAACTACATTTCCCATTTCAATATACCATGTACAATTGCGTGTGGCCATGGAACACAAATCATATCGTTGCGTCTGTTCGCTGTACTAACGAAATTGTTAGGTATTCCAAAAATAACAACTACCTCCCATCACGTTACCTTGATGGCAGTGGTATGGTAGAGTGGTCCCGCAGGGAGTTAGAAGTAAGAACGCCAGCCTGAAAGAAATCATTAAAGAGTAGTAGAAAATCATCAATAGCTCTGCGAAGGACTGCGAAGAGTATATAAGGAATATATTTCTGCCGCTCTTGCTAAAATGGCATGTAAAGAGAATTTTCGGCTGCAGGGTGAGATGATAGCCCTAGATACAGATATTAACGCGGATAAGTTCGCTTTCGTACGTGCCAGAAGGAAAATTTTAAGAATATGAAATCTAGCACCGATCATAACCGTTATCCTTTATCCAATTTACAAGTGTCAAAAGTGGTAAGAAGCTGTCCGAAGACCATTCAAACGTTCTTTACGAAGTTCTTACGATCGGCCTTTCAATGTTACTAAAAAATCCTTAAATCTTTTAAAATACCAACAGGCAATGACACACGAACATTGGTTGCAGGCAAACTGAAGCTAGCAATCACTGCAATATTATCCAAACATGACAACAATCCGATAACCCACAATACACATACAAAAGCAGCCAGGCTTCACTTACACGACGTCAATATATTTTGTAGGGAGGAGAGTAATGTAGGGCTCTTAATGTAATGTAGTATATGTAAGCTTTTGTTTTAATTTTTAAGTTGTGGTAAGACGTTTAAATTTATTGATTGAGTTATATAACTAGGACGTGAAAACGTTTTCTGAAAAATGAATAAAGAATTTAAAAAGAACCATGATCATTAAATGGCCATAAATACCATCCCACAAGTACTTTTTCGGTTTTGACGCTTATTTGTCCACGACATAATCTCGCAATCAATTTTTTAATGCGTTATTTTTAAACATGATTATAGGATTTCGAAATTCGTTGACAATGTAGAAACCGTCACCAATATTACCAGGCGAATGCGTCAACTTTTCTTCATCCATTACTGGATATAGTTTTCATAGCGTACTAAAGTAAGTTCCTGATTTTCCTTTCATTAAATCATCATTCTCTTCTTTAAATACATTTCTTTGAACAATATGGTATATAAGTTCCCCAGCGTTCATAATTTCCTTACCTATTAAGAATTGATTTCAATAGCCAAGAAAAATTATTCACAGCTCAAAAGGTAACCCTCAATATCCGGTGATGAATTGAACAACGTTAATCATTATTGAATGCACCAAATCCTCTTCTTCTGACTATTTCAGATTCTCTGAACAACGAAGTTAGAGTTGAGTTAGAGGGAAATTTTTGCATTTCCCTTGGGCCGCGTTGTGGGTTTGCTGGGTTTGCTGCGCATAAGAAATCAATCACCAATAAAAAATACTTCAACTTTCGACAATTTGATTTATTCAATTTGGAAAGCTCATTTGTAGTATCATCTATCGGTATTTATCCAGATAATGATGATTTTGGAATCTAACCAAAACATTGTTAAAGATAGCTTCAGGCCGTTGTGGTGTATTTTAAGCTCCTGGAAATAGGGAGCACTGCAGCAAGTAGGTTCAACCTTGGAACCTTTTTTTTTTGAAGAATTTTTTTAAAGGGTTTAATTTAGATTTTTTATAATAGCTAATAAATTCCAGCTACTACAACTATTTGATTAGCATCGATTAAGCTATGTGGCTGAATTTCGGCTGCACAGTTTGTGAATGGGACGTAATAAAGTCATGTGATACGAGTTTCTTTTATGCCTTCTAATCCAGTATTCCAAGCGCATCAGAAGGCGTACAACCCTTTAGAGAACGGGACGTTTCAATATTTTGCGATTCTTAAAAGTTCTTGTAATCATTTCTACAGCATTTGTACTCGCGGAAAGTTTATTGCGTTGTCCCTTTCATTAGTTGCATTGAATATTTAGCGAAGTTTAATTAAGTTTGATACGAGCCCTCTTAGTTTGTATCTTATTTCCTGATGTAACTCTTTTAGCTTCTGCCATAGTTTCGTTTCGTGTTAAACCTATCTATACAATCGTTGACATAATGGCTGTACGCTGCGGCATTCATCGCACATAGGCGGTCGCTTGAACGGGGGAGATGGCAGATCCGAAAATGGTAACATTGCTAACACAAATGTCACATTTCTCCCAAGAAATCTTTGTGCATTTTGATATTCTCCTGACATTGCTCCGCGAAGGTACACTTCACTGTCGACGCACATTGCCACCTTATCCTGGTGCAAGCGCTTTAACGTATGGAGCGATCGTCTGTGATGGGTCGCTATATACATTCTCAATCCGCTATTAAGATCTTTGTTTATGTGGTGCAATATTTAATTTAGGTAACACTCTGTACCCTCGTTATTGTGATTTGGTATGTAGGAGAATCTGGCTCCAAGCTGTTGCTTAGTAATTATCTGTAATATATAATAAACACTTGCTGATCGTCTGTAGAAGCGATGTTGACGCATTTAAAGCGTTCTTCTTGTAGTATACTTTTTTATCAATGGTCCAAATTGCTAAAACGAATTTTAAATGATTTTTTGAAAAATAGTTTGGACGAAAATTTTCCTGCTTATCTCTGCCAATTTAGGAAGGAACTGATAACCAAAAAGAAATAATTATTGCTAATTCGACTATCGCAATCAATGTGTATTCTATTCCAAATATTCTTAGAATTCAACCACGGAATCGAAAAATACCTCCCCGGATTTCTTTGTAAAGCGTGATGAGGTTTATATATGTATATTATGGACTCTATATCGTTATTTATTTCTGCCCACCATATCTATGATATAGAAAATAGTTGATCTCTGCAAACTTTACGCGCAATATCTTTAAAGTTTAGTAATCATCAATTAAAGAAAAAAAGAACAAAAATGTTTTTTGTCAAATATCAACTTTTTAGAAAAAACACGTGCTTCTGCCTTTAGATTACATTACATACTTGATTTTTTGCACTCTTGCTTGTAAGACAATTTCACTTAGCGTGACAATTATAAAAGAGAGGATGTCGTTCTTGTTGATTTGCTCCTGTTACCTATATTTATATTATTGCTTATAGAGTACCGCTTACCGCTTAACTTACAATTTCCAATCTAAAATACATCGCGCTTATACATACATATCAGTTTGGGGAAAAAGAAATCCATTATTTTTTCAGTAGATGGCTGCACTGATAGATTTCTCGTAAAGTATCGATCAAACAATTTCCGTTACTGTACATTTACATACTGTACATTTCGCAGTAAAAAAAATTCTTTTGCTGTTTTTTATTTGGTGCATTCAGTTGTGAGTTACAGCGTGTTAAAAATGGAAGTGAACAAAGAGAAAATTGGGTACATTTTACAGTTTTTCTTTGACAAAGGCGAAAATGCAAGCCAGGCGGCTAAAATTGTGAATGGTGTTTCTGGTTCCGATACTGTAACAGCCAATTATGTGCAATTTTGGTTTCGTAGATTTCGTTCAGGAATTTTTGATGTTAAAGATGCACCTCGCGCAGGTAGGCC